>NC_058523.1:385942613-386256780 GCF_904849725.1 Hordeum vulgare subsp. vulgare | reverse complement strand
CTTCTAAGTCTTCGGTCAGAGACTTTGTCTCCAGTATAACTGTTGGAGAAACCAGAGATATCACGCAAGCCACCATAGGAAGCATCCATTTCCCTGCCTTGCACTACTTTGCCCTCTTCATAGGTAGGTGCATTAACGGCAAGGGTGCACATTGTCACCTATGCGCTTCTGACCTTAGTATCCTTAAGAGCGTAGTAACAGGTGACATGAGCTTCAATATGGGAGCTATAATAGCAAGGAGGCTGAATAAAAATGCTAGTGAGGGGGATTTCTTTGGTGGAGTTTATGCTACACGCTTAGCAAATTTTCTTGGAGTATCCATCCGTCCAGAAGACCCTCCTCTCCGTACAGCCTACCTTGATCGTGTCGCTCTAACACGCTACCAGTTCCTTGAGAGAGATCATGGATCCCTCCTATAGCACTTGATATTTAACAGGCATCATGTTTTCCATATTACCCTTCCTGCTCCTGCTTTCTTTGACTTTCAGGTAAAACGAGGATACTACATAACCATAGGAGAGGCAGAGGAGTATGAGAGGGAGGTGACGGCTACTCGACTTCGTGAGGCAGCTATTCAGGCAGTGGCTGCAGCACTCCCGTATAACACCCATTATAATTTTGGGTTTCGCCAGGACCATCCATGGGATGAGACCAAGCTAGGCCAAAAGCCTAAGCTTGGCGGAGTACGTGTTCTCACCGACTTTACATTCATGCTTATGCTTTCACTTTGTTAGCCGGTGTTTACATTTTGCCACTGTATTATCCATGCTAGTTTATTTTTGTTTTCTTGTTTTCTTGTTTTGTGTCCTTTGGAGAAAACCCAAAAAGATTTTTCTGTCTTCTTTTGCTTGTTGGGATTTTTCCCGTGTAAATAGTTTTCTTTTTCTTTGGGTCAAGGTAGAAGATATTGGTTACAATGTTTAGTGGTTCTTGCATGCATACCTGTTTAGCTTTCAAAGAGCCATATTAATTTGTCTTCTCCTTTGTGTTTGCCTGCAGATTCAGCTTAGTCCAATGCACGAGCACTCTTAGCTGATATGAACTCTATCTATTTTGTTTTTGTAAATATGACTAGCTTGTCGACCCAGATTTAGCTTGGTTGTGAGAGAACCATGTTTGCAATGACAATTAGAGATCATAGTTTTTGATGCCATGCTTATTTAGCTGAGAGCTTATAATGGTTTGTCTTGAATGCCAACATAGATTTTGAAATGACTATGATGTAGTATGATAGGATGGTATTCTCCTTTGAATGTTTCAAGTGGCTTGACTTGGCGCATGTTCATGCAAGTAGTTGAAACAAAATCAACATAGCCTCTATGATGTTCGTGTTCATGGTGATTTATATCCTGTTCATGCTTGCATTCAATGTTAGTCAAACTCATTGCATCTTGATGACTGTTTACGCTCTCTAGTTGGTCGCTTCCCAGTCTTTTGCTAGCCTTCACTTGTACTAAGCGGAATACTGCTTGTGCATCCACCTCCATAAACCCAAAAGTTTTTCCATGAGAGTCCACCATACCTACCTATTTGCGGTATCTACCTGCCGTTCCAAGTAAATTTGCATGTGCCACTCTCTAAACCTTCAAGAAATAATCTGTTTTGCATGCCCGAACCGCTCATGTGGTGAGAGGGGGCTATTGGTATCTTCCATGCTAGGAGTGTTATCCTCGACATGTGTTTATTCACTGTTATTCACGAGAAATTGGCCGGTAATTGGAATGGCCAGTTCCATGCTTAAATCGAAAACATAACTGTAAAACAAGACTCCCCCCGGATTGATGTTAGTATGGACGGTACCCGAGGATTCGGCTAGCCGTGGAGTGTGATTGATTGGTGGTGGGGGAGTTAAAACATTACTTTTCTGTTTGGGAACCGCCTATAGCATGAGTAGCATGGAAGATATTTAGAACTCTTGGTCATTGCGTTGACAATGAAACCATGCCACCCAAAATTATTATCTCTGTTTTCAAAGCTTGAGCTCTGGCACCTCTGCAAATCAATGCTTCCCTCTGCGAAGGGTCTGTCTATTTATTTTCCTGTTGAGTCATCCTCTTCTTTTATAAGCACCAATTAGAGAGCACCTCTGTCATTTTTATGCTTTGCTTTTGATTGATATTGAGTATGACTATGACTGGATCTTCGTTGCTATGAATTACAATGTTTAGTCAGCCCTTGATCTTCGAAAGTGCTCTGCATTAATGTTTTGCCATCTCAGAAAGAGCTAGCGAGACACCACCTATTCATATTGCTTCATGCTTGTTTTGATTGAAGTGTTGGTATTTGAAACTCATTATTATTTGCTCGTTAGCTGATTATGCCATTGATATTAGTTTACCGTGAGACCTTTGTGTCATTTTCTTATGTGGTTAACTTGTGATCTTGCTGAAATTCTGGTTATGAGTTAGACATAGTTGCAATAACAAGATCAAAAAGAGTCTGTCAAAGTTTTCTTTCTCTCTCAGTTTGTCAACTGAGTTGCTTGAGGACAAGCAAGGTTTTAAGCCTGGGGGAGTTGATACGTCTCCATCGTATCTACTTTTCCAAACTCTTTTGCCCTTGTTTTGGACTCTAATTTGCATGATTTGAATGGAACTAACCTGGACTGACGTTGTTTTCAGCAGAATTGCCTTGGTGTTATTTTTGTGCAGAAAACGAAGTTCTCCAAACGTCCTGAAAATTTACGGGGAGCATTTTTGGAAAATATGAAAAATATCTGCGCCAAGTTCCACCTGAGGGGGTGGGCCAGTGGGCCACAAGCCCTGCCTCCGACACCCCCTGGTGGTGGTGGGCAAGCTTGTGGGGCCCACACAGCTCTACAGCCCCCAACCTCAGGTCTATAAGTTCACTTTCGTCCCAGAAAAAAAAAATATTTCGTCGCGTTTGCGATACGGAGGCGCCGCCACAACCTGTTTTTCATCTGGAGGGCAGATCTGGAGTCCGTTTTGGGCTCCGGAGAGGGGAAATCATCGCCATCGTCATCATCAACCTTCTTCCCTCTCCAATTCCTTGAAGCTCTTCGTCGCTTGTGAGTAATCTATTCGTAGGCTCGCTGGGCGGTGATGAGTAGGATGAGATCTATCATGTAATCGAGTTAGTTTTGATGGGGATTGATCCCTAGTATCCACTATGTTCTGAGATTGATGTTGCTACTACTTTGCCATGCTTAATGCTTGTCACTAGGACTCGAGTGCCATGATTTCAGATATGAAATTATTATGTTGTCACCAATATATGTGTGTTTTAGATCCGATCTTGCAAGTTGTAGTTACCTACTATGTGTTATGATCCGGCAACCCCGGAGTGACAATAACCGGAACCACTCCCGGTGATGACCATAGTTTGAGGAGTTCATGTGTTCACCAAGTGCTAATGCGTTGGTCCGGTTCTTTATTCAAAGGAGAACCTTAATATCCCGTAGTTTCCTTTTGGGCCCTGCTGCCACGGGAGGGATGGACAATAGATGTCATGCAAGTTATTTTCCCTAAGCATGTATGACGACACACGGAATGCATGCCTACATCACATTGACGAACGGGAGCTAGCCACATATCTCTCCGTGTTATAACTGTTGCATGATGAATATCATCCAAACAAATCACTGACCCATTGCCTACGAGTTTGACTACTGCTGCTGTTACTTGTCTTGCTCTGCTGCTGTTACTACTGTTGCTACTGTTACTTGTCTTGCTCTGCTGCCGTTACTACTGTTGCTGCTGCTGCTGTTACTTGTCTTGCTCTTCTGCTACTGTTGCTACTACTGTTGTTACTTGCTACTGCTGTCACTACTGTTGTTCCTTGCCACTGCTGTTACTCGCTACTTTTCTTGCATATACTAATCTTTCAGGTGTGGTTGAATCTGATAAATTCAGCTGCTAATACTCGAGAGTATCCTCTCACCTCCTGTCTGGAAAATCAACAAATTTGGGTCAAATACTCTACCCTTGAAAACTGCTACGATCCCACGCGCTGGTGGGCCGTCAACAACATTCTTCTAGTTTCGATTGCCGGAGAGTGCTAGCAGCATTCTTCTGGTGTCGTTGCAAGGGAAGGTCTGCTGTTACGGAGTCAATCATGAACAAGGAAATATGATAATAACCATTTTATTATTGCCTCTAGGGCATATTTCCAACAAAGAAGCCCACTGATGATGACAACATGATATGAGCTAGCTTAGCAGTAGTAGCCCCACCATGAGAGAAATAAAGATGAATGTTATTGCATATTGTGTGATCGACCATACCAACCTTATGTGGGTGGCGATACTATATTATTGGTTGAACTTTATGAATGTGTGGACTTAAGTTTAGATACTTTTGTGTCTTTGAGTTGTTCGTATCCTTTCCCTCTCTCTCTTACCCATCTCATCCCAAAAACCTTGGAACCAATAGATGGCGTACGAAACTGGACTTGTAATCTCTGGACCAATGACCCATCTCGAAGTTGAAATATGGATTCAGAACATGGAGAACCACTTCGGGAGCAATTTGATTTCAAGGAAGTATGAAATGGCACACACACTCTTCAGTACTTTACACAAAGTGCTCCTATGTGGTGGAAAATGCATCATGCCATACAAGGATTTAGTGGAGCAGAAACTTGGGACGAATTCAAGAAGACTCTGTTAAGATCTCGTCTCATTCAAAAGTGTTATGATAACCCGATGAGGAAACCTTGTGCATGCAAGATCTGTGGAGAAATAGGACACACCCAGGAAGAACACAAGGAAGGATGCCCTCATTGTGAAGAAAATCACCCAGCGGAGGAATGTCCAACTAGTCAGGTGACTTGTTTCTTGTGTGAAGGAACCACCCACTACCCAGCTCAGTGTCACATTTACCCCAAGGTGCAACAAATTGTCAAGTAGCGGAAAGAAGCAATAAGGAAACTCTCAAGAAGAAGATTTTAGAAGAACATGTGATGAAGGAAAATTTTGAAGACCTTGATGGACAAGGCCTAACCAGATTTTTCTCCAATGTCTCTTACTCATGTGGAGAAGAAGGACATTTTTCAGAGAATTGCATGAAGGAAAGTCATAAATATCTGGGAGACGTCCCGACAGAAAAAGTAGAGTTTGATCTAGTTGAAATAGACGAACTGGACAGAATGAAGCAGTCCGGAAAGAAGAGAAAATACACTCGGAAAAGCCAAATCTCTGCAGATAAGGACCTAAGTCATATCCCATGTTTTAAATGCAAGACCTTAGGTCACTATGCCAATATGTGCCCAAGGAGGAACCAGGAAACCCAAGGAGTAAAAGCAAACCCCAAGAACCCTGAGACTTGCGGAACTCATTTGCTTTCGTTGCAAGGAAGCACGACATTATGCTAGTAATTGTCCACTGGGAAGAAAGCTAAAATGGAGTAGTTAAGTTTTGAGAGTGGTAATAAGTGTAACATGAAACATCTTGTTATCATGGGATTATGGAGTTAAATTTTGTAACACACGCCTGAGATATTGTAATAACTTCTTGAATCAATAAATTTATTGTGTCATGATTTCCTATGTTGAAATTGTATGCGTTGTTTTCTCTAAACAGAGATCTCTGACCATTTATGAGGATACGAGAAAATATGGTCTATGCAGGCATGGGTATATTTCATCTTAAGTGTGGTAGTAATCGGTAAACCCACAGGATCCAGTGAGTAGAAATGTACCATGCATACCAAGGAGTCAAACCCACCGAATACATTTGAAGGAAATGTCGGACCATATCAAACTATGTGGGTGAAAACATTTGTAACCAAGTACTTTTGAAGTGGGATTTCGAGAATAGAATGAGGATGAAATGAAGGAATTATTATGAGGAACCAATACCTAAGGATAAACAGACCAATGGAAAGGAAAATGAGTTCAAGGAAATACAACCGGTATCAAGGGTGCATCCCAAGATTTTCATGAAGGTGACCCTAAGAGCATGAAGGGATAAGCTGTGATGGACCTGCAAATGTTTTTCTTAGGAGCATGCGTAAACCCGAGAGCTGTGAAGAATACGATAGATGTTTTGCTCAGCTTGCAGAACCAATGGATTCGTACGAACTTCGTACGTGTACAAGAGAAATTATACAACGCTTGTGAGGATGCCCAAGTGTTAGAATACGAGATTCGCTAAACCTTATACAGAGTAATGATTTGGGTGCGGAATGGATTGATCACCATGACGACTTACTCTTATCATTCTCTTGCTATTCGGAATGGTAAATCTGATAGACTTACCCATAGAGAGAGACGACGTTCTTTGGAGCTTTTGTTTAAGCTTTAGAATGGTATGATGAAAGCCCATGTACATGGCAATTGTTGTCACACGTAGGAAATTTTACGGTGAGGGTGAAGCCAAGACCCTTCTCTCTACAGGATAACCACAAATGGTAGACCACCGTGAGAATCATTGATATGTTATTTAGAATGATCACGACACTTGTCAGTTAAGAAGACCCAGTGATTAAAGAAGCTTATATCAATGAAAGAGCACTAGATTTTGATGGAAAACAATATGAGTACAATGGAAGATCATCACCAAAGGAGTTACCATGAAGAATATGAGGAGACAGATGCCAAGACCCGAGAGGATTGTTAAAATTGGAGGGACCGGTAACTCTCATTTTAAGTGTGGTAGCACCCCACTTTGCAGGAGACTGGATTTCCTAGAAGACCCCCATACCCTAACCTTTTCTTTCTAGCCACTTCGAATCTCAAGGACGAGATTCATTTTAAGTGTGGTAGGTTTGTAACATCCCAAATTTTGGTATGTTATAATAATTACTAGAATGATTGATTGTTTGCTTGAGTGATTGAAACTTGAGTGAAATTTGAAACTTTTTAAAACTTTTGAATGAGAGGGAATAAAATGACTTTCCCATTTTCTTTTGAATTCTAATTTTATCCAATACAAATCACTCAGAGAAGATAACATGACTTCTTCAAAATAAAGGACTTGGAGAAAAGTGGTTTGTAAAAATAATTCCTTTTGCAATCGATTTCATATTTGGTCATATTTGAAAGTTTAAATGAATTCAAATCCCCTTGCCCAAAAATTCAAAATCTTGAGAGGAGCAATATGAAACTCCAAACCACGGGCCATTTGAAATTATATTTGAACTTATGAAACTCACAAGACTATTTTGAAAAAAAATTATATTATGTTTAAAAAACAATTTTTGAAGTGGTTTTCAAATTTATTTTTCTCCAAAAATAAAATACATGGAAAATAGGGTAAAATGATTCCCTTCAATATAAAAATGGAGAGAAACAAATTTGAATCTATTTTAGTATTTTAGAAATATTTATTTGCATTTTTTTCTTAAACCAGCAACACTGTTTGAATTTTCTGATTTTGTGAGTTTTTTCTTAGGCCTTGAAAATATGTTCATCTCGTGGGAAATCTTTTTCTGCAAATTTTGATATATAATATGTCTATATAAAAGTATTATATATTTTCTTTTATTTAGTTTTCTTTCCGGCTTTCCTATAATAGCAAATAAATCGTTTTTATTTGGAAAGTGAATTGGGCCCGTTAACAAATATGGTCCAAATCTTCTTCCCCTTCGTCCAGCCGATCTCCTTCCTCCTCCCACTTACTAGACCTTCCATGGCTAGAGTAGGAAGAATCCCACCCCGATCTCCTCGCTCCTTCCTTCTCCGAGCACACCGAGCCCCTATAAATACTCCCCTCAACCTCGTCTCCCCATTTTCCCCATAGCCCCGCCCCTCCCCTCGTCGGACCTCAGCCCCCGCCTCGCCGGAGTTCGCCTTCAATAGGAACTCGCCAGAGCTCCTGCTGCCTCCTCTCGTCGCCACCCATGCCCTGCCGGCACCACCAACTTTCGGACGGAGCCCTCCTCCTCCTCTTGGACCCCTCCGCCACCCCGGCCGACCACCGGAGCTACCTTCTCCAACTCCGGCGACTATCTCCGGTGAGCTTCAAAAATCCTGTAATAGTTTTTTTTCTTCAGAAAATAGCAAACTTAGAAAATTCATATATATTAGTCAATAACTCCAAATTAGGTGATTCTTTTTGCGTTGGATCACAATTTTATGTAGTTTCTGTAGATATAAAATTTGTCTATGTTTGAATATTTAAATTTTGAGTTTAAACAGATTTGGTTTAAACCTTGTTTTATGAATATCGGGAGCTTAAAAATAGCTTTTGAGTTGATTCTTTTTGCTACTAATCACTAGTGATATTATTTATGAGTGGGCTTAATTTCAGAATTTTCAGGATATTTTAAATTAGAGTTTTAAGCAAAATAAATTTTGTTTCGTTCTTTTTAGGATTATTGCTAATTCTTTTGCTATAGTTATTTTTAATTTGTTTTCTTTTATACATGTGAAAAGTTATATCTTTTTTCTGTTAGTTAAAAGTAGGTTTTCAAAAATAACAAAATTTTAGTTTATTTACTTTTATTCGATAGCATGAAAGCAATTCTAGTTTTGTAATAACTTGCAAATTGATCTCATTGCTAGTTAGATTTCCTATTTGAAAATACTTTCAAATAATTTTGTTTTGTAAGTTTTACTTCTGTTTTTAGTTGTTTTATATTTATATTTTCTGTTTTTTTTAATATTTTGTGTTTTATTTTCTATTAAGTTTAATTACGACAAAAAAACTATTTCTGTGTTGTTGAAGTAGAAGACTCGATAGTTTTCTTTGGAGTTTCTTTTGGATTCGTATTTGATTTGATTTACTGGATAATTTTAATTGTTATTGTGATATTGATTGTTAGAATGATTATTAGTATGATTGCTTATATGAATACTATGTTTGATTATATAGATTTCATCGGAGAGTGGCGAATAGTTCTATCAAGTTATTTTCGTGTGAGAGATATCTATCTTCATCAACCTTACCAGGCAAGTTCACATTGATCATATTTTTACCTGTGGTTTTATTGCATTAGATCAACCTTCTTAACCCATTGCATGAAAGTAGGTACTTGGAAATTTTGGTTCTTAACTAGATGATATGATAGGCACGCCTAAACCCTTGTTACTTTGACCGGGACGTTATTTTTGCTATGATCCTAGGAGACGGGGTTTGGTTGAGTGTTTATCATGAGTGTTATGATAACTTAATAATCAAGATCGGAAGACTTTCAAGACTTGCAAGACCTCAGAATGCAATATACCTCTGGGTGAAGGACGGCTCAGATGGGCTCCCTGGGTAAACCAGTGGAGGACCCGGGATGCATGGGGAAGCGCCATGACATCTTGCAGAAAGATTCACCCAGGCACGAAAAGATGGATGGATATTTCAAGACTCGAGACATACCTGCACAGCCACAAGTCATTATGGGCTCTGGCTTGGTTGGCCAACGTGGTGACTCTGGACGGGCGGTGCTACGAGATGTAGAAGAATGGTATGATTGGATGGGCACCGATAGTGGCTTAGAGGAACCCTTTGAAAGACCATGCTTTGATCATACGGTTCTCAAACACCCTGAAGTGTGAGGACTCCAACAGAGGCGATCAAATCTTGTGGGGAACGTGTGCAAAACTCTACAGAGTACTCAAACCTAATCGATTAGTCGTGTCCACGGTCATGGACAAGTTGAGCCAAAGGAACTGAAACTATCAGGAATTCTCAACACCATTAAATCTTATTGATGTGGGTAATATTGATAACTTGGGTATGAGAAATAGTTGGTGGAACCTTCTCATTAACAACCAACAATGTAGTAAATTTTGCTTATACCTCTCTCTTGTTGTAGGAAAAAATTTGCTTTACACAAAACTTAAACTACTGCCCCATCTATCATATATGTATATAGTATAGATGATATTTTACCCCTCTCTTTTGTGACTTGCCGGCATATTCAATATGCTGACCTACACGGCTGCAACGTCTTATGTTGCAGATATTTTATTCGACGAGTAAGAGTACGATTCAGGGTTACGGTCTGCAATCAACCTGCCGTTGGTGTTTATTGGGACTCCAGTCCCTTGATTGTTTTCGCTGAGATTTTGAGGTATATATCAGTTTTACGTATTTACATGTGATTGCACTTTGATATATACACTGATGTACTATGTGTGCCAGCATACTGAACCAGGGATGGCACAGATACACAGAGGCTTGACTCGTCTTGAGTCGGGTCGCTACATGTGGCGCCAGTGACAATGAAGATCATGTCGGTGCTTTGGTGATGGAGACCAAGAAGCACAAGATCATGGCCATATCATGTCACTTATGATTTGCATGTGATGTTAATCCTTTTATGCACCTTATTTTTCTTGGAACGACGGTAGCATTATAAGGTGATCCTCACTAAAATTTCAATATAAAATTGTGTTCTCCCTGACTTTGCACCGTTGCGAGAGTTCGTCGTTTCGAGACACCACATGATGATCGGGTGTGATAGACTCAACATTCACATACAACGGGTGCAAAACAGTTGCACACGCAGAACACTCGGGTTAAACTTGACGAGCCTAGCATGTACAGACATGGACTTGGAACACAAGAGACCGAAAGGTCGAGCATGAATCATATAGTTGATATGATCAACATAAAGATGTTCACCACTGAAACTATACTCAACTCACATGATGATCGGACTTGATTTACTGGATTTGGATCATGCACCACTCGAATGACTAGAGGGATGTCTATTTGAGTGGGAGTTATTAGTAATATGATTAGCTAAACTCAATTATCATGAACATAGTCAAAAGGTCTTTGCAAATTATGTTGTAGCTTGCGCTTTATCTCTACTGTTTTTTATATGTTCCTAGAGAAAATTAAGTTGAAAGATGATACTAGCAATTATGCGGACTGGGTCCGTAAACTGAGGATTGTCCTCATTTCTGCGCAAAAGGCTTATGTCCTTAATGCACCGCTCGGTGTGCTGAACCTCGAGCGTCGTGTGTGGATGTTGCGAACATCTGACATACACGTTTATTATGACTACGTGATAGTTCAGTGCATAATACTTAACGACTTAGAATTGAGGCACCGAGGATATTTTGAACGTCACAGAACGTGAGAAATGTTCCAAGTGCACTTGTTGAGAGGTACACTTGTTGAGAGGTATGAGACCTCCGACAAGATTCTTTGTCTATATAGTAAGGGAGAAAAACTCAATCGTTGAGCATGTGCTCAGATTGTCTGAGTGCTACAATCGCTTGAATCGAGTGGGAGTTAATCTTCCAGATGAGTAAGTGATGGTTCTCCAAAGTCACGGCCACCAAGCTACTAGAGCTTCGTGATGAACTAAAACATATCAAGGATTGATATGATCATCCTTAAGCTATTCACGATGTTTGACATCGCGAAAGTAGAAATCAAATAGGAGCACCAATTGTTGATGGTTAGTAAAACCACTAGTTTCAAGAAGGGCAAGGGCAAGAAGGGATACTTCATGAAACGACACACCAGTTGCTGCTCTAGTGAATAAACCCAAGGTTGAACCCAAACCCGAGACTAAGTGCTTCTGTTATGAGGGGAACGGTCACTGAGGCGGAACTATCATAGATACTTGGTAGATGAGAAGGCTCACAAACTCGACAAACGTATATTGGATATACCTGATGTTGATGTGTACCATACTAGTACTCCTAGTAGCACCAGGGTATTAGATACCGATTCAGTTGATAAGTGTTAGTAACTCAAAGTTAAAGCTACGGATTAAATGGATACTAGCAAGGGTGAGGTGACGATGTGTGTTGGAAGTAATTCTAAGGTTGATATGATCAAACATTGCACGCTCCCTCTACCATCGGGATTGGTGTTAAACCTAAATAATTGTTGTTTGGTGTTTGCGTTGAGAATGAACATGATTAGATCGTGTTTATTGCACTACGATTATTCATTTAAATAGAATAAGGGTTATTCTATTTTCTTGAATAAATACCTTCAATGGTTTATTGAATCTCGATCATAGTGCTACAGATGTTCATAATATTGATGCCAAAAGATACAAAGTAGTAATGATAGTACCACTTACTTGTGGCACTGCCACTTGAGTCATGTTGGTATAAAATGCATGAAGAAGATCCATGCTGATGGATCGTTGTACTCACTCATTTCTGAAACATTTGAGACATGCAAACCATACCTATTGGTATAAACGCATGAAGAAACTCCATGCAGATGGATCGTTTGGACTCACTTGATTTTGAATCACTTGAGACATGCAAATCATACCACGTGGGCAAGATGACTGAAGGCCTCGTTTTCCAGTGAGATGGAACTAGAAAGTGATTTATTGGAAGTAATACATTTAGATGTATGCAGTCCAATGAGTGCTAAGGCACGCAGTGGATATTGTTATGTTCTTACTTCACAGATGATTTGAGTAGATACTAGTGTATTTACTTGATGAAACACACATCTAAATTATTGAAAGTTAAAGATCGTCGTGACAAGAGGGTAACATGTCTACGATGTGATCATAGAGATGAATATCTGAGTTGCGAGTTTGGTACAAAATTAAGACAAATGTGAAAAATTTTCACATCCCATGCCACGTGGAACACCATAGTGTGATGGTGTGTCCGAATGTCATAGCCACACCCTATTTCATATGTTGCATACTATGATGTCTTTTATCGAATTACCACTATCGTTTATGGGTTATGCATTAGAGACAACCGCATTCATTTTAAATAGGGCACCACGTATTTCTGTTGAGATGACACCGTATGAACTATGGTTTGGAGAAACCTAAGTTGTCGTTTCTTAAAAGTTTGGGGTTGCGATGCTTATGTGGAAAAATTTCAGCATGATTAGCTCGAACCCAAAGCGGATAAATGTATCTTCATAGGACACCCAAAACAGTTGGCTATACCTCCTATCTCAGATCCGGAAGCAAAGTGTTTGTTTCTAGAAACGGGTCCTTTCTCGAGGAAAAGTTTCTCTAGAAAGAATTGAGTGGGAGCGTGGTGGAACTTGATGAGCTTATGGAACCAGCACTTCAACCAGTGTGTAGGAGGGCGCAGGAAGTTGTTCCTGTGGCGCCTACGCCAATTGAAGTGGAAAATGATGATAGAGATCATTAACATTTGGATCAAGTTACTACAAACCTCGTAGGTCGACAAGGTCGTGTACTGCTACAGAGTGGTACGGTAACCCTGTCTTGGAGGTCATGTTGTTGAACAACAATGAACCTACGAGCTATGGAGAAGCGATGGTGGGCCCGGATTCCGGCAAATGGCTGGACGCCATGAAATCCGAGAGAGGATCCATGTATGAAAACAAAGTATACACTTTGAAAGAACTACTTGATGGTCGTAAGACTGTTAAGTACAGATGGATCTTTCAAAGGAAGACAAACGATGATGGTGAAAAGTCACTATTTAGAAAGCTCGACTTGTTGCAAAGAGGTTTCTGACAAGTTCAAGGAGTTGACTGCGATGAGACTCTCTCACTCGTAGCGATGCTAAAAGTCTGTTGGAATTATGTTAGCAATTGCTGCATCTTGCAGATGGATGTCAAAACATTGTTTCCTCGACAGTTTCCTTGAGGAAAGGTTGTATGTGATACAACCCGAAGGTTTTGTCGATCCTAAGGATGCTAACAAGTATGCAAGCTCCGGCGATCCTTCTATGGACTGGTGCAAGCATCTCGGAGTTGGAATATATGCTTTGATGTGATGATCAAAGCTTTTGAGTTTATACAAGGTTTATGAGAAACTTGTATTTCCAAAGAAGTGAGTGGGAGCACTATAGGATTTCTAATAAGTATATGTGGTAGACATATTGTTGATCGGAAGTAATGTAGAATTTCTGGAAAGCATAAAGGGTTGTTTGAAAGGAGTTTTTCAAAGGAAAACCTGGATAGAGCTACTTGAACATTGAGCATCAAGATCTATAGAGAAACGCTAAATAGAACTTTCAATGAAATGCATGCCTTGACAAGTTTTTGAAGGAGTACATAATAGATCAACAAAGAAGGAGTTCTTGGCTCTGTTGTAAGATGTGAATTTGAGTAATACTCAAAGCTCGGCCACGACAGAAGAAAGAGAAAGGACAAAAGTCGTCCCCTATGCCTTAGTCGTAGGCTCTAAAGTATGCCATGTTGTGTACTGCACCTCATGGGTGCCTTGCCATGAGTCTGTCAAGGGGTACAAAGAGTGATCCAGGATTGAATCACAGAACAACAATCAAAGTTATCAGTAGTAACCAGTGGACTAAGGAATTTTTCTCGATTATGGAGGTGATTAAAGAGTTCGTTGTAAAGGGTTACGTCGATGCAAGCTTTGACACCAATTCGAATAACTATGAGTAGTAAACCGGATTCGTATAGTGGAGCGGTCATTTGGAATAGTTCCAAATGGTGCGTGGTACATGCATCTATAGGATGACATAGAGATTTGTAAAAGCACACACGGATCTGAAGGTTCAGACCCATTGACTAAAAATCTCTCTCACAAGCAAGATATGAGCAAACCCCATAACTGTATGGGTGTTAGGTTCATTGCAATCACATGGTGATGTGAACTAGATTATTGACTCTAGTGCAAGTGGGAGACTGTTGGAAATATGCCCTAGAGGCAATAAAAAATTGGTTATTATTATATTTCCTTGTTCATACTAATCGTTTATTATCCATGCTAGAATTGTATTGATTGGAAACTGAAATACATGTGTGGATACATAGACAACACACTGTCCCTAGTGAGCCTCTAGTTGACTAGCTCGTTGATCAAAGATGGTCAAGGTTTCCTTGCCATAGGCAAGTGTTGTCACTTGATAACGGGATCACATCATTAGGATAATGGTGTGATGGAAAAGACCCAAACTATAAACTTTGCATATGATCGTGTTAGTTTATTGCTACTGTTTTCTGCATGTCAATGTATCTGTTCTGATGACCATGAGATCATGCAACTCCCAGACACCGGAGGAATACCTTGTGGGTTATCAAACGTCGCAACGTAACTGGGTGACTATAAAGCTGCTCTACAGGTATCTCCAAAGGTGTCTGTTGGGTTGCAATGGATGGTATCTCGGGGCCCACTCAGTAATACAACATCACAACAAGCCTTGCAAGCAATGTGACTAAGGAGTTAGTTACAGGATCTTGTATTACGAAACGAGTAAAGAGACTTGCCGGTAACGAGATTCAACTAGGTATGGAGATACCGACGATTGAATCTTGGGCAAGTAACATACCAAAGGACAAAGGGAATAATATACATGATTATATGAATCCTTGACATAGAGGTTCAAACCGATAGAGATCTACATAGAATATGTAAGAGCCAATATGGACATCCAGGTCCCGCTGTTGGTTACTGACCGGAGAGTGTCTCGGGTCATGTCTGCATAGTTCTCGAACCCGCAGGGTCTGCACACTTAAGGTTCGGTGACGTTTCGGTATAGTTGAGTTATATGTGCTGGTGACGGAAGGTTGTTCGGAGTCCCGGATGAGATCCAGGATGTCACGAGGAGCTCCGGAATGGTTCGGAGGTAAAGATCGATATTTAGGAAGTCATGTTTTGGTAACCGGAAAAGTTTTGGGCTCATCGATAGGGTACCGGGAGGCGTGCTGGGGACCATCGGGAGGGGTGTCACGCCCCAAGGGGCCTCATGGGCTGTGGGAAGAGATAAATCAGCCCCTAGTGGGATGGAATAAGTTCCCACTAAGGCCCATAAGGTTTGAGAAGGAAAAAACACAAGGTGAAAAGAGTTTCCAAGTGGGAAAGAGGAATCCTACTCCAAATAGGATTGGAGTAGGACTCCTCCTCTCTCCCTTGCACAAGAGAGAAAAAAAGGCTGCCCTAGGGTGCAACCCTCTCCCTCCTCTCCTCATATATATACTAAGGGTTTTGAGGGTTTTTTGACATAACAGAAAACAGCCGCATGCTGCCATCTCTCTCTATATCTGTTTCTTCTCTAGTTTCAGTGGTGCTTAGGTGAAGCCCTGCTGGAATAGCACCACCACCATCACCACCACGCCGCCGTGCTAGAGAACACATCTACCTCTCCGCCCCCTCTTGCTGGATCAAGAAGGTGGAGGTCGTCATTGAGTTATACGTGTGTGGAACGCAGAGGTGCCGTCCGTTCAGCACTTGATCGGGACGGATCGTGAGACGGTTCATGCGATGGATCGTGAGATGGTTCGTGGGACAGATCAAGATGTACCACTACATCAACCGCATTTATTAACGCTTCCGCTTAGCGATCTATAAGGGTATGTGGATCCGATCTCCCTCTCGTAGATGAGCATCGCCATGATAGGTCTTCCTGTGCGTAGGAATTTTTTTGTTTCACATGCAACGTTCCCCAACACGATGACGGGTGTTTCCACTCGACGGCTCTCCATCCTCACGTCGTTGCGACCGAACCCAGGCGGGCTCTCCATAGAACCAACCATGAAGACCTATGTTGCAGAATTGCAGCTCTCGCACTCGGAAGGTACATCAGACTGATTTGACGCCGACTCGATCGCGCCTCGAAGAGGTTTGGCGGACTCGATTGCCGCAATCTACGAAGATGATGCCTGGCGAGCCACCGCGTTTTGCACCCATCGCTGGAGCCTCGAGCGACCGGATCGCTTGTGGCGACGAGCAGCGGGGCGAATAGTCGACATTGGGGTCAACGGCTACCGAAGGAGAACGCCACACGACCTTGCACGGATGTACGTTGCCCTGTCGATCGGGAGCACCTCGACGTCAAGAGGCGCCTCCTGAAGCCATGCCGAGTCATCGGCAACAAATATTAGCGCACCAAGATGGATCTCGCATCTCGAGAACGAATCGCAGCCGGAAGACATGATGGAGAATGAAAATCGCGAACTTTCCGGAAGTCGCTTAGACGCCTGCCCCACGGTGGTCACCAACTGTCGTGGGAACGATCCTGACAGTAGAGGTGTGGGGTACAAAAGGAGAGGGAAGAGTCCTAGTTACGACAAGCTTGTACACCCGATGTATGAGTTCAGGCCCCTCTCGTGGAGGTAACAGCCCTACATCTTAGATCTCTGGAGCTTTGTATCGAGTGGAACATGTGTTTTACAGGGGGTGCGAATCCTTGTGCCATAGGAGAGGGGTGGCCTACATAGAGTGTGCTTCCCTTCATCAATACCAAGCAACCAAGGGTTCGATGAGTGGAGTTTAAAGGCATACGCTACTGATAACATACGTAATTAACGTTACTTATGATGACCAGCCGAGCGCTCGCCTGTCGGCCTCCCTGGAGTGGATTCTGGTCTTCTGCGTTGACTGGCTTATGGTTCTTCCGAGTGGGAGTTGATTGTCGAGTGAAGGGGGAAATTATCCAAGTGATTGCTTACCGAGTTATTGAGACGCTATGGCCATCCAGTCGGATCCCTCCTTGTAGTCTTCATGTCTTTAATGAGGTGCCCTTAGGTAGGACATGTAGGTCAGGCCTATGGCCCTACCCTAGGTACATACGCACATCAATCTCCCCTTGTGATAGCAAACTTTATTATGCAGTATGTACATTTTATTTCTCTGCCATCACAAGATCGTACAAAGTTTATTTTCCCTTACAATAAAATATCGTACATATTTAGGAGCAACTTTATATTGCTTGGTACATCGATGATAACTTACTTGAAGGATCTTACTCAATCCATGGGTAGGTATGATGGACTCTCATGGCAAGAAACTGGGTTTCAAGGTTGTAGATGCACAAGTAGTATCTCTACTTAGTGCCAAGTTTTTGGGCTAACATAAGGTCTAAAGCAAGAATCACATGTTAAAGGATCAAGGACAATATAACTTCTATATGAATGTGAAATACAATCACCATTATGTTGTCTTCCATGTCCTACGTCAACACTTGATCATTATATGTCCAATATAGTGTATTTTATTAAGAATCTCCTCTCCTCTTTCATAGTCTTGCTTAGATTGTAACCATGACTAATATTGTTTCAACAATATTCATGGGTTATACTCTTTACTATGTGAAGTCATTACTTCTCATGGGGTAAATATATGATCTATATCTTTTTTTATTGACATGCTATGATGATGGGTGCCCACGGGTAAACCACAAAAAACTCAACTAATCCTTATTTTATACTCCCTCTGTTCCATAATATAAGTCCTTTTAGAGATACACAAGAAGACTACATATGGATGTATATAGACATACTTTAGAGTGTAGATTCACTCATTTTGCTCCGTATGTAGTTACTTAGTGAAATCACTTAAAAGACTTATATTTAGGAACGGAGGGAGTATATTGCATACTCGATTACAAGTATAGATGGAACTCAAAGCAAAATACTAAGCAAAGAAAATCTGAAATTTATTTCTCTAAATCACAAAACAACTAAGGATCAAACTAAAATATATAGTAATGATGATGGAAGTGATGGTGATACGATACTGGGGCACCTCCCCCAAGCTTGGAGCAAGCCAAGGGTGGTGCCCATACCCAAGTACTCAAATGTCCTTCTCAGGTGATACTGGTGGGGTGGTCGGGGTGTCCTCTGCCTTCCAAGGTGTAGAATCCCCGTTATAATAAGATAATTTTGTCTAGGGAGTCCTAAAACCGGCAGCAAAGCTCATCCTCTCAAACCTAGATTCATACTCGACATTGGAGTTCATATTCTTGATCTTGGAGGTGATCGACACGCTCTTGAAGTTTGAAAACTACCTCCCCCACTTTCTTGGTGTCCATCTTGTTCTCCCGGATGAACTCCATGATCATGGAGTGGTTAACACTAAAACCACGTTCAACCATCCCTTGGATCTTGAAGATCTCTTGTTCCATCGCTGCAAGCTTGGCCTTCTCACTTCCCTCCTTCTTGGGACCTTGAACATCCCGAATGTGAAGCCCCCCTCATGCATATCAATGGCTTGAGGGTTCCTCATCACCTTCGGCACGTAGGGGTTGATGACCTTCTCAAAGAAATTGTCCTTGGAAGGGCTTGGTGAAGTCATGGCGATCTAGACCCGTCAAAAAAACAGCCCGATACAAGAAAAGAGGAAAAATCTCGCGATGCAATAGTCAAAACAACCGGGAGTATATATAATGATTTTTCTGGACCAGAATGTGTGTTGGTGAAGACGTGGAGTCCATGAGGCACACGAGGGCCCCACAAGCCATCAAGGCACCGCTAGGGGCGCCCCGTTGGCTTGTGCCTCCCTCATGTGTCCCCTGGACTCCCTTTTATTTTTTTAATTTTTCTAAAACACCAAAACCGTCAGAACTTATTATTTGGAACTTTTGGAGTCGGTTTACTTACCCTACCACGTACCTACCCTTTTTAGGTTTCTGGAGTGTTCTGGAAGACTTCCTTTTTGTGTTCTTCCGGTGTTATGACATGGATGATATTAGTCTCCTCATTAATGAGTGTACATCAAATATAATGTTTGATTCTTTGCCCATTCACCACTCTCGGGTTTTTACTTTGGATGTTATTAATTTTTATGGCACCGGAGAGATAGACCTCCTCGACAACATAGGGTCCTTCCCATTTGGAGAGGAGTTTACCTGCAAAGAATCTGAAACGAGAATTATACAAAAGCACTAGGTCTCCTATATTGAATTCTCATTTTTGAATTCTCTTGTAAAGCATCTTTTAACTTTCTCTTTAAATGACTTAGCATTTTCATAAGCTTGTGTCCTCCATTCATCTAATGAGCTAATATCAAATAACCTCTTTTCACCGGCAAGTTTGAAATCATAATTAAGTTCTTTAACTGCCCAATAAGCATTATGTTCTAGCTCAAGAGGTAAATGGCAATATTTTCCATAGAGCATTTTGTATGGAGACATCCCCATGGGATTCTTATTAGCAGTCCTATTGTCCAAAAGAGCATCATATAGTTCCTTCGACCAATTCTTTGTGGATCTATTGACAGTCTTTTGCAAAATTAATTTTATTTTGTTATTTCTTAGATCAACTTGCCTACTAGATTAAGGATGATAAGGTGATGCAATTCTATGGTTAACATCATATTTAGCTAACAGTTTACACAAAGCACCATGAATAAAATGTGAACCACCATCAGTCATTAAGTATCTAGGAACACAAAACTCGGAAAGATAATATCTCCAAGCATTTTAATATAAGTGGTATGACGAGCACTAATAGTTGGAATAGCTTCTACGCATTTAGTAACATAATCAACAAAAACTAGAATATGAGTATGTCCATTCGAAGAAGGAAAAGGTCCCATAAAGTCAAAACCCCATACATCAAAGGTTCAATTGCAAGTGAATAGTTCATAGACATTTCCCGATGTTTACCAATATTACGTACTCCTTAGCATTCATCACAAGAAAGGACGTACTTCCGAGCATCTTTAAAAAGATTATGCCAATAGAAATAGGATTGTAATACCTTGTGTGTAGTTCTCTCACCAGCATGATGTCCTCCGTAGGACTCGGAATGACACTTCCTTTGAACTTGTTCTCGCTCATGCTCATGTATACAACGCCTAATAACGTCATATACTACTTCTTTATAAAGATGTGGGTCATCCGAAAAGTAATGTCGTAAATCATAGAAGATTTTTTTCTTTTGTTGATAGGTCAAACTTGGTGGAATATATTTAGTAACAATGTAATTGGCATAATCCGCATACCAAGGATTACTACGTGAAGTGTTTATAACAGCAAGTTGCTCATCGGGAAAATTACCATCAATCAGCACTAGGACATCAAGAACATTTTCCATCCTAGACAATTTATATGCTACAGGGTTATGAGCTCCCTTTCTAACAACGATATGCAAATAAAAATTCTTGAAGTAGTAGCACCCGTATAATAAGTCTGGGTTTAGCATCTTTCTTTTCCATAAGGTACTTAATAGCAGCATAATCGGTGTGGATAGTTACTTTAGAATCAACAACGTAAGGTCCAAACTTATCACATGCAAACACAACTACTAAAAATTCCTTTTCAGTAGTAGCATAATTTCTTTGAGCAGTGTCTAGGGTCTTACTAGCATAATGAATAACATTCAACTCCTTGTCTAGTCTTTGCCCAAGAACAACACAAACATCATAATCATTAGCATCACACATAATTTCAAAAGGTAGGTTCCAATCAGGTGGTTAAACAATAGGTGCATAAATTAAGGCTTTCCTAAGTATTTCAAAGGCTTCTACACAATCATCATCAAAAATAAAAGGAACATCTTTTTGGAGAAGATTACTTAATGGCCTATAAATATTTTAGAATTCTTTAATGAAGCGCCTGTAGAAACTAGCATGACCAGGGAAACTTCTTATAGCTTTGATATCTTTTGGGCAAGGTATTTTCTCTATTGCATCAACCTTGGAATTATCCACCTCAATACCTCGTTCATAAATCTTATGACCAAGCACCATACCTTCATTCAACATAAAGTGGCACTTCTCCCAATTCAAGAAAAGATTAGTTTCTTCACATCTCTGCAAAAATCGATCAAGGTTGCTCAAGCAATCATCAAAGGAAGTCCCATAGACGGAAAAAAAACATCAATGAAGACCTCAACAATCTTTTCATAAAAGTCAAATAATATAGCAGTCATGCATCTTTGAAAGGTAGCAGGTGCATTGCATAGACCAAAAGGTATATGCCTATAAGCATACGTCCCAAAGGAGCAAGTAAATGTAGTTTTTTCTTGGGCCTCTTTTGACACGGGTATTTGAGAGAATCCAGAGTAACCATCATGAAAGCAGAAGTGTGTGTGCTTAGATAATGTTTCTAACATTTGATCAATAAAAGGCAAAGGGTAGTGATCTTTCCTAGTAGCTTTATTCAATTTCCTAAAATCAATCACCATCCTTTGCCAGTTACTATCCTTTGTGGAATGAGTTCATTTTTATCATTGGGAACAATAGTTATACAACCTTTCTTAGGAGCACAATGAATGGGACTTACCCATCTACTATCAGCAACATGATAAATTTTAGTATTTTGGTACTTACCACCTTCTTCATTTTAGGATTGAGGCGGTGTTGATGACCAACGACTGGTTTGGCATCCGGTTCCATATTGATCTTGTGGTGACAAAGAGTAGGGCTTATGCCTCTAAGATCATCAAGAGTATGGCCAATAGCAGCCCTGTGCTTCTTTAAGGTTTTAAGTAATCTCTTTTCTTCATGCTTTGAAAGGTTAGCACTAATAATAACAAGATATATCTTCTTGTCATCAAGATAAGCTTATTTCGAAGTATCACGTAAAGCATTGAGCTCAAACACGGCTTATCCTTTGGGTGGAGGAGGACCACCTAACATTTCAACTTGTAAGTTGTGATTCAGAATAGGTTGCTGATCAAGATGTACCCTATCTAATTCATTCCTTTCATTTAAATGCATATCATTCTCATGGTCTAGATGATACTATTCTAATGGGTCTATAGGAGGTACACCTATAGAAGCAAGACCAATTATTTCATATTTATTAGCCAATTCTTTTTTTGTGATTGTTTACCGAACTTCAAAAAATTAAAATCATGAGACATATCACCAAAGGTAACTTTGACCTTCTCGATAGCATAATTAATTTCAGCATTAATAATATTCAAGAAATGTCTACCAAATATAATGGGGCAAAAGTTATCTTGTTCTAAACCAAGTACTAAGAAATCATTAGAATATTTGACTTTTCCACACAATACTTCAACATCTCTAACAATCCCAAGTCACGATATAGTATCTCGGTTTGCAAGTTTAATAGTAACATCTATGTCTTCAATCGAAACACGTGCCATATCATGCATATTTCTTGATATAATATAACAGTTATAGCATTAATGCTAGCACCTAGATCACATAAGCCATGGTAACAATGTTCTGCAATCTTAACCGAGATAACAAGTGTTCCTACCACTAGTTTATTTTTATCAAGTTCGTCATCTTTATTTCTAACAGGCTTTGCAATTCTAGCAGCTTCATCACAGAGGTAAATAACTTGTCCATCAATGTTATCAGCTAAGAGATCTTTAACCATAGCAACCTTAGGCTCAACGTTTATTTGCTTAGAAGGTTTAGGTGTCCTAGCATGACTTTTATTAACCACTGTTGCAGCCCTAGCATGATCTCTAATCTTAACAGGAAAATGGTGTTTCTCAATGTAAGCAATAGGACAAACTAGATCTACATGGTTAATAATTATTTCTTCCTTCTTTATTTCAACAAGTTCATCATGTGATTTTTCACTAGGATGATGTAATTTAAACAACTTCTCCTTGGAGAGAATAACATAAGAGGCAAAAGTTTCACAGAAGGTAGCTACTATCTCACGATCAAGACCATATTTGTCGCTTAACTCATGCAAATGAGAAGTCTCCATGAAAGAATTAACGCAATCAAAATTAAATTTTATACTCGATGCCTTACCTCTATCGAGTACCCAATCTTCATAATTGCGTTTAATATTTTCTACAAGATTCCATCTGAATTCAATAGTATCCTTCATATAGGAACAAACCGCACAACCGTCAAGCAATGTTTGATCATCATGAGAAAGTCGAGCATAAATTTTTTGTATGATCAATTCTCTTGACAGCTCATGATTGGGGCAAGTGTGCTTCATAAATTTAACCCTCCTCCCAGCTAGAGCGATGCTTTCTCCTTTACGAGGCCAGCAATTATAAATAAAATTATGATCATGATGAATCAAATGCATAGGATAAGACTTATCATGAAATTCCAATTTCAAGCGATTCCAACCCCATGATCCAATATCATCCAATAGTGTGTACCACAATAGTGCTTTTACCTCCAAATATAAAGGAAAACTTTCTTCTTGACTTTGTCTCCGGGTAGACCTGATGAAAGCATAATTGCTCCCTAGGGTGGTTTTTATAATTGATCACAACATATGCATCATTGGACTAATATGTTTCTCCAAGTATATTTTACAAAGGTTCAAAAGATGCTTTGGCTAAAGGCTTATGTGGAGATGCCCCTTGATGCAAGAAATAATAAGATTGGCTCAAGCTTATAGCTAGAAGACTCTTCATTTTATATTTGTGAGAAATCACTTTTGAGTCCATAGGAAGCCAATACTATTAAAAGGGGGTGGGTATAAAAATGAACTAGTTGCTTAAGTGCTCAAAGTTAGCCACCAAAATACTCATTAATCTTTCCCACATAACCATTCTGTCCAATTCCACATACTCAAATTCGGTGCCACCAACTTTCCTATTTCTGTCCCAATGAGTTTGACCTCAGACAGAACCCTAGCTATTCCTACCAAATCGGTGCAACCAAAACCACATTGGTGCTACCGAGTTTAGGGTGACCAACTTTATGTTGCCTCCGTACACAAAATCGAAATTTCCTAGTTTGAGTATCGGTGTCAACGAGTTAGGTCATACGACCATTTGCCACCTTTTTGGTGCCACCGAGTTGTGTATATCGGTCCCACCGAGATTCAAAAGTTGTTGCCTTTTGTACAAGTCGGTACCACCGATTTTATGATTTTGGTGTCACCGAGTTTGCCACTTTAGGTGTAACGGTTGGATTTTGTGTGTTGACTATATATACCCCTTCACCCACCTCTCGTTCGTGGGAGAACAACTCAGAACACATACTTTATTTCCAGATCCATTTTTCTGAGAGAGATCCACCTATTCATGTGTTGATACCAAGATATTCCAATCCAATCATTTTGAAACTTGATATCTAGTCTCCCAAAAATGCTTTCCACCAAATCAATCTCTCCTCCCCATGCCTATTCTATGAGAGAGTGATTTTGTGTTGAGGAGACTATCTTTAGAAGCACAAAAGCAAGGATTTCATCGTTCTACCACATCTATTACCTTTTGGATGTTGGTGCCTCCTAGATTGGTTAGGTGTCGCTTGGGAGCCTCTAGTTCGTGTTGTGGAGTTGAACCAAGATGCTTGTAAGTGCATGGAGATCGCCTACTTCGTGAAGATCTTCTGTGAGTAAGGCTAGTCCTTCGTGGGCGAAAGTCATGGTGGGATAGACAAGGCCGCTTCTTCGTGGACCCCTTGTGAGTGGACCCCTCCGTGGACTCTCGCAGCCGTTACCCTCCGTGGGTTGAAGTCTCCACTAACATGGACGTACGATAACACCACCTATCGGAACCATGCCAGAAATTACCGTGTCAACATCATGCGTTTGATCTCCCTACCTTACTCCTTTACTTTACACTTGCATGTTTTACATTCCGCTGCTACACTCTTAGAAGTGGATGTGTAGGGGTGTTTTTGACTTGCTATAACTGCCAAAATAGCCCCTCAACTATAATTGGGAAAAGGAAAAAATTATCTTGTCAAGTAGTCTAATCACCCCCCCCCTCTAGACATACTTTCGATCCTACAAGTGGTATCAATTTTTCGGCTGTCTAGTGAGGAAAATTATCACCGTAGAAGTCCATACTTTGATGGCACTAATTTTGCTAGTTGGAAGCATAAGATGAAAATGCATATTCTTAGCTCTAATCCTCATGTTTGGGTTGTTATTCGTGTTTTTGTGCAAGGTAACTTCTTTGGAGAAGGGCATGAATCGGATCGTGATGCGACAACCGGTGAACTGAAGATGTTGCAACTCAATGCTCATGCCTACGACATCATCTTCAATTGTCTATGCCTCAAAGAATTCAACAAAATCAGTCGCCTTGAGAATGCAAAAGAAATTTGGGATACTTTGATCGATATACACGAAGGTACTAATTCTGTCAAAGAATCTAAGTTGGATGTGCTTCAAAGTCAGCTTGACAAGTTCAAGATGAAGGATGGTGAAGGTGTCGCTGAAATGTACTCTAGGCTAGCTCTCATCACCAATGAGATTGCCGGCTTAGGAAGTGAAGAGATTACCGGCAAATTCATCATCAAGAATATACTTAGAGCTCTTGATGGAAAGTATGACACCGTGTCCACATTGATCCAAATGATGCCAAACTACAAAGATCTCAAGCCAACTGAAGTCATTTAAGGACAAAGATGAGCTGCACAACAAGTCAAGCAGTGCTTACAGAGCTTCATGTGATGCTCCCGCTACTTCAGAGGAAAATCTTGTCACTGATGAAGAGATAAGCCTCATGGTTAGAAAATTCAACAAGTTCTACAAGAGTAGAGGCAAAGAGAGAAGCTCAAGCTCAAGACATGATGAAAAGCGTTCGTCCAGTCATGACTGAAACTGCTACAATTGTGGGAAGCCCGGACACTACTCCGATGAGAGCTCGGCTCCCTACAAATGAAGAGAAGAGTCACCTCAAAGACGAAGCTCAAGGGATGAGTCACCTCAGAGAGAGAGAAGGAGTAGAGAAGATCGTCATGAACAAAGACACTCATGGAGAGGCAATGAATCAGAAAAGAAGGACAAATACACCAAGAGAATCTCAAGAAGAAGACATCAAGCTCATGTTGGTGAATGGGTTTCTGCATCCTAGTCTGACAACCAATCCGAGAGAAGATATCACTCCAACTCCGACTATAGTCAAGATGAAGGTGTTGCCGGCATTGCACTTGTTTCCTCCAACTCCTGTGAACTATTTGATTCACCAAATGAGGGGTTGAGAAACTTCTTCATGGCTAAAGGCGCCAAGGTATCACACCCCGAGTATCTTGATTTTAATAGTGATGAGGATGACTTGTTAGGAGAAGGTAACTTGCTCTTTGATAAAACTAGTGATTGCAATGAAAATGAACTTGTTAATTATCATGCTAGTCAAGAGAAATCGAGTGATGATGATAAGAAAGAGATTGAACGACTAACTCAAGAATTAAGAACTCTTAAGTTAGCCCATGAAACTATTCTAGAAGATCATAGAGATCTTGCAAGAACTCATGAGAAGCTACGCTTCGAGAAGCTCAATTTGGAGCAAGAGAATGAGTTCCTAAAAGTGATCAATGATGATCTTCGAAAGAAGAGTTCTTCTTATCTAGCCAAATGATTACTCTTGTCTTATTTTGTTCCACAAGTTAAACCTAAGAACACTGGTAACAAAGGCAAAAAAGTTTCTTCATGTAGTAAGAACAATGCTAAAGCTAGATCTAATGTTGTTGCTAGTAGCTCTCTTGATTCCACTAATGATTCTCTTAGCCAAGTTACACTTGAGCAAGAAAATGAGTTATTGAAAGGGATTATAGAGAGAGGTGTTGTCACACCCTGTTTTTTCTATCACCTGTCTGTGTTGTAAAATTCTGAGGTTGTTAAAACTTTTTCAAAACTAATGTTGTGAGTGCCATGATTGACATTGTATGCTTGTATGTTTGATCATGTGAGGTTTAAACCCTTAAATTCCTTTTTGGTATTTTACTGATTTCCAAAAACCTTTGATAACCAAAGGGAAACCACCTTGAGTTGCACTACATGTCCTTGATAGCAAGCAGTGCTTCTAGTCATATTTGGTAATATGATTTTTACCTATCTTGGTATTTCAAAACCACAAAAATAATTATTTTTGTGAGTATTTTCCTAATTAAATAACCTGTCCATTTCTAAGGTCAGAATTGGTATTCCAGCATGGAAAAATACTTTTCTGCTTTGGAAAAATCTAACTAAATTTAGAGATGATCAGAAGGACATATATTTTCCATACATAGGTTTTTAAACCCCATTTTATATTATATTTATAGATCAAAACTATAAAAGCTATTTCTGTCTATTTTGGCATTTTGAGATATTTCCAAAGGAAATATTCTCAATAAATTCCTAGAAAATTCCAGTGATGTCCCTAAGCCTTGTTTGGTGTCCACATAAAGTTTCACCTTGGTAAAAGGTGGATAAGGACCCCAAATAACCCAAAAACCTTGTCTGTCCAGAATCAAGTTAGAGCAACTCTACATAGCAAAGTTTGTCCAATGGCGCTAAAACTTTGCAGGAGTGCCTAATACCTAAAATGAGGGTTCTACACCAAAAAAGGGATGTGTTGGACTTAGTTTGCCCACACTCCCTTTGGAAGGAACAGATATGGTCATATTGGAGTGATTTCAACTTTACAAAGCTAAACTTGTCCATTGGAGCTCAAATTTGGTGGAACTCCATGGTTTATCCCCAAAACCAAACATGTTAAGTCTCAGCACCAGTGGTGGGGTACAACCCCCTGTGACCACTGTCGAACACCTTCTGACAGATAGGAAAAAGCCACCTTAGCCACAGCTAAACCAAACTCCTTTGCTTCAAACTCTTAGATTAAGTAGCCAACACTAGCAGCTAACCCGAGTCAACTAGCCCCTCACTGGTTCAAAGTGGAAAGGCCAAAAACCCCAATTTAGACCTCAATTCATGACTGACAGCACCAGTATTCCTTGCCTCCTTTGACCAGCCGAAGCACCCACTAAAACCAAACGGCTAGCCACACCCCCAGCAAGTGCCAGGACATGCTAGACACGTCCAAAGTGCCCCAGAGCGCACCAGCATGCCGTGGCATGCCAAAACTGCGCTCTGGGCGAGCTACAGGGAGTCACCGAGGTGGGGGCGACGCCCTCGGCTAGTTCCATCCTCCCCCGAGATGTCCAACCCCTTCCCCGACAACCCCTCTGCATCGGGCAAGCCTCAGGGCCCCTCCTCTCTCGCGCAAGAGCTCGCGCGATGCGTGCCCGCGCGCTCCACATTCGGCCAAGCTTGCGCGGCCACGAATGCACGGCTCTCCTCTCTCTCTCTCTGCAGCAGACGATTTGGACAGTCCAATACCACGTCCTGAGACCGTGGTTTCAACCCCAAAGTCTCTCTGCACCCCCATGCACACCACGGTGAGTCACAGGCGCTCCCGAGTCTGCTCACCGTCGCGGACCTATAAATAGCCCTCCCCCTTGCTCCAACACCCCTCAAATAGCTTCGCCACATCCACTAGCACCTCCCTGGCCACCCCCAACAACCCAGCAAAGCCCCGGTGCTCGAGATCGACCGAGGCCCCTCCGCCTCGGAGCTTCGGTCGATCTCCGGCTACACGACGGCTCCTGCGCCCCTTGACCCACCAAACTGGCCCCCTTGACCCCAGGAAGCTTTCCCCCAACTAGCCCGAGCTTTTCCTGTCTCTAGCCACCCCCTCTACCACTTCCCGAAATCCCTCCGCCACGGCCTCCTCGTTGTCGGCGAACCCATGCCTCCCCGTCGTTGTTTCGACCACCTGC
Source organism: Hordeum vulgare subsp. vulgare (assembly GCF_904849725.1). Taxonomy (NCBI): domain Eukaryota; kingdom Viridiplantae; phylum Streptophyta; class Magnoliopsida; order Poales; family Poaceae; genus Hordeum; species Hordeum vulgare. Next base: position 386,227,825 of record NC_058523.1, on the reverse strand, counting down.
AGGTAGGCGACGGTCAGCCGAACCAATTCTCGTGTTCCTTAGGGCATGAGCACGTCAGCAGCCACGTCGGCGTCCTCCTCCTCTTCTCTGGCTGGAGGTAGGAGACGACCCTGACAGGTGTGCCCCACCTGTCGGTGGCCCAGCCTCCTCCCCCGCGCTGGCCTCGGCCACTGACCGTAGGGCCCCGCGCGTCAGGTTCAAACCTGACGGCGCGCGCGCCTGGGCAGGCCGTCGGCTGGCCATGGGCCAGCCCAGCTCTGGGCCAAGCCAAGCCAGCAGTTGGCCTGTTTTTCTTTTATTTTTAAAACCTGGATTTCTAAGATTTTTATAAAAACATTTAACCAGTGTAAAAATATAATTCTTCCACTGTTATTTTTCTAAAATGTGAATTATTTAATGATATGCTTAGATGAATTTTTCCAGCAACTATTCTATTTTATAATAATAAAAGGGCTAAAATGGAGTGGTTTTGCTTCTGCTTGGTTGATTTTAAAAATATTCCTTCAAGGAAAATTTAGGCAAGTATTTTTAAAATGATATCTTAGATTTATCAGTAATAGGGAACATTTTTAAAATGACTTTGTGGACTGTTTCTGTGTGAGCTATTCCTTATTTATTGTTTTATTGATGATAGAAAACTCGTGTGATGAGGGAATCGGAGCGGAAGACCTCGAAGACCCCGGATACTTAGTTGACCAAGGCAAGAAGCCCTTTGACCATGACTGAGCATATGTTACTTTGCATGTTATAATAACAAGTATTCCCGTTGCATATGATCATAAGTGCCGGTACTCATCTGACATGAAGTTACCGAAGGCTCCTCCAGAGCACTTGCATTGAGCTTGACTCTACCCCTTGAGTGTCATGCTAACACCATGTTGACAAGTAAAGATAGAAGTAGTATTAATCATGAGCATGATGTTGTCATAAAGCAAGAGTTTATGAAAACCCCGTCGGGTGCCACTAATGCCCGAGGGTGATGATGAGTTAGGTGGTCACTTTTGGTGAAGTGATGCACCCGGTATTTGTGTGAGTGAGGTTTCGGAAATGGGATTAGATTTATGATGTGTCGACCGTCCCAACCTTACCAGTACGACCATGTTACCCCTTATGGGATGGGGCTATGTTAATTACTCTGGTCGGTGCTAGCAAAGAGCCACATTACTAGTGGCAGGAGTGATTGTAGTCACTCTCGTGATGGGGTCGTGCCGGGTAGGACGACTATGCCATTTTTATGAGTTCCAGTCACACCGTTGGTCCCCGCATGGTCGGTACTGTCCAGAGTTGGAGCTCGTAAGACGTATGACATGTGGGTTGGGTACCAATCGAGTGGATCTCTTTGTCTAGTATCGTCAGGGGAAAGGCATTGATCGGGTACTTACCTCGGGTATGCGATATACCGCGAGTCATGGATGACACGAAAGTTTCCCGGATCTCGTGGGTCCAGGGTACTACCTCTGCAGAGTGTAAACTATTCGAATAGACGTGTCCACGGTCAAGGAAAGTTGGGTAATCCTGCTTAAACTACGTCCTGGTATTTCCGCATAAACCAAGTGTGCGTGAGTATGAGTGTGTGTGTAGTGATAAGAAAGGAATTGCTATGATAGCAATGTTATGACCAAGTTTGGTGACTTGGCATACAGGGTGAATCCGGATGGTTCAGCCCTCAACAGATACATTGATATCCGTAACCTGTTCTTCAAGAGTAATTCTTTAACTTGATGCATATTCATGATCATTCCACCCCGATGAGTTATACTAGAAAATGCATGATATTGTTATCCTTCACTTTCATTGTTCATATCATGGGTTGTTTGCGAGTACATTCAAAGTACTCATTGGCTTGCCACTGGTTATTTTATTGACCAGACATGGAAGTACCGGAGTTTTGAGATGCGTACGTCTTCGGCGACAACCCTGCGAACTAGGACGGTTCAGAGTCAGAATGCCTCTCGGTGTAGGCTTGATGGCATGGGCACCCGCTTAGCCCCTTTGTTTTCCGCTATTAGTGTACTCCTGTGATTTGGCCTTAGGCCCTATCTTGTGAACTTGACCCTTCGGTCACGTGATGTAATAATCGGTACTTGGATGTAAGAATCTTTATTCAGTATCGGTGTTCGGTGAGCATTGATCTCTAGGATCACTGAGCACGGCGATTCTCGACTAGTAAGTCGGGGTCCCCACAGGTGTCTTCAAGAGTCTTGCCGGAAGTAAGCAATTTGAGGAAATTGTGCGCAAGCAAGGAGGACATCGAAAGAAACAAGGCGTTGGCTACTTCAACGTGAACGGAGATGATCGGGAAGAAGGACCATATCCCATTCCTAAGTTTGTTCCCAAGAGGAGAAGTATGATCCTACTCCTCCCAACGGAACAAGCTCACAAGATGGCCTTCTACCACAAGACCACGAGGGAAAGGGAAAGCTTCAAGATGACATTGACTTATATGAAGAAGAACCCCAAGTCAAGGTCAAGTGGATTCCCAAGGACACTACTAGCAGTGCCTCATCTAGTGCTACCACAACTCCAAGGATTCCCATCAAGTTGATGTGGATCCCCAAGAGGAAGAACTAGATAGTTCTTGAGGGGTGACTCCACCAATGAAATTCACTCTTATTCATTTTGGCAAGAACTATATGCAATCAACCTCAATCATATGCATTAGCTCAAGGAGTCACACATTCCCTCAAAGGTAAGAAAGGTAATTAATGTATCTTTGGACCTCATCCCATACGTATTCCACTCCACGTCCATAGATATTCTTGCATATGTTCCTTTTGCTTTGGGATTAATCCATGTAGGTGAGAAGAGTAAGAAACAACAAGGATTGCTCCCAACTCAAGATGATCTTCATCAACATTGAGCATCCACCACTAGTTCACCTACTTGAAGTCTTCTACGACAAAACCCAAGGTTAGTTTATCCCTCTTAGGGGGGATTTCATATGAAGGGGGAGTTTTACTCTAAAATCTTGAGTATAAGCATCTCCTAAGGATATGAACACATTAATGCTTATGTAAAAGTGGCAACCCCACTTGTGCTTAACGATGAGATGACCTATGATCAAGCATTCTTACTTGGCTCCTAAGTCAATATACTCATATATAGATGACTCTGTCGTCGCCCAAGTGCTTGATAGATGCTAGGATGTTTGTGCATGTTCACCATATTTTATCTATCATCTTATTGTGTGAGCATGTTGGTCTGCATGTGTTTGCTCATTCGAGGACATCCAATTATTTTTATTTGGCTCTTGATTTATCTTTTGCCAATTGGATGGCCAAGAATGCCTAGGACCCTTCTCTATCTATCTATGCTATCTCATCTCATGTTCTATTCATGCTTCATCACAAAACTTGAAAAAGCACTTGTCGATCCCTCTGTGTGAAGGAGCACTCGGAGTTCCGTATCGTTAAAGGCTGTCTTCCAGAACCTCTTTGTATATCTCGGTGAGACCAACCCCACAAACTCGGTTCCATCCTATTTCCAATGTTGATCAGGTTTTCAATCTCGCTACCAACGAAATCACCAACTCGTCTACACCGAGTTTCCTCGTCAGCTGACAGTAGAGGAACTCGGTGACAACGATTTTGTAATCTCGATGACACTCACAGCGTGGTGGTATATATTGTGGCATATGGGTCTTTGAAATCAGTTCCTCAAAAACCTTTCGTCTCAAACCCTAAGTTGACCCAAAGGACCCCTGCTCGTCGCCTTTGCCTCCCCGAGCGCCTCCGTCATTGGGAATCTTCACAGTCGTCGCCACCTTAGTCGGACCACCACCAAGCAAGGGTACGGTTCCGATCTCCTTCTGCGCTCCCTTAATCCAACTCATGCGCATTAGGAAGTTTTATTACCAAGCCGCCATGTGCAAACCCTTCCTTCCACTAGAGTATCTTGTAGCATAGAGAAAGATGAAATTTCGGATTTGATTTGCCGCAACATGCAACTCGATGAGACCGAGTTGGTAGAATCGGTTCCACCGATTTCACTTGTAGGATCCCTGGAAAGCAACTCGGTGAGACCGAGGGGATATTTTCGGTGACACCGAAATAGACTACCAAATTTCTGTTACTCGAGTAAACTTTCTCAGTGACTCTGAAATTACCAACCCGGTGCTATCGATTTACACTGTGCAAAAGATCATACCCTAAGTTTCTGATTTCAATTTATTAAAAATCCTTCTCTGTTTTGTGATGCTCAACCCTTCTGCTCCTCTATATCTATTTCACGGGATTGCTGTTTGTTGGTTTGCTGTTGAGTTGTTGCTTGTCTGCCAAGATGTCTGGATCCGAGGATAGTGAGAATGATTTCAGAGGAAACAGTGTTGGGATGGACTTAGGGAGAAGTCCTGAGAAGATTGACTATGACCCTGGATGTTACAGATCCCATGGCTTTCCCAAGGCAGCCACCAGGCAGAGGAATAAGTTGAATTCAGATGAAGAGGACTCAGACCTTGTGCCAGAGGAAACTTCAGCTCCTCCAAAGGCTCCTAAGAAGACTGTCAGGAAAGAGTATGCAAGACGTGCTGATGTTAGAGCTGCTGAGTTTGTAGAGAAGAGCATGACACTCTCTAGTGATAAACCTGCCAAGAAGGCTCGTGTGAAGAGATCCAGGAAGAGGATAGTTCATGTTGTTGGGAGAACTACTTCTATGTATGAGGAACCAGAAGATGATGCTGGAGAAGATGAGATCTCAGCTCCTCCTAAGAACAAGAAGCTCAGGGTTGATGCCATGCCCAAGAAATCTGCTCCTAAGCCTCCGTCCAAGGCTAAAAATGATGTAGCGCATAGGAAGACTGTAAAGGATATTCCTGCAGCTGCCAAGGAGAAAGGTCCTTCTTCCAGTGCCTTTGCTATAGAGGAAGAAGATGAAAATGCATCAATTCTCAGAAAGCTCCGACCAAATCTTCGAGTGCACAATGCTTCTCACCCTGTAGCTGAAGATATGAAGAAGAGGAAATATGCATGTTTAAGGAAATGGAGAGTTGCATATCCATATGCCATAAGGAGAAGAATTGTTGTTGATCCAAGGTTTCACACCAGGGAACAATAAGATTTCTATGAGACTGTCTTGTATGACAAATCTCCAGCTATAAGTGACATAAGATATGTTGACTTGGCTTACATCAAAGCCAACGAAGATTTATTTTCACATGTGCAAGAAAATTTCAAGTCAGTGGACATTGAAGATTTTGTTGGAAAAGAGACGACCCCATGGAATGATGAGCTGATCATGCAATTTTACTCAACTGTTCATTTCAGTGGAGATGGTTCTACGGTTGATGAGTCGGACACTATCATTGGCGCCCCTAAGCAGAAAGAGAGTGATGTTGATGTGTATTCTGAACTCAAGAAGAACCACAACTCCATGTCCAACATGTAAAAGCCAATTCCTCACAAAAATTTGGCTAGACACGAGATGGGCTCGGTTGACTTCTTGCAAGCAGGGATACCCACAACTAACACCATTCTGAGACACACCTTGATGCCTAAATCAGGTGATGATAGGATGATTCGAGGATACTCCATCAATCTGTTGCATCATTTGGACTCTCACACTAGATTCAGAGTGATGGACTAGATAGTAAAGACTATCCGGAGGACTGCTGCTGATCAAAAAAGATATTGTGGATATGCCCCGTACATTGAGATGCTTATCAATGCCAAGCTAGGAAAGCATGCATATCTCCTTGGTCATCCCCATCTACCCCTTCAGCAAGAATTTGAAGACAATATAGTGGTGATGGATGGCAATGATCTCAGCTCAGTTACAGCTAGAATGGCAACACAAGTAGAAGAAGCTGAGGCTGCTAGAAATGAGCCACCACCAGTTCCACAACTCAGAACTCAAGCTGAGAAAATGGCATTTCTAGTTAGGTATGTCCAAGGTATGGAGAACAATATCCAGGAGATGCTGCAAAATCAGAAAAACCTTGAGAGAGTCGTGGAAACAAAGTTCCATGACATGGATGTGAAGGTAAAGGAGTTGACCACTATAGTCAAACAGCTTCAACATGAAGTTGACTCAGTGAAGATTCCACACTCACATGATGATGATGATGATGACGATGATGACGATGAAGAGTCACCTCCTCTCACTACCACTTGGTTCAGCACCATAGACAAGACAAGCTTCATCAGCTCAAGCATCTGCACCTTAAACTCCAGCACCAGCTCCAGCTCAAGCACCACCAATATCCACTCCTCCATCTCCAGGACACTCAATAGATGCCTTCGTGGACGCTCTTCTGTCGACTCCGTCATCAGCTACCAGAGAGATAAGTAGCTCTATAGTTTTTGAATTTTTTGTAACTTGTTGCCAAAGGGTGGAGAAATGTATAGATCATAGGCCTTCGAGAGAGAGAGAGAGAGATTCTAACTTTATTTGCTCTCATTTGGTTTTACAAAACTTTGGTCTTTTGGATGATTTTATCAAGTTACCTGTGTTTGATCATACGCTTTGCTTTTGATGCTACATTATTATTCTTTTAGCTATCTATGTGATGATCATTCACTTATCTTGTTGGTGTCATGTGCATTACTATTCATTCTTATCTTGTATGCGCACCACCAAGATGTATGTGATATGGAAGAGTGACGCATGATCCTAATCGATTGTGCATTTGCATTCAAACACAAATTTTAAATAATGCATGAATTTAGGGGGAGCTCTTGCTTTTCACATACTTCTCAAAGCGTCGATGCTAATCATTGATTATATCTTTTGTCGAAGCTTTGATCTATCTGTTCTCATCAATTACCAAAAAAGGGGAGATTGAAAGCACAATTGCTCACTAGGGTGGTTTTGATAATTGATCACAACATATGCATCATTGGACTAATATGTTTCTCCAAGTATATTTCAGAAAAGTTCAAAAGATGCGTTGGTTAAAGGCTTATGTGGAGATGCCCCTTCATGCAATAAAGGAATAAGATTGGCTCAAGCTTCAAGCTAGAAGACTCTTCATTTTTATTTTTGTGAGAAATCACTTTTGAATCCATAGGAAAGCCAATACTATTAAAAGAGGTAATGTATTAAAATGAACTGGTTGCTCAACTGCTCAAAGTTAGCCACCAAAATACTCAGTCATTTTTACCACATAACCATTCTGTCCAATTCCACATACTCAAATTCAGTGCCACCAACTTTCCTATTTTTGCCCCAACGAGTTTGACCTTAGATAGAACCCTAGCCATTCCCACCAAATTGGTGCAACCGAAACCATATCGGTGGTACCGAGTTCAAGTGACCAACTTTCTGTTGCCTCCATACACAAAATAGAAATTTACGAGTTTGAGTATCGGTGTCATCGAGTTGGTTCATCCGATTGTTAGCCACCTTTTTTGTGCCACCGAGTTGTGTATATCGGTCCCATCAAGATACAAAGTTGATGCCTTTTGTACAAGTCGGTACCATCGAGTTTATGACTTTGGTGTCATGGAGTTTATGATTTTGGTGTCACCGAGTTTGCCACTTTAGGTGTAACAGTTGGATTTTGTGTGCTGCCTGTGTATACCCCTTCACCCACCTCTCATTTGTGGGAGAAGCACAAAGAACTCACACTTTATTTCCAGATCCATTTTTCCCAGAGAGAGCCACCTACTCATGTGTTGAGACCAAGATATCCAATCCAATCATTTTGAAACTTGATCTCTAGTCTCCCCAGACTGCTTTCCACCAAATCAATCTCTCCTACCCATGCCTATTCTATGAGAGTGATTTTATGTTGAAGAGACTATATTTAGAAGCACAAGAGCAAGGAGTTCATCGTTCTACCACATCTATTACCTTTTGGAGGGTGGTGCCTCCTAGATTTATTAGGTGTCGCTTGGGAGCCTCCTACTTCGTGTTGTGGAGTTGAATTAAGATGTTTGTAAGGGCAAGGAGATCACCTACTTTGTGAAGACCTACCGTGAGTAAGTTTAGTACTTCGTGGGTGGAAGCCGTGGTGGAATAGACAAGGCTGCTTCTTCGTGGACCCCTTGTGGGTGGAGCCCTCTGTGGACTCTTGCAGTCGTTACCCTCCGTGGGTTGAAGTCTCCACTAACATGGACGTACAATAGCACCACCTATCGGAACCATGCCAAAAATCGTCGTGTTAACCTCATGCGTTTGATCTCCCTACCTTACTCCTTTACTTTACACTTGCATGCTTTATATTCCATTGCTACACTCTTAGAACTGCATGTGTAGGGTGTACTTGACTTGCTATAACTGCCAAAACTGCCCCTCAACTAAAATTGGGAAAATGCAAAAAAGTTATCTTATCAAGTAGTCTAATCACCCCCCCCCCTCTAGAAATACTTTCAATCCTACACCTAAAAGCTTGAAAAATCCACAAATATCATTGACATATATTAAATGGTAATTGGGATGAGTTGAACCATTATAAGGATGACCCAACAGTTTTTCTACCATACCCGAAGGTATCTTATAATAGATATTTTCAGTCGGTTCAGCAAGTTGAGGGACAATTTCCTCAACTTCCATTCGAGCCGAAGATGCCCCAAACAATCCACTCAAAGGGTGACCGATCCTAGTGACAAGCAACAATAAATTTCAGCATGTATCAAAAATGTTTCCTTACCAATTACCATTTACCAAAGGCGCTTCACTCCCCAACAACGGTGCTAGAAAAGAGTCTTGATGACCACAAGTATAGAAGATCAATCGTAGTCCTTTCAATAAGTAAGAGTGTCAAACCCAACGAGGAGGAGACGGAAATGATAAGTAGTTTTCAGAAAGGAATTCTCTGCAAGTGTTGTAAGTAACTGTGATAGATAGTTTTGTAGCAAGATTATTCGTAACAACTGACAAGTAACTATAGTAGAAAAGGTGCAGAAAGGTGGCCCAATCATTTTTGTAGCGAAGTACAGGCCTGAAAGTACTTTTATATTAAGCAAGTGCTCTCGAGGACACATGGGAATATCTGTCTAGTCATGTTCACCATATTGAGTCGATTGACGTTTGCTACTTTGATAATTTGATATGTGAGTGGACCGGTGCTAAGGTTGTGTTCCTACTTGAACTAAAAACCTACTTATGATTAACCCCTCTAGCAAGCATCCGCAACTATGAAAGAAGAATCAAGAGAAATCTAACCATAGCATGAAACATGCGGATCCAAATTAGCAGCTTATGAAGTAACGCATAAACTGGGGTTTAAGCTTTTGTCACTCTCGCAACCCATCGTCCACTTGTTACTCTACAATGATTTCCCTTAGGCCCATAACATGGTGAAGTGTCATGTAGTCGACATTCACATGACACCACTAAAGGAAGTAACAACATACATATCATCAAAATATCGAATGAATACCAATTTTATATGATTACTTATAACCATACTTCTCACATGTCCTCAAGAACAATAGTAACTACTCACACATCATCACCATGTTTAGCATCAGAGGATAATAATAATGATTAAGGATCTGAACATAATGTCTTCCACCAAGTAATCCAACTAGAATCAACTACAAGATGTAATTAACACAACTAGCAACCCGTCGGTACCAATCTAAGGTTTTAAGACAAAGATTTAATAGACGAGATGAGCTAGGATTGGAGATGATATGGTGTTGGTGAAGATGTTGATAAAGATTGGTCCTCCCACGAAGGAGGAAGCGTTGGTGATGACGATGGCTTTGATTTCCCTCTCCTCGAGAGGAATTCCTTCAACACAATTTCTCAGTCGGGGAGCAAAAAGGCCTATGCATAGGTTTCTGTCTTGAGAAATCGGTGCCTCATCTCGAAAGTTATCTCTTTATTTTTTCTAGGGTAAAACACGCCATATAGGAGCAGAGGGGCGTCGAAGAGCCAGTAGGGGTACCACAAGCCATCAGGGCTTGGCCTGGGGGGCTATTGGCTTTTGCCCAGCTGGCTGCCCCTCTTTGGTGTATTTTTGGCCCAATAATACTTATATATTCCATAAACATTCTTCCTGAAGTTTCAAGTTATTTGGAGAAACTTGATTTTTCTACCTTTTCCTCGGTTTCTCGGTCCAGAATTCCATTTTACACATACTTCCCTCTTTTTTATGTACCTTGCATATTAAGAGAGAAAAGGCATAATAATTACATAATAACATGGAATAATGGTTAATAATAAGGCAAATATCAATAAAGATTCATGATGCAAAATGGACGTATCAGGAGGGCGTGCCGAGTTGCCTTGTCGTCTTCTCATGCAGCTTTTGACCTCCTTCTGTAGCGTCTAGGTCCTCTTTTGTCCATAAAAATCATGAAAAAGTTTTGTAGCGTTTGGAGTCCATTTGGTACTGGTTTCCTAAAAAGCCAAACACATGCAAATAACAACAACTGGCACTAGGCACTAGGTTAATATGTTAGTTCAAAAAATGATATAAAACAACGTATAAGTGCATATGAAGAATCCAAGATTGATAATATAATAGCATGGAACGATAAAAAATTATAGATACATTGGAGGCGTATCAGGGAACCACCAGCACGCGCACCACATCGTCCACATGGATAGAATCGCAATGGTAGGGTTGCACTACCCCCTCGAGTAGGGGATCATGACCATATCCCTAAACTAAAGTTGAATATTCCGCCATCTGAGGGTAGATACATTCTTGATGCATATATTACTTGGGAGTTACAAATATAACAATGTTTTACATGCTTGCAATTTTCCAAGGATAGACCTGCTGCTAATACCGTTTGTACATTCACTAGTTTTGCTTGTGTTTGGTGGTGTGAACATTGTAGAATACATCATGGTAATATTCCGAGTACTAGGTCTGCTTTGAAAACTGCTATGTGTAATCATTGGGTTTCACCATATTATCAACGTGAATTACTTCAAAATTGGCAGTGTTTAAGACAAGGACAAAATTCTATAGAGGAATATTACATGGAATTACAAGCTGGCGTGATTAGATGTGGTATTGTTGAGGAGAATGAAGCTATAGTTTCACTTTAATGGGTGGATTAAACATAGATATTCAGACCATTTTATACTATAAGGAGATTAACACTATCACTCGTTTATTCAATCTTGCTTGCAAAGCTGGACGTGAAGTGCAGGATCGACACACATTGACGAGAACTAATTTTTTTTACACGTCAATCTTCATCATGGACACCATGTGCATCATCTACTTCCACACGTCCTGCTAGAACACAGCCTACTTCAGCCGCCAACTCCAAGTGTCCAACCAAGATACCAGAAAATAGGCACCTCCACAACCCTTCGCTAAGGGCACACCTTCGGGGCCTGCACACAGCTCTTCTTCATCCATGGCATCAACAGGGCAAACACGTGAGGTTATATGTCATCATTGCAAGGGTAGATGCCATTTTGTGAGAGAATGCACATTTAGACGTGTGATGATTGTTACTCTGGATGGTGGATATGACTCCGCTAGTGATTATGATTAGGAGACTTTGGCTCTTATTGGAAATGAAGAACAAGGTGTCGAGGATACTGAACAAGAGAAACAATACATGGCTGTTGAATACGCCGATAGGTATGAAAGTTTAGTTGCTCAACATGTTTTGGTTGTGCAGGTAACACAGGCTGAGCAAAATCAGAAGCACACCTTGTTCCATACTAAGGGAGTTGCGAAGGAATGCTATGTTCGCATCACCATTGATGGACGAAGTTGCAACAACTTGGCTAGCATGGAGATGGTGGATAAGTTGTCTCTCGCCACAAGACCACATCCTCATCCTTATTACACACATTGGTTCAACAACAGTGGCAAGGTTAAGGTAACATGTATTATTCATGTGCATTTGAGCATTGCTACATATTCTGATTATGTTGATTGTGTTGGAAATATGCCCTAGAGGCAATAATAAATTAGTTATTATTATATTTCTTTGTTCATGATAATCGTTTAGTATCCATGCTATAATTGTATTGATTGGAAACACAATACTTCTATGGATACATAGACAAAACACTGTCCCTAGTAAGCCTCTAGTTGACTATCTCGTTGATCAAAGATGGTCAAGGTTTCCTGACCATAAGCAAGTGTTGTCACTTGATAACGGGATCACATCATTAGGAGAATCATGTGATGGACTAGACCCAAACTAATAATCGTAGCATGTTGATCGTGTCATTTTTTTGCTATTGTTTTCTGCGTGTCAAGTATTTGTTCCTATGACCATGACATCATATAACTCACTGACACCGAAGGAATGCTTTGTGTATCAAACGTCACAACGTAACTGGGTGGCTATGAAGATGCTCTACAGGTATCTCCGAAGGTGTCCGCTGAGTTAGTATGGATCAAGACTGGGATTTGTCACTCCGTGTGACGGAGAGGTATCTCGGGGCCCACTCGGTAATACAACATCACACACAAGCCTTGCAAGCAATGTCACTTAGTGTAAGTTGCGGGATCTTTTATTACGGAACGAGTAAAGAGACTTGCCGGTAAACGAGATTGAAATAGGTATGCGGATAATGACGATCGAATCTCGGGAAAGTAACATACCGAAGGACAAAGGGAATGACATACGGGATTATATGAATCCTTGGCACTGAGGTTCAAACGATAAGATCTTCGTAGAATATGTAGGATCCAATATGGGCATCTAGGTCCCGCTATTGGATATTGACCGAGGAGTCCCTCGGGTCATGTCTACATAGTTCTCGAACCCGCAAGGTCTGCACACTTAAGGTTCGACGTTGTTTTATGCGTATTTGAGTTATATGGTTGGTTACCGAATGTTGTTCGGCATCCCGGAGAACCCCTTGGGGCTCCTTGAGCCCCAAGGCAAGGCCCTCCCCTCCCACCTATATATATATATAGGTTTTAGGGCTGATTTGAGACAACTTTTCCACGATAGCCCGACCACATACCTCCACGGTTTTTCCTCTAGATCACGTTTCTGCGGAGCTCGGGCGGAGCCCTGCTGAGATTAGAACACCACCATCCTCCGGAGCGCCATCACGCTGCCGTAGAACTCATCTACCTCACTGTCTCCCTTGCTGGATCAAGAAGGCCGAGATCACCGTCGAGCTATACGTGTGTTGAACGCGGAGGTGTCGTCCGTTCGGCACTAGATCGGAGTGGATCGTGGGACGGATCGCGGGACGGTTCATGGGACGGTTCGCGGGGCGGATCGAGGGACGTGAGGACGTTCCACTACATCAACCACGTTTATTAACGCTTCTGTTGTGCGATCTACAAGGGTACGTAGATCTGAAATTCCCCTCGTAGCTGGACATCACCATGGTAGGTCTTCGTGCACGTAGGAAATTTTTTGTTTCCCATGCGACGTTCCCCAATAGTGGCATCATGAGCTAGGTTCATGCGTAGATGTTATCTTGAGTAGAACACAAAAGTTTTTGTGGGCGGTGATGTGCGATTTGCTGCCCTCCTTAGTCTTTTCTTGATTCCGCGGTATTGTTGGATCGAAGCGGCTCGGACCGACATTACTCGTACACATACGAGAGACTGGTTTCATCGCTACGAGCAACTCCGTTGCTCAAAGATGACTGGCGAGTGTCGGTTTCTACAACTTTAGTTGAATCGGATTTGACCGAGGAGGTCCTTGGATGAGGTTAAATAGCAATTCATATATCTCCGTTGTGGTGTTTGCGTAAGTAAGATGCGATCCTACTAGATACCCATGGTCACCACGTAAAACGTGCAACAACAATTAGAGGACGTCTAACTTGTTTTTGCAGGGTATGCTTGTGATGTGATATGGCCAACGACGTGATGTGATATATTGGATGTATGAGATGATCATGTTGTAATAGTTAATATCGACTTGCATGTCGATGGTACGGCAACCGGCACGAGCCATGGGGTTGTCTTTAAACTAACGTTTGTGCTTGCAGATGCGTTTACTATATTGCTAGGACGTAGCTTTAGTAGTAATAGCATGAGTAGCACGACAACCCCGATGGCGACATGTTGATGGAGATCATGGTATGACGCCGGTGACAAGAAGATCGTGTCGGTGCTTTGGTGATGGAGACCAAGAAGCACATGATGATGGCCATATCATGTGACTTATGAATTGCATGTGATGTTAATCCTTTATGCACCTTATCTTGCTTAGAACGACGGTAGCATTATGAGGTGATCTCTCACTAAAATTTCAAGACGAAATTGTGTTCTCCCTGACTGTGCACCGTTGTGACAGTTCGTCGTTTCGAGACAAAACGTGATGATCGGGTGTGATAGACTCAACGTTCACATACAACGGATGCAAAACAGTTGCACACACGGAACACTCGGGTTAAGCTTGATGAGCCTAGCATGTGCAGACATGGCCTCGGAACATATGAGACCAAAAGGTCGAGCATGAATCATATAGTTGATATGATTAGCATAGAGATGCTTACCACTGAAACTATTCTCGACTTACGTGATGATCGGACTTGAGATAGTGGATTTGGATCATGTACCACTCAAATGACTAGAGAGATGTACTTTTTGAGTGGGAGTTCTCAAGTAATATGATTAATTGAACTAATTTTCATGAACATAGTCTAATGGTCTTTGTGAATTACGATGTAGCTTGCGCTATAGCTCTACTGTTTTATATGTTCCTAGAGAAAATTTAGTTGAAAGTTGATAGTAGCAAACTTTGCGGACCGAGTCTGTAAAACTGAGGATTGTCCTCGTTGCTGCGCAGAAGGCTTATGTCCTTAATGCACCACTCAGTGTGCTGCACCTCGAGCGTCGTCTGTGGATGTTGTGAACATCCGACATACACGTTTCTGATGACTAAGCGATAGTTCAGTGCAAAATACTTAATGGCTTAGAAGCAAGGCGTCGAAGACGTTTTATAAACGTCACAGAACATAATAGATGTTCTAAAGAGATGAAATTGTGATTTCATGCTTGTGCCCTTGTTAAGAGGTATGAGACCTCCGACAAGATTCTTTGTCCACGAAGTAAAGGAGAAAACCTCAATCGTTGAGTGTGTGCTGAGATTGTCTGAGTACGATAATCGCTTGAATCAAGTGGGAGTTAATCTTCCAGATGAGATAGTGATGGTTCTCCAAAGTCACTGCCACCAAGCTGTGAGAGCTTCGTGATGAACTATAACATATCAAGGAAATATACAATGATCCTTGAGCGATTCGCGATGTTTGACACTGCGAAAATAGAAATCAAGAAGGAGCATCAATAGTTGATGGTTAGTGAAAACACTAAGCTTCGAGAAAGGCAAGGGCCAGAAGGGATACTTCATGAAACGGCAAAACAGTTGCTGCACTAATGAAGAGACCCAAGATTGAACCCAAGCCCGAGACTAAGTGCTTCTGTTATGGGGGGAACGGTCACTGAGGCGGAGCAACTCTAGATAGTTGGTAGATAAGAAGGCTGGCAAAGTCGAAAGAAGTATATTTATACATAATATTGATGTGTACTTTACTAGTACTCCTAGTAGCACGAGGGTATTAGATACCGGTTCGGTTGCTAAGTGATTAGGAACTCAAAATGAAAGCTACCGTATAAACGGAGACTAGCTAAAGGCGAGGTGACGATAAGTGTTGGAAGTGTTTCCAAGGTTGATGCGATCAAACGTTTGCACGCTCCCTCTATCATCGGGATTGGTGGTAAAACCTAAATAATTGTTATTTGGTGTTTGCGTTGAGCATGAACATGATTGGATCGTGTTTATTGCAATACGGTTATTCATTTAAAGAGAATAATAGTTGTTCTATTTGCTTGAATAATTACCCTCAATAGTTTATTGAATCTCGATTGTAGTGTTACACATGTTCATAATATTAGTGCCAAAAGATACAAAGTAATAATGATAGTACCACTTAGTTGTGGCACTGCCACTTGAGTCATGTTGGTATAAAATGCATGTAGAAGCTCCATGCTGATGGATCTTTGTACTCACTCATTTTTGAAACATTTGAGACATGAAAACCATACCCGTTGGTATAAATGCATGAAGAAACTCCATGAGAGATGGATCGTTTGGACTCGCTTGATTTTGAATCACTTGGGACATGCAAAACATGCCACATGAAAGAAGAGAGTAACTTGTTGGGAATAATACATTTTTGATGTGTGCAGTCCAATGAGTGTTAAGGCACGCAGTGGATATCGTTGTGTTCTTACTTCACTGATGATCTGAGTAGATACAGGACTATTTACTTAATGAATCACAAAGTCTGTAATATTGAAAAGTTCAATTCTGTTTCAGAGTGAAGTTCATCGTAACAAGAGGACAAATGGTCTACGATATGATCATAGAGATGAATATCTGAGTTACGAGTTTTGGTACGCAGTTAAGACAATGTGGAAATTGTTTTGGAGTTCATGCCACCTGGAACACCATAGTGTGATGATGTGTCTGAATGTCATAGCCATGCCCTATTTGATATGGTGCATACTATGATGTCTCTTATCGAATTACCACTATCGTTTATGAGTTATGTATTAGAAACAACCGCATTCACTTTAAATAGGGCACCGCCTATTTCCGTTGAGATGACACGGTATAGACTAAGGTTTAGAGAAATCTAAGCTGTCGTTTCTTGAAAGTTTGGGGTTGCGATGCTTATGTGAAAAAGGTTTCAGTCTGATAAGCTCGAACCCAAAGCGGATGAAAGCATCTTCATAGGATATCCAAAACAGTTGGATACATCTCCTATCTCATATCCGGAAGCAAAGTGTTTGTTTCTAGAAACGGATCCTTTCTCGAGGAAAGGTTTCTCTCGAAAGAATTGAGTGGGAGGGTGGTAGAACTTGATGAGGTTATTGAACCATCACTTCAACCAGTGTGTAGCAGGGCACAGGAAGTTGTTCCTGTGGCGCCTACACTAATTGAAGTGGAAGCTCATGATGGTGATCATTAAGCATTGGATCAAGTTACTACAAACCTCGTAGGTCGACAAAGGTCCTGTACTGCTATAGAGTGGTACGGTAACCCTGTCTCGGAGGTCATGTTGTTGAGCAACAATGAACCTACGAGTTATGGAGAAGCAATGGTGGGCCTGGATTCCGACAAATGGCTGGAGGCCATGAAATCCAAGAGAGGATCTATGTATGAAAACAAAGTGTAGACTTTGGAAGAACTACTTGATGGTAGTAAGACTATTAAGTAAAGATGGATCTTTAAAAGGAAGACAGCCGAAGATGGTCATAAATCACTATTAAAGAAAAGCTCGACTTGTCGCAAAGATGTTTCCGACAAGATCAAATAGTTGACTATGATGAGACTTTCTCACTCGTAGCGATGCTAAAAGTCTGTTAGAATTATGTTAGTAGTTGCTGCATTATTTATGAAATATTGCATATAGGATGTCAAAACATTGTTTCATCGACAGTTTCCTTGAGGAAAGATTGTATGTGATACAACAGAAGGTTTTGTCGATCCTAAAGATACTAACAAGTATGCAAGTTCCAGCGATCCTTTTATGGACTGGTGCAAGCATCTCGGAGTTGGAATATACACTTTGATGTGATGATCAAAGCTTTTTGGGTTTGTGCAAGATTTATGAGAAACTTGTATTTCCAAAGAAGTGAGTGGGAGCACTATAGAATTTCTGATAAGTATATGTGGTTGACATGTTGTTGATCAGAAGTAATGTAGGATTTCTGTGAAGCATAAAAGGTTGTTTGAAAGGAGTTTTTTAAAGGAAGACCTGGATAGAGCTATTTGAGCATTGAGCATCAAGATCTATAGAGATAGATCAAAACGCTTAATAGAACTTTCAAATGAGATGCATGCCTTGACAAGTTTTTGAAAGATTTCAAAATAGATCAGCTAAGAAAGAGTTCTTGGCTGTGTTGTAAGGTGTGAATATGAGTAAGACTCAAAAGCCCGACCACGGCAGAATAAAGAGAATAGACGAAGGTCGTCTTCTATGCCTTAGTCGTAGACTCTAAAGTATGCCATGCTGAGTACCGCACCTGATGTGTGCCTTGCCTCAAGTCTGTTAAGAGGTACAGAGAGTGATCCAGGATTGAATCACTAAACAGCGGTCAAAGTTATCCTTAGTAACTAATGGACTAAGGAATTTTTTCTCGATTATGGAGGTGGTTAAAAAAGTTTTTCGTAAAGGGTTACGTCGATGCAAGCTTTGACACTAATCCGAATAACTATGAGTAGTGAAACGGATTTGTATAGTAGAGTAGATATTTGGAGTATTTCCGAATAACACGTAGTAGCAGCATCTATAAGATGAAATAAAGATTTGTAAAGAACACATGGATCCGAAAGTTTTCAGAACCGCTGACTAAAACCTCTCTCACGAGCAAGACGTGATCAGACCCCAGAACTATATGGGTGTTGGATTCGTAAGAATCACATGGTGATGTGAACTAGATTATTGACTCTAGTGCAAGTGGGAGACTGTTGGAAATATTCCCTAGAGGCAATAATAAATTAGTTATTATTATGTTTCTTTGTTCATGATAATCGTTTATTATACATGCTATAATTGTATTGATTGGAAACACAATACTTGTGTGGATACATAGACAAAACACTGTCCCTAGTAAGCCTCTAGTTGACTAGCTCGTTGATCAAAGATGGTCAAGGTTTCCTGACCATAGGCAAGTGTTGTCACTTGATAACGGGATCACATCATTAGGAGAATCATGTGATGGACTAGACTCAAACTAATAGACGTAGCATGTTGATCGTGTCATTTTGTTGCTCCTGTTTTCTGCGTGTCAAGTATTTGTTCTTATGACCATGAGATCATATAACTCACTGACACCGGAGGAATTCTTTGTGTGTATCAAACATCACAACGTAACTGGGTGGCTATAAAGATGCTCTACAGGTATCTCCGAAGGTGTCTGTTGAGTTAGTATGGATGAAGACTGGGACTTGTTATTCCGTGTGACGGAGAGGTATCTCGGGGCCCACTCGGTAATACAACATCACACACAAGCCTTGAAAGCAATGTGACTTAGTGTAAGTTGCGGGATCTTGTATTACGGAACGAGTAAAGAGACTTGCTGGTAAACGAGATTGAAATAGGTATGCGGATACTAACAATCTAATCTCGGGCAAGTAACATACCGAAGGACAAAGGGAATGACATACGGGATTATATGAATCCTTGGCACTGAGGTTCAAACGATAAGATCTTCGTAGAATATGTAGGATCCAATATGGGCATCCAGGTCCCGCTATTGGATATTGACCGAGGAGTCCCTCGGGTCATGTCTACATAATTCTCGAACCCGCAGGGTCTGCACACTTAACGTTCGACGTTGTTTTATGCGTATTTGAGTTATATGGTTGGTTATAGAATGTTGTTCGGAGTCTCGGATAAGATCACGGACGTCACGAGGGTTTCCGGAATGGTCCTGAGACAAAGATTGATATGTAGGATGACCTCATTTGATTACCGGAAGGTTTTCAGAATTACCGGGAATGTACCGGGAATGACGAATGGGTTCCGGATGTTCACCGGGGGGGCAAGCCCACCCAGGGGAAGCCCATAGTCCTTAGGGGTGCCACACAAGCCCTTAGTGAGCTGGTGGGACAGCCCAAGAAGCCCTATGCGCAGGAGAAAGAAAAATCAAAGAGAAAAAAAGGGGGAAGTGGGAAAGTGGAGAAGGACTCCACCTTCCAATCCTAGTTGGACTAGGGTTGGAAGGGGAGGACTTCCCCCCTTGCTTCGGCCGAACCCCTCCTTGAGCCCCAAGGCAAGGACCCTCCCCTCCCATCTATATATACGGAGGTTTTAGGGCTGATTTGAGACAACTTTTTCACGGCATCCCGACCACATACCTTCACGGTTTTTCCTCTAGATCGCGTTTCTGCGGAGCTCGGGCGGAGCCGTGCTGAGATTAGATCACTACCAACCTCCAGAGCACCGTCACACCGCCGGAGAACTCATCTACCTCTCCGTCTCTCTTGTTGGATCAACAAGGCCAAGATCATCGTCGAGCTGTACGTATGCTGAACGCGGAGGTGCCGTCCATTCCGCACTAGATCGGAGCGGATCGCGGGACGGTTCGTGGGACGGTTCGCGGGGCGGATCGAGGGACGTGAGGACGTTCCACTACATCAACCGCGTTTATTAACACTTCTGCTGTGCGATCTACAAGGGTATGTAGATTTGAAATTCCCCTCGTAGATGGACATCACCATGATAGGTCTTCGTGCGCGTAGGAAATTTTTTGTTTCCCATGCGACGTTCCCCAACAGATTGTGATGTGGTACCCATGCAAGAATGCTCCACTTTACTTGGTAGACCATGACAATTTGATAAAAATATGTACACCATGATAGGACAAAGTAGTATACTCTTGTTCAGTGGGATAAAAATATTACTTTGCTTTCTATGTCTCTTGAACATATTATGAAAGATGACATTGCTAGCACTAGTGTTGGGGCCGTCGGCTATGCGTCCTTGAGGGGCATAGCCAGCCCTCATGTTTTGAAAAGCTGGCGGGCCCCATCACTAGTGCAGAAAAGCCTAGCTATGATGTGGAAAAAATGGCCTTACTGATGTGGACACCCGACGCCACCAATATGGTGCCACAGTTCAGAAATAGTGGTGGCGTTGGATCCTACACCAACAGTATATGACATGTTGCGGCATCCACCTTTGTCCAATTCTATCAATTTGTTTTATTGATAATAAAAAAATACTACTTCAGAAACTAAGTAATTAATCTTCACAAAAGGTACTGATCAATTAAGCATACTTATAAACTTTAGAATTTAAAACTTACTACTGATCAATGAAACATACTCATAATTAAACTTCAGAGTTTAAAGCTTTAGAAAAGGTACTGAAATAATTAAACTACTCTTCATCAATGATTACCCTCAGCTGGCGAAGCTTCTTCCGATTTCTCTCTTCATTTCTTTTGAAGTGAGCAACGCCTATCTTTAGGTTAGCGCTCTTTATCGTGAGCTCTTTTTCTGCAGCTTGAGGATGTCCCTCTTATCCGTCAATTGACTCTTCAGCACCCTCAGTTTGTTTGACTTAATGAGGGCATTAGCACCCTCTATGAGCATACTATCCCTTTCAATCTTCACTGCAGCATTATCTTCTTCGAGTTTTTTTATGCTCCACTCTAACCCCTCTAATCTGCATTGATTTCACATCTCCACGTCACCCACCGATTCGTTGTGGTCTACACCGCTCGTCAGAGTTAGCAACATATGGTCTCGGTTCCACATCATTGTGACCTAAGTTTCTACAACATTGTTGATGTTAAGGTAACTAAAACAAAAAGAAGCGGAGATAGCAACATACCAGTCAAGGAGATGCAGAGGTGCTCGGCAGCGAGGAGGGTCTGCGGTCGGCGACGGGGGGCATCGAGCGGCGGAGTAGGTGACGGTGGGAGGTGTCATGCACAACGGTGACGAGCGGTGTCAGGCACAGCGTTGTGCGGGGCGGCATCAGGTGGCGTTAGGCGCGGCATCAGTCGGGGCATCATCGAGCTGCATCGGGCGGGGCGGCTGGCGGGGCAGCGATTCGGGTGGGGCGACGACAGGGATCGAGTGGAGGAAGAGGGAGTTGGGGCTCGAGAGTGTGGGGAGTAGGGCGCGCAACGGGGATTAGACAGATTAGTGCTAGTGTGGGACTAATGGGCCTAATGTGCAATGTCGGGGCTAATGTGCAAAGCCAACACTAATCAGATAGCTATGGTGTTCAAATTTGGCCAACGAGAGCACTATTTGGAAATATTAGTCTTGGCATTGGTGAGAAATGGCACGCCACGAACAAGAGTTGTGGCTAGCCATTTCTCCACTACTGCATGGCCGACCTGGGAGGCTGCCACCCGAGGCTCGCCCCCATTATCTTTGTATATTGCAAGTCGGGGCTTGGCCTATAAAATGCGCCGGTAGCCCTCCATGAAGAGGGTTCCTCCGAAGGAGACACTACACACACACGAGAGGTAGAAAGAGAGCAATCTAGCCCCTTCTTCCTCCTCCGGCAAACAACTCAAGGAGCACCATTGTATTGCCTACCCACCATACACTTGATCCGGTAGGACTAGGGGTGTTACATCCTATGGAGGCCCCAAACTTGGGTACATCATGCACCTCGCATCGCTTGTCCCCAATCTCGCCTCCGGAACCCACCAACGCACTTTGGCTCCAACCACACTCGATAAGCCACCCCATGGCATCTGTCGTGACAAAACCACGACACCTAGTAAATTAAAACACGAGCAAAGTAAGAGTGAAAATCAAATTGTGGCAAAAGAATTTGAGCAACACAATAAGCCTAATAAACCATCATCTAGTGTTGCGTCTCAACTTAAATTGAAAAGTGGATGTTTACTTTCCACTAAATCTGATATTACTAATATGAATTTTACTAAATTTGTTTCCTATGCTTTTTTGTGCAAAGAGGTATTATTTTCATTCGAGAATGTGCCTCCCTCTTTGCCTCATGTTGTCACTAATATTTCGTAGGAGCTCGCTAACATCTTTCCACAAGATGTGCCACCGGGATTACCACCTATTAGAGGGATTGGGCATCATATTGAGTTAATTGTCGGTGCATCGCTACCCAACCGTGCGCCATACTGTACCAATCCAGAGGAGACAAAGGAAATTATGCGCCAAGTGTTGGAGCTGGTCAATAAAGGTTATATATGTGAATCTCTTAGTCCTTGTGTTGTTCTTATTATTATCGTGTTGAAAAAGGATAGTACATCGCGTATGTGTGTTGATTTTAGAGGCATTAATAATATTACTATTTGTTATAATCACCCTATTCCTAGGTTGGATGATGTGCTTGGTGAATTAAGTGGCGCTACCATTTTCTCCAAAGTTCATTTAAGTAGTGGACACCATCAAATTCTTATGAAATTGGAAGGTGAATGGAAAACAACATTTAGAACTAAGTTTGGATTATATGAGTGGTTAGTCATACCTTTTTGTTTAACTAATATACCTAGCACTTTCATGAGATTAATGAATGAGGTTTTCAGTGCTTTCATTGATGATTTGTGGTAGTCTATTTTGATGATATACTGATTTATAACAGATCTTTGGAAGAACACTTGGACCATTGATGTGCTTTTTATTGCTCTACGTGATGCACATTTGTTTGGTAACCTTGGGAAGTGCACCTTTTGCACCGACCAAGTATCTATTCTTGGCTATGTTATTACTCGAGAGGGAAATGAAGTTGATAAAGCCAAGATTGAAGCTAGCGCGAGCTGGCTGCAGCCTAAAGTGGTCACACAAGTGAGGAGTTTTCTGGGCCTCGCTAGTTTCTATAAGCATTTTGTGAGAGATTTCAGCAGCATTGTTGCACCTCTCAATGAGCTTACAAAGAAGGATGTGCCTTTCGTTTGGGGTACCGCACATGAAGAAGCCTTCAAGGTATTGAAAGATAAGTTAACACATGCTCCTTTACTCCAGCTTCCTCATTTTAATAAGACTTTTTAGATTGAATGTGATGCTAGTGGAATTGCATTAGGAGGTATGTTATTACAAGATGGTAAACCTGTGACATGCTTTTCTAAAAATAGAGTGCTCCTAGTCTGAATTATTCTACTAATGATAAGGAATTATATGCTCCTATTCGGACTTTGGAAACATGGCAATATTATTAATGGCCCAAAGAATTTGTTATACATTCTAATCATGAATTTTGGAAACACAATAAAATCCAAACAAAACCGAACCGTAGACATGCTAAGTGGGTTGAATTCAGTGAGACTTTCCCTATTGTTGATGCATGATCTCGTCGTTACACTATGCTTTCACAACTTGACTTTAAATATTTGGTTTGGATACCATCAAATATCAATATGTGCATGTACTGAATTTACACATGTGATGCAGAATTATAAATAAGGTAGAACATGGAACTAGTTCGTCATTAATGATGGATTCGTATTCCGTGCTAACAAGCTATTCATCCAACCTAGCTACATTCATATTTTCTTGTTGCATGAGGCACATGGAGAAGGATTAATGCGACACTTTGCCATAAAGAAGATGAAGGATGTACTTGCTACACATTCCTTCTGGCCAAAGATAAGACGGTATGTTGAGCGTTTTGTTGCTCGCCGCCCTACATGTCGGAAGGCTAAGTCAAACTCAATCCTCATGGTTTATATATGCCTTTGCATGTACCTAGTGTTCCATGGGACGATATATCTATGGACTTTGTTTTAGGTTTACCACGAAAAAAGAAGGGAAGGGATAGCATATTTGTTGTTGTGGATAGATTTTCAAAAATGGCACAGTTTATACCATTTCATAAAAGTGATGGTGCCGCTAATGTTGCCGATTTGTTCTTTCGTGAAATTATTCGCTTGCATGGTGTGCTAAATACTATTGTTTCATATGGTGATACTAAATTTCTTAGCCACTTTTGGAGATGTTTATGGACTAAGTTGGGGACTAAACTGCTCTTTGGTACTACATGTCATACCCATACTGATGGGCAAACTGAAATAGTCAATAGAATAGTGTCTATTATGCTTCGGGTTGTTTTATGAATAACCAAAAAATGTGGGAAGAATTCTTGCCTCATATTGAATTTTCTTATAATCGTTCGTTGCATTTTACTACTAAGATGTCCCCTTTTAAAATTGTGTATGGTTTTCTACCTCGTGCACCTATTAATTTGTTGCCTCTTTCATCTTCGGAGAAGGTTAATTTTGATGCTAAATAACATGTTGAATTGATATTTGAAATGACTGTGTTAACTAAGAAAAACATTGAGCATATGAATGCTAAATATAAACTTGTGGGAGATAAGGGTAAAAAACATATTGTCTTTGCACATGGAGAGATCTTGTTTGGTTACATTTGTGTAAGGATATGTTTCCTGATTTGCACAAATCAAAGCTAATGTCATGCTCTAATAGTCCTTTTAATGTGTTAGAGAAAATAAATGATAAGCCATATAAACTTGAGATGCCTGCAGATTGTAGGGTCAGTCCAACTTTTAACGTTGCAGATTTGAATCGTTATTTGGGTGAGGAAGATGAGCTTTCGTCGAGGACGGCTTCGTTTCAAGAACGGGAGGATGATGAGTACATCAATACCATTGCTACACCAACAACCCCTGCTGCTATACACAATGGACCAATTACTAGAGTTCGTGCACGCCAATTGAATTACCGCGTACTTCCGTTTCTTGGTAACAATTCTAATTTTCATTATAATGTGATGCTGCCTAAATTGGATACATTGTGTTGATTACTATTTAAGGGCATGTCATGGAGAAGAGGGATGAACACTCGAGCACGAACACACATGGAGATGAAGGCACGCGTGAAGGGAGCCAGAACGACATTTCTAGTGCACATTTCAGCACTTTGAAGCCTCCTTGATGACATAGAAGGACATGGACGAAATATACAAGATGTCCTTTCACAAATTTCATCAATAGCTTATTATAGATGCTACGCCACGTTATTTTTGGGCCAGGCCCATGTAATTTCGAAATTCAACTTCCAAGGTTTGTTAGAGTGTGTATTGTAGTGGAAACGACTGAGAAGATTTTTAAGTCCCACCCTGCCAAGGGTAGATGATATCCACCTCCCTTTTCCCCTAGAAATACAACCCTTCAGGCATTGTTTAGACTTGGGTTTTGTTTAGGTTAAAGTTTGCCATAGCTACAACTCGTGTCCTTCGTCTGTGTTCAACGACCAGACAAAGATGTCAGAAAACCGCACTTTCATTAATAAATCTTTTATCTTATATTCACAATATCCACATTGCAATTTTAGTTTCTTGCTTGTTCTTTGTTTGCATGCAGGAAATAGACCCTTGTGGTCAGGATGATCATGCTACGGAGTGGTCAATATCCTCTCGTAGTTGGTTTAGCGATTGCTAAGGTGCAACATCCTCGCACATTTGTAGTCGGATCATCAAAGTCTACTCCGCCAAACAGGATAGTCATATCTGATCGAAAGATAGGGACCCCTTCGCCTCTATCCCCAATAATCATCAGCCCTAAGCAAAACATTATTAAGTTCAAACACGAACGATTAGAAGACCAAAAAACGATTTGAAGAACTAATTAGGGGCATGTTTGTTCAACTTACATTAACACCAATAGGAGGATCGCGAGCCCTGCACTTTAATTATCATTAAGGGTTTAAACCCCTCATCAAACCAACAATTTTTTAAGGCAAAGAAGGGCATACATTGCAACTGTGCGACGTGAGGGTGTTGTCCATTGAACAAAATACTCACAGTTCAAAAAAAACACTACTAAGACAATTTTGAAGCTTCTCCGACCGCCTAATTGTGTTCAGGGCGGACATACGTCTTTGAAGTGGAGGTGCATGTGTCATAGATCTTGACCTTGAAGCCCTTGGTTGTTAGCTTGAAGACGAGGACGTCCTCCTAATTCATGTGATGCTTCACGCAGGAGCATGCTCCAGTTCCAACACAACACCACCAGGCCGCCAAACTCTGACACCTGCACCCATTCCTCATACTATCGAAATACAACCATCAACATGGAGTTGGGAAGGGGGTTGAGCCATTCCTTGAGGGCCTTTTGAAAGGCCAACTGGACCACAAGCATGGTCATGGCATCCATGTCCATCTGGACATAGAATGGCGTGGCATTGGTTGTGTTGGCATCTGGACATAGAATGGGCGTGGATCCGGGTGACGGAATGCAGTTGATCACGAGTGTGCACGAGTGAGTATAAAGTGCGCAGGAAAGACTAGTGTTGGTCAGTGGGACCACTCCAGATCCTAGGCACAACGATCATGAACTGGTGGACGTACGATGGGTTAGGCCGGGGTATTACAATTTTTCTCTACAATAAATAATAAAAAAAACATAAGCTTGTCATGAGCGAACACATAAGCAAGTGCATAGTTGATCCTTAAAGATGGCATGATCTAACACATAAGCAAGTGCATAATTGAAGCATAAGCATGGCATGATCTAACACAAAGTTGTGCATGATCTAGCAATGTGCATTGACATGCACACTACTATGATTTAACACAAAGTAGTGCACAGTCAAACAACATGCATTGACATGCTCACTACTATGTGTTAGATAAAGGGTTTTGGGGGAACTGGCTCAACCCTCTAGGGGTGGCCTATCACATATATTTATAGATGGTGCACTAAGGGTACGTTACAATATACACGTATAGGTACAGATAACTATACAGTCTAACACCCTCCCTCAATGTTAACCACTTCCTAAAGAATCCAGAAGAGTAAGATTGCGCCTACAGGCCTCGAACTGTGGTAGAGGCAATGGCTTGGTGAAGATGTCTGCAAGTTGATCTTTTGAAGAGATGAACTTGATCTGTAATAGCTTCTGAGAAACACATTCCCTCACAAAGTGATAGTCAACTTCGATGTGTTTTGTTCGAGCATGGAATACCGGATTCGCCAAGAGGTATGTAGCACCGATGTTATCACACCGAAGTATAGGAGGCTGCGGTTGGGAAATCCCCAATTCCTGAAGCAAAGACTGTACACATATGAGCTCTACAGTGGCATTGGCCACAACCTTATATTCAGCTTCAGTACTGCTACGTGACACACTAGCCTGTTTCCGAGCACTCCAGGCGATCAAGTTGGAGCCAAAGAACACATCATAGCCCCCCGTGGATCGCCTGTCATCCGGACTGCCAGCCCAGTCCGCATCAGAGTACGCCGAGAGCACCCCAGTAAGGTTCGGCCGAAGATGGAGCCCGTGAGACACTGTGAGTCGCACATAGCGCAAGATGCGCTTAACAGCAGACCAATGAGTGTCACGAGGCGCCTGAAGATACTGACAAACTCTGTTAACAACAAATGATATATAAGGCCTCGTGATTGTCACATACTGAAGACCACCCACAATACTCATGTACATTGTAGCATCAGTAGAGGACAGGAGCTCACCATCAACAACAGTGATCTTGTCAGTAGGAGACATAGGCGTAGTGGTCGTCTTGCACTTAAGCATCCCAGCTCGCTGCAACAAGTCCAATGAGTACTTCTTCTGTGTCATAACAAGACCATCAGCACCAGGAGCCACTTCCACACCCAGAAAGTAGTGAAGTCTCCCAAGATCTTTGACAGCAAAATCAGTACCAAGAGCACGAACAAGGGCGTCAGCAGCAAACTGTGAAGAACTGAGCAGAATGATATCATCTACATAAACCAGCAAGTACATAGTGACCTCAGGCTTCTGGAGAATAAATAATGATGAATCAGCAGTAGACGGTGCAAAACCATGAGCACGAAGACCTGTTGCAAGATGGGCATGCCAGGCACGAGGAGCTTGCTTCAGACCATAGAGTGCTTTGGTAAGACGACACAGATAATCAGGACGATCAGGATCAGAAAAACCAGGAGGTTGTCGCATATAAACCTCCTCCTCCAATAAGCCATGAAGGAAGGCATTCTGCACATCAAGCTGACGGATAGACCATCCTCGAGTAACTTCAAGGGACAGAAGAAGCCTGATAGTAGTAGGCTTGACCACAGGGCTGAAAGTGTCCTCATAATCAAGACCATAGCGCTGCCGGAATCCCCTGGCAACAAGACGCGCTTTGTAGCGCTCAATAGACCCATCAGAATGCTTTTTCACCTTGAAGACCCATTTAGAATCAATGACGTTGACCCGAGGTGGTGGAGGAACAAGAGTCCACGTCTCATTACGAAGAAGAGCGTGGTACTCCTGCTCCATGGCCTCTCTCCAATGAGGAATACTCATAGCAGCCTGATACGTACGCGGCTCCGAGGACAGATCCGCAAGGGCAGCAGTCATGCAAGAGGCGTACCACGCAACATTACCGTCAGTGCTCTTAAGAGGGCACACAACACTACTGCGACTGCGCGTGTGTGGACGGGAGACCACAGGAGCCGGCAAGGGCCCAGCCGACAAGGGACTGGGCGGCGGCGAAGAAGGCCCAGCCGGCGAGGGGCTGGGCGTCGACGAAGAAGACCCAGCCGGCGAGGGGCTGGGCGTTGGCGAAGGAGGCCCAGCCGGCAAGGGGCTGGGCATCGGTGACGCACTAGACGATGTAGGGCACGCGGGCGAGGCAGGGCTGGTGCCCGCCATGGGCGACGCGGGAGATGACGCCCGCGTGAGCAAGGCGGGCTAGGGCCCGCCTGGGGTGACGCGGGTCAAGAGACCGGCGGCGATAGCAAGGGCGCGGGCGAGTCGGCCGGTCGGACCGGCGGCAGTGAGGTCGGTCGAACCGGCGGGGCAGTTGGTCGTACCGGCGTCTCTAGGAGACCACGAGCGTCGCGCCCAGTAGCAGCCGGTTCAGCCGGGCTGACGGCCGGGCTGACAGGTGGCACGCCGGAGACTGCAGGCTCGTCCAGGAGGTCAAGACGACACCTCTACCAACACATGCACCATGGTTAGGCAACAAAATAGGAGCATATGCAACATCATCAAATTGGTCAGAGACAAGAGAGGATGTATGCATAGATGGCGACTCATTGGTGGACACAGGTAAATTGGTAAAGGGAAAAACATGTTCATCAAACACAACATCCCGAGATATATAGACACGATTTGTGGGAACATGAAGACATTTGTATCCTTTATGAAGGGAACTATCGCCAAGAAAGACACACTTCTTAGATCTAAATTCCAGCTTACGTTTATTGTAGGGGCGTAAATGCGGCCAGCAAGCACACCCAAACACCTTAAAAAAGTATAATCAGGCTGTTCATTAAGGAGGAGTTTTCAATGGGAGTCTTCATGTCTAAAACACGAGTGGGAGTACGGTTGATGAGGAAACATGCGGTGGTAAAGGCATCACTCCAAAACCGAAAAGGAACAGATGCATGGGCCAAAAGAGTAAGACCAGTCTCAACAATATGACGATGCTTACATTCGACAGAACCATTCTGCTGATGTGTATGTGGACATGCTAAACGATGCGTGATCCCAAGCAAACTGAAAAAGGAATCAAGGTTGCGATATTCGCCACCCCAATCTGATTGCACATAAACAATCTTATGCTTGAGAAGGCGTTCAACATGCTTTTGAAATTGAACAACTATATGGAACACATCAGATCTACGCTTAATAAGATAAAGAGAAGTAAAACGACTGTAAGCATCAATGAAGCTGACATAATAATTATGACCACTGGTACAAGTCTAGGCAGGACCCCATACATCTGAAAAGACAAGTTCAAGAGGATGTTTGACCTCACGACTAGACTCTGAAAAAGGAAGTTGATGACTCTTCCCCTGTTGACAAGCATCACACACTGCTACATCTTTATTACTAGACATGGTAGGAAGCTCATGACGACGCAAAATATGACGGACGATAGGAGTGGCAGGATGTAACGACCAAGATGCGGTCCTTTCCGATCTGGGAGTCGAGGCCCCCGAATAGGAAAGAAGCGCATCTAAGTGTTTCGCAAGCAAGTAAACATAGCACATAATAATAATTACAGCAGACAATCTGGGATCCAACTGTCTTCTTATTAATAATACAGAGTACAACGCAGATGCAAACAAGGTAGTTCCGGTACGGACTACATAACAAGAAAAATGCTATGCTACCCGCTGCAGGCCCACGATCACGACCACGGCTCAGTCCTCTGGATAGTTCACGTAAAGGCGATCTGTCTCCTCGTCGTACTGCCACGCCAGCTGGGTGCCGTCGGGATCATCTGTCTCTGGGGTACCTGTTCCTGCTGGAAATTTCGGAGGAATCTGTGAGCCACGGGGACTCAGCAATCTAGGACCTTGGTGCCAAATCTAGTCACGTTATTTGGGTGAGGAAGGGATGAAGTGTTTCAGGCTGCTGCAACCTATGATTGAATAAGTGGCTAACTTACGCTAAAATGAAGTGAAAGTGGTCTACGCTAACGATCGAGAATACCTGATCAGAAAGTGATCCTGAACACCTACCTACGGCATTCATAACCCCACCGTGTTCCCGACCGAAGAGAGATCTCCGAAGGGACAGTCACGGTTATGCACACAGTTGGCATATTTTATTAGTTTATGTTTAAGTTCTGTAATACCGGATGCTAACAAAATATTCCAAGTTGCCACATAACCGCGGGCACGGCTTTCCGAAAGATTACACCCTGCAGGGGTGCTCCAACTAGTCCATCACAAACGAACACAGGCCGCAAAGGCATCCTCTATCACGAATCTTGTGATCTCATCGGATTCCTTAGAAGAAAACCCTCAACTCTGGGGAAAACCAAAGCTTCACCGGGATTCCTATACGCAAGATATACCGCTAAGGTAAGACAAGGCTAGCAGGACCTCCCGACGTGTCGACGACCCCGATAAGAGCCGCGTATCTCAGTCTCAGGACACGCCGGATGGAACTAGCTACAGGTACCAAACCTCAAGTTTCCTTGTGGTGACCCCGCAGGCAGACCAGTTTGGACCAACACTCATGAGGAGCACTGGCCCGGGTTGTTGATTAAGAAACCTCGGGGTAGCTACTCCCTATGCAGATTATTATTAAGTGATTAGCAAATTAACACCAAAGTTGGGTCCTGCCGGACAAGCCTTAACACTACGCGATTTATCAAGGGGGTCCCCATAACAACCCCGAACGTGTTAGGAGCGATCATTATGGAATCAAACACCGGTAACCGGTAACTAAGGCGGCAATAACGGAACAAGACACCCGGCAAAAGGCTAGGCCTCCCGTCATTTGCCAAGTTTATAGAAACATTAATTAAATAACAGAATTTAATATAATGATATCAAGCTCATGTCCTCACATGAGTTTAAAACACCTGCAACTAATAATGCTAACATTAGTAGCTGAGCAAGCCTACCTAGCCATACAAGTTTGCTAGGAAAGAGGGAGGTGTTTAGGCTCATGGCATATGAAGAGGCAATATGATTTCAGTGGTAGGCAGCGAGAAATATGACATGGAATCGAAACTAACATAACAAGTCTAGAGATGGGATCAAGGTCATACTATCTTGCCTGTGATATCCTCAGCTTGGAATGGTTCTGGATCGTCCTGCACGTACTCTCCTGACTCCACGTATTCGTTCTCCGCTCCCGGTGCTACCCAACATAAGAATAACAGCCAATGAATAGCAACACCACAAAATGCAACACTCATATGATGCATGAGATGAAAGTTGAGCATGCACCACTATTTCTATCACTAGCACAAGCAAAATAAACTACAACAAGTTTCTGGACAGAACTTTGCACTAACTATTTGGACATGCATGGGAATGATATGAACAGATCAGCTCGTAAAAACGGCGCAAAACCATATAAAGAACTTTGCAAACGGAGCTACGGATCAACGGGAATCAACGAAACACGATATGAAGCCCTACGTGAAAGATTCAACACCACACACACAATTGGCACAAATCTGGTATTCCCAGGTAGCCAAGACACATATTAACCCAACATGAATGAAATGGAGCAAGGTAGAACAACACAACATCAATTAAGCACAAACTTTGAACAAAATGGCAAGACTACGCAATCTGCCAGTTTCTGCATCTTAGCTGTTTGGGAGCAACATGCAACATAGCTACAGGTCTTCAAACATGGCAAATAATATATGTGGCTGTTTCCAACCAAGAACACTACAAGCTCCAGCAAGAATCACAGCAAAAGGAATTAAACTCTAGAAGCTACAAGGCCACAAACTTTTCCAAAACCATAAGATCTCAGGGACTTAGTGAAAAATCCTGCACCTGAGTTTCTGTTTCTGTTCTGAAGCTTTTTGACAGCAAACAAAATAGAAGCTACTGTACTCCAAATGACTTGAAAATTGACAGGAAGCTTCACAAACATGTCAGGTTCAAAATACTAGCACTAAACTAAGTCCAGTTCTCAACAGAATGACCAGCACATCCTCATCTACAGGGGAAGAAAATGTTTCCAGCATTCCAGACTTAGTGAAATTTTCAGGGTTCAAAAATCTGGAATTTTCCAGCCACATGCCCACTTTGTCTAGGCATAGTTTGCACGCACATGTAACCAAGAGGTAGTTGACACCACTATGGTGTTGAGAACAAACCCCTACTATTAGCACACAAAATCCATGCCCCTTGGGCTCCATCTATACCATGGAATCAAAGACCAAATTCCAACAAAATGTAAATACAACTCCATAAGGTTTTATTCTAAGATGACAATCACATAGGAGAGTTTCATATGCACAATGACAAAGTGACATGGGGGTTTGAACCCCATGTTTGTGTCATGCACATCAACAACACCCACACCCATATCCCAATATCTCTAACATCAAGTACATCACAATATGACTCTATGCTAACAAGAGAGTATGCACACCCCCCACATATGGGCATGTGATGGTACACACTCTCACATGCATTACTAGGATCACCCTAGGAATCATGTCATCCTCCAAGTGCAACCCCCACAACAATCCACCCTAGCTAAACTAGGAATCCACACCTACACATGTTATGATGGCAATGAACACTAGGATAAGCTCACAAACATAATTAAAGGAGGTGAGGGAGGGCACCCCTACATTCACACAAACTTGCCCAAGGCCACCATCATGAGGAAAACTAGCACCCACATGCACTAGCCTAGCAAGGCACACAAGTGAGATCACAAATATACACACACTTGCACACACATCACACCTCAAGCACCATCTCACAAGCCCCTAGACCCACACCACTACTACCATCACAAATCTACTCCTACTCCTCCAACAAGTAACATGGAAGGAAGAAATACATAGGCATAGATTCACACCACTACTACCATCACAATCTACTCCTACTCCTCCAACAAATAACATGGGAGGAAAGAAACACATAGGGCAAAGTATTCCATGAGCTGGACATGGAGTTGCACATATAGACAGGAAAAACATCTGCAAAAACAGGAAGAAAAGAAAAGAAAAAAAATCTGGGGCTCTCTGGGATTCGAACCCCAGATCCCCTAGTGCAACAACTCCACAACATACCACTGCGCTGCTGCACTAGCTGTGGACAGGAGAAGGGAAATCGCAAGGTAAGGCTTGCCTGCGGTCACTGAACCGATAAAAATCAAAACAAACCAACAAAAAGGCGCCGAGGGGGGGACTCGAACCCACGCCCTCCTACAGGCGCATGCGATGACAGTGCTACTACTACCATCAGGCTATGGATCGACGTCTGGCTATAACGGGAAGGAAAAAGAGAAAAGCACTCTCCACTGCAGAGGAGAGCTCCGCCGGCAGCCGAACCAGAGAGAGCTGGCGGCGCCACTCTCGTCTACCTACGGCAGGGGGACTCTCGGCAGGGGACGCGGGAGTCTCAGGGATTCCATTCCCGCCCTGAGCACGGGAAAAGGTTCCCCCTTGGCTGCCTGGACTGCACCGGTGTTTCTCTGCTACGGCAGTACCGCCCGCCTGGAAGCACGGCGACAGAGAGCTCCGGCTGCACGTCGAGCTGCTGCTGCTACTGCGCGGCTAGGCTACCCGACGCTACCCTGCTGCTGCGGCTCGCTAGCAACGCCCTACTACGCTACTGCGTCTTGCCTCTCCACTCAACAACGCACGCACGAGCTCGGCACAGCACTTCGGCTAGCTG
Source organism: Hordeum vulgare subsp. vulgare (assembly GCF_904849725.1). Lineage (NCBI taxonomy): Eukaryota > Viridiplantae > Streptophyta > Magnoliopsida > Poales > Poaceae > Hordeum > Hordeum vulgare. Next base: position 386,193,412 of record NC_058523.1, on the reverse strand, counting down.
GAGCCGACGAGGGAGAAGGGAGGACGAAGGAAGGGGAAGGCGCCTCACCTTGGGGAAGGAAGGACAGAACCCACGGCGACGAGACGACGGAGAGGGAGGGGCGAACTGCTGCTGCTACTGAAGAAGAGGAAGAAGACCCCTGGACCGAGGCGATGACGGGGTTCATGCCGTCGTTGAGGTGGCTCCTCGACCTCAGCGATGGCGGGAATGGAGCGCGGGGTACCACCCCGAGCCCCTGGACATGGCCACCGGTGCCGGAGACGACGGAACGCGGGGTTGACGGCGGCGGCGCTGCACCCTCTCTCTCTGCTACTTCTACAGAAGCTTACCAGGGGAAGAAAGAGAGAAGGGGGAAGGTGGCGGCGCTGGGGAGAAGGAGAGGGAACCCTAGGGCGGAGGAGGAGGTCCTGGGCTCCTTATATGATCTCGGGAGGCGAGCTTGAGCCACTGGATTGAGGGGGAGGCGATCGGGAGGTGGAGCTTTGGTCGTACTGCGTGACGTCGGGAGGAAGAAGAGACTTGACGAGCGGGCTGCTGGAGCGAATGCACTTGGGCCAGGGAGGGAGAGCTACTGGGCCAGCAACGGGAGGAAGCCCATGCGGCGCTAGGGGGAGAAAAAAAATGCTGGGGCCTTCTAATTGGATTTAAAATACTCAGGAAAGAAAAGATAAAACACAAGAAAGGCTACTGGGATATAAATCAAAAGGAAATACCTCCTGGTCATAAGGAATTATGGCCCATTAGAAAAAAATAGGAAAACATTATTTGGAGCTATTTGAAATAAATACAAAACAGAAATTAATTTACTGTTTTGGGTTTATTTGCACCTTTAAAAATCAAATAAGAGTTCAGCAAAATTACACCTCCTCATAATCACAATTTAATCTAACCACCAGACATTTTAGAATCATTTTTGGGAAGAAGGAATTTTGACATGAGATAATAGGAGGGAAAAGGATTTTAAATAGCAAGATCTTTAAACATACTTAGCACTCACTCCTACCCACATACCATTATCACATGAGCTTCAACACAAGATAATAACAAACCTCAACATCACACCTCACAAGATCCCATGCATTCATATCACCACAATACTAACTCCTAGTAAGAACATATTCCAACATGAACATGACATGCAATCATAAGGTAAGGCAAGGAATGAGATGGCATGGATGCATGCATGCTAATAAAACTGAAAATAAGAGTCACATGAAATCACAAGATTAAGGAGATGACATGTTATGTTATGCTAAGCATGCATGCAAGGAAGATATGCAAGGGACACAGGGTGGCACAAGGAATCATAGACACAAGTGACATCATCATATCTCTGACAGGGCGGACCCACATGCAACAGGTTCCAAAAAGGGAAAGTTCCACACTTGGGGCATTACAAACTCTCCCACACTACAAAGAAGATCTCGACCTCGAGATCTAAGACTGAAAGAAATCGGGAAATTCGGAACGGAGGTGATCCTCGCGTTCCCACGTAGCCTCTTTATCGGAATGGTGTGACCACTGCACTTTGAGAAACTTGACAGACTTGTTACGGGTCTTGCGCTCAGTCGCCTCGAGAACCGCAACTGGATGCTCGCGATAAGAGAGGTCAGGCTGAAGATCGATATCCTGAAGATGCACAGTGCGCTCGGGGTTCTTGAAACACCTCCGAAGCTGAGAAACATGGAACACATCATGGACATTTGCAAAGGTTGACGGAAGCTCGAGCTGGTACGCGAGGTCGCCCCTCTTGCCAACCACTCTGAACGGACCAACGAAACGAGGCGCAAGCTTGCCTTTGATGCCAAAACGCTGCATACCCTTCATAGCCGACACCTTGAGATAGACAAAATCATCAAGCTCATACGACATGTCATGGTGCTTGCTATCATAATAGCTCTTATGACGGGACTGCGCTGCTCTGAGGTTGTCGCGAGTGATCCGACACATCTCCTCAGCTTCTTCTATCATATCATTGCCAAGGATCTGACGCTCGCCTGTCTGGGACCAGTTGAGCAGAGTACGGCACTTCCTGCCATAGAGAATTTCAAATGGAGCCTTGCGAGAGCTAGCTTGATAACTGTTGTTATACGAGAACTAAGCGAAAGGCAGACAATCCTCCCACTTCATGCCAAACGAGATAACACAGGCTCTCAGCATGTCCTCAAGAACTTGATTCACTCTCTCCACTTGACCACTAGTCTGAGGATGGAACGCTGTGCTGAAGCGGATCTTCGTGCCCATAGCAGACTGAAAAGAGTCCCAAAACTTGGAAGTGAAGATACTCCCGTGATCTGATGAGATCATCATAGGTACACCATGCAACGAGACAATCCTCGAGGTGTACAACTCTGCCAGCTGAGCTGCTGAAATGGACTCCTTGACTGGAAGGAAATGCGCCACTTTACTCAATTTGTCGATGACGACGAAGATAGCATCATTGCCCTTCTTGGACTTCGGAAACCCTGTGACGAAGTCCATCTCAATGTGATCGAACTTCCACTCGGGAATCGGCAAAGGCTGCAAGAGGCCCGCTGGTCTTTGATGTTCTGCTTTCACCCTTCGACATACATCACACTCATTAACGAATTGTGCAATTTCATGCTTCATACGGGTCCACCAGAACGACTGCTTCAAATCATGGTACATCTTGGAACTTCCCGGATGAATAGAAAGCAGAGAGTTATGAGCTTCTTCCATGATCACCTTCCTGAGATCACCTTTCGGGATGACAAGACGGTCCTCGAAAAACAAAGTGTCCCTGGCATCAACAGTGAAACACTTGTACTTGGGAAGACTCTTTCCCACACCAATCTTGACCTTCTTCACCATAGTATCAAGTAGCTGAGCTGCTCTGACCTGATCTTCCAAGGTAGGAGAGATCTGAAGGTTTGCAAGAAAACCCTGAGGAACCAGCTGAAGATTGAGCTTCCTAAAAGACTCAGAAAGACCCGGCTGGAGAGGTTGCAGAATCAGATTGTTGCAATATGCTTTCCTGCTCAATGCATCTGCCACAACATTTGCCTTGCCTGGCGTGTACTCAACACTCGGATTAAAATCCTGGAGCATTTCCACCCAACGTGTTTGCCGAAGATTCAAGTTAGGCTGAGTGAAGATATACTTGAGGCTCTTGTGATCGGTGAAAACTTCAACCTTACGCTCCAACAAGAGATGTCTCCAACTCATCAAGGCGTGCACAACAGCTGCTAGCTCGAGATCGTGCACAGGATAGTTCTTCTCCGCAGTCTTCAACTGCCTGGAGGTATAAGCAACCACCTTCCTATCTTGCATCAAGACTGCACCAAAACCCTGGAGAGAAGCATCGCAAAAGACCTGGTACGGCTTGGAATCATCCGGAGGAGCCAATACCGGAGTGGAGGTAAGCTTCTCTTTGAGTGTATCAAAAGCCAGTTGACACTCTGGAGACCACACATACTTGACACCCTTCTGAACAAGACTAGAGAGCGGCTTGGCGATTTTGGAGAAGTTCTCAACGAATCTTCTGCAATATCTGGCAAGACCGAGAAAGCTTCGAAGCTGCTTCACATTCTGCGGAGGTTCCCATTCAACAATGGCTTGAACCTTGGACGGGTCAACCTTAATGCCCTCGGCAGAGATAATATGCCCAAGATACACCACTTCTTTCAGCCAGAACTCGCACTTGGAAAACTTGGCATACAGTTTGTATTCTCTCAGTTTATCAAGCACCAACCTGAGATGTTTCTCATGTTCTTCCTCATCCTCAGAAAAGACCAGAATGTCATCGAGATAAAGCAAGACAAACTCATTCTTGAATGGCGAGAAAATATAGTTCATCAAATGGCAAAAAGTCGGAGGAGCATTAGCCAGACCAAAAGACATGACCGTATACTCATACGAGCCAAAACTGGTCCTGAATGCCGTCTTCGGAATGTCTTCCTCGCGAATGCGAATCTGATGATAGCCCATTCTGAGATCAAGTTTGGAGAATACTTTAGCACCTTTCAGCTGCTCGAACAACTCATTTATGTTCGGAAGTGGGTATTTGTTCTTGATTGTCTTCTTGTTCAATGGGCGGTAATCGACACACAGTCGGTCCGTACCATCCTTCTTCTTGACAAAGAGAACACCACATCCCCACGGAGACGAGCTTGGTCTGATCAAACCCAAACGCTCCTGCTCATCGAGTTGCTTCTTGAGCTCCTTCAACTCTTCTGGACCCAACTTGTACGGCCGTTTGCACACTGGCTCTGTGCCTGGCTCAAGCTCAATGACGAACTCCACTTCACGGTGCGGAGGCATGCCTGGCAGCTCTTCAGGAAACACGTCCTGATATTCGCAGACTACTGGAACTTGCTCAATGGGATTGATCTCACCCTTTTCATTCAAGGAGAACAAGAGGATTGTGTCATCGCGCGCCGCGAATATAATCACATCCTCCGAAGAGTGGGTCAGTTTCACTTCTTTAGCTGCAAAATCAATTGATGCTTTGTTCATGGCCAACCAGTCCATACCAAGGATCAAATCAATGTCGGACTTGCCCAGGACAATAGGAGACGCCAGAAAAAGCATAATTGTCCATCTTGACAGAAACGTGTGGGACGAACAACTGAGAGCTCATCCGCATACCGGGAGACACAACTTGCAATGGCTTGGGAAGGAACTCAGTCGCAAAATTATTACCAAATGCAAAGGGGTAAGACATGAAGGAATGCGAAGCACCAGAATCAAACAAGACTTTAGCAGGAATACCATTGACTGAGAGATTACCCATGATCACATCCGATGAATTTTCTGCCTCAGCTGCATTCACCATGTTGACTCGAGATGATCTGGGGTTGAACTTCACAAGAGCGTTGCTAGGAGGTTTGCCTGGAGGAGGAGGCGGCAGACGGAGCTGAGAAGTGCATTTGTTGGCATAGTGACCCTTCTGCCCACATTTGTGACAAGTGACCTCTGCTGGCTGCCGGAACTGAATCTGAGGAGGCCCTTGCTTCTGATGCTGATATCTCTGCTGGAATCCAGGGTTGGGTGGGCGGGAAGAACCACGTCCACTTGAGTGCTTCGGCTGCTGAGAGTGCCGAGGAGGAGGAGGAGAAACCCAAAACCTCTGTTGCTTCTGAACCACCTGAGTCGAGGAAGAGCTGGAATCTCTGAAACGTTTCTTGGAGTTCTCTACCCTGAGCAAGGCTGCCTCTGCTCTGAGAGCTAAGTTATAGAATTTGTCAAACTCCTCAGGATCGTGCAAAGCGAGTGCTAACTGCAAATCCTCCTTCAAGCCACCCCTGAACTGGTATATCTTGCTCTTCTGATCCGGAACATCCTGCAACGCGTAACGGGCCAGCTCGTGGAACTCAACATTGTACTTTTACACAGAATTGCTGCCCTCCTTCAAGCGCCTGAACTTCTCATGCATCTCCTCAACAAAACTGGAAGGAATGTAGTGGGATCTGAAGTCACGACAAAACTCATCCCAAGACATCACCCTGCCACCTCTGGAGTCCTTAAGCTGCTGCCACCAAATAGAAGCCTGCCCCTTCAACTGGAATGTTGCAAACTTGACATAATCCTCTGGACGCACATTGCTACACTCAAAATGCTTGTTCATATCACGGATCCAATCTTCCGCATCAAACGGTTGGTCGCAAGAAGTGAATGTCTTAGGCTGGTTTGACAGGAACTGACTCAGACTGGCGAGGTGATTGCCACCCTGCTGGAAATTGCCCTGCTGATGATTGGCTCTCTCCTGGATCAACTGCAACAGCATCTGAGTGTTTGCATTGGTAGCTGCCATCATCGCCTGCCAGGCCTCTGTAGGAGGAGGCGGCGGCGGTGGCGGAGGAGGAGGTGGAGGCGGCATATCCTCACGCGCTGGAGTCTGACGAGTTGGTGGAGCCATCCTGAAGACGGGCAGCATATTAGACCACAGAATAATTGAAGATATAGCTGAATCAAAAGACAGAATATCTGAATCGAATTTAGCATTGCACTCGAACAACATAGCAAGAGTGCATTCTCAAAGTAACAGACGACAAAATTCCGATAAGGGCCACAGCAAACAAGTGTGAGCTAGAACTGCTCGGAACAAATATATGATCGAGATTTCCCAACCTCAATCAACCGTTTGTAGGAAGATAGTCCTATAAGATACTACCAGATATCCCACCTATGAATTCCTGAAATAACTGGTCATGCAATCAGGCACCCGGATACAAGGAGTATTTCACACAACTCCTAAACTAAGCCGTCACCTATATCACATCCTTCAACACACAACCAGCATCTCGGACCTTCGTCTACAATAGATCCTCATGATCATAACGATACAAAGTGTGGTGGTATTCCCGAACAATCTACACCAGTACTGGGGACGTCAGGGTTATCTCACCACTACCCGTATTGAAGCAATAACGAACACCCTCCGTTCTTAGGTACTCAGAAATCTGAATGATGGCGATGTGCGCGATAATCCCTGGAGCTCAACTCCCCTGATATTTAGAGTAGATAGGAGGCACCAGGACATGATTCCGTCACATCGAAATCATATAGATTTCACAAATACCCGCGTGATCCTAAAAAAATTTTGAGCGAGAAAAGGAGTAGAGTTAAAGATTTCCTAAGACGGAAGCCTCACCAGAGCAAAGAAGAGGAGAAAAAAGATACCTACTCTCCGATATAACTAAGACTCAAAACCTTAACTAGACTTGACTCGGCCAAATACGATCACACAAAGGCTCCTATGGTCGTAAGGCTCTGATTACCAACTTGTAACGACCAAGATGCGGTCCTTTCCGATCTGGGGGTCGAGGCCCCCGAATAGGAAAGAAGCGCATCTAAGCGTTTCACAAGCAAGTAAACATAGCACATAATAATAATTACAGCAGACAATCTGGGATCCAAGTGTCTTCTTATTAATAATACAGAGTACAACGCAGATGCAAACAAGGTAGTTCCGGTACGGACTACATAACAAGAAAAATGCTATGCTACCCGATGCAGGCCCACGATCACGACCATGGCTTAGTCCTCTGGATAGTTCACGTAAAGGCGATCTATCTCCTCGTCGTACTGCCACGCCAGCTGGGTGCCGTCAGGATCATCTGTCTCTAGGGTACCTGTTCCTGCTGGAAGTTTCGGAGGAATCCATGAGCCACGGGGACTCAGCAATCTAGGACCTTGGTGCCAAATCTAGTCACGTTATTTGGGTGAGGAAGGGATGAAGTGTTTCAGGCTGCTGCAACCTATGATTGAATAAGTGGCTAACTTACGCTAAAATGAAGTGAAAGTGGTCTACGCTAACGATCGAGAATACCTGATCAGAAGGTGATCCTGAACACCTACCTACGGCATTCATAACCCCACCGTGTTCCCGACCGAAGAGAGATCTCCGAAGGGACAGTCACGGTTATGCACACAGTTGGCATATTTTATTAGTTTATGTTTAAGTTCTGTAATACCGGATGCTAACAAAATATTCCAAGTTGCCACATAACCGCGGGCACGGCTTTCCGAAAGATTAAACCCTGCAGGGGTGCTCCAACTAGTCCATCACAAACGAACACAGGCCGCAAAGGCATCCTCTATCACGAATCTTGTGATCTCGTCGGATTCCTTAGAAGAAAACCCTCAACTCTGGGGAAAACCAAAGCTTCACCGGGATTCCTATACGCAAGATATACCGCTAAGGTAAGACAAGGCTAGCAGGACCTCCCGACGTGTCGACGACCCCGATAAGAGCCGCGTATCTCAGTCTCAGGACACGCCGGATGGAACTAGCTACAGGTACCAAACCTCAAGTTTCCTTGTGGTGACCCCGCAGGCAGACCAGTTTGGACCAACACTCATGAGGAGCACTGCGGGTTGTTGATTAAGAAACCTCGGGGTAGCAACTCCCTATGCAGATTATTATTAAGTGATTAGCAAATTAACACCAAAGTTGGGTCCTGCCGGACAAGCCTTAACACTACGCGATTTATCAAGGGGGTCCCCATAACAACCCCGAACGTGTTAGGAGCGATCATTATGGAATCAAACACCGGTAACCGGTAACTAAGGCGGCAATAACGGAACAAGACACCCGGCAAAAGGCTAGGCCTCCCGTCATTTGCCAAGTTTATAGAAACATTAATTAAATAACAGAATTTAATATAATGATATCAAGCTCATGTCCTCACATGAGTTTAAAACACCTGCAACTAATAATGCTAACATTAGTAGCTGAGCAAGCCTACCTAGCCATACAAGTTTGCTAGGAAAGAGGGAGGTGTTTAGGCTCATGGCATATGAAGAGGCAATATGATTTCAGTGGTAGGCAGCGAGAAATATGACATGGAATCGAAACTAACATAACAAGTCTAGAGATGGGATCAAGGTCATACTATCTTGCCTGTGATATCCTCAGCTTGGAATGGTTCTGGATCGTCCTGCACGTACTCTCCTGACTCCACGTATTCGTTCTCCGCTCCCGGTGCTACCCAACATAAGAATAACAGCCAATGAATAGCAACACCACAAAATGCAACACTCATATGATGCATGAGATGAAAGTTGAGCATGCACCACTATTTCTATCACTAGCACAAGCAAAATAAACTACAACAAGTTTCTGGACAGAACTTTGCACTAACTATTTGGACATGCATGGGAATGATATGAACAGATCAGCTCGTAAAAACGGCGCAAAACCATATAAAGAACTTTGCAAACGGAGCTACGGATCAACGGGAATCAACGAAACACGATATGAAGCCCTACGTGAAAGATTCAACACCACACACACAATTGGCACAAATCTGGTATTCCCAGGTAGCCAAGACACATATTAACCCAACATGAATGAAATGGAGCAAGGTAGAACAACACAACATCAATTAAGCACAAACTTTGAACAAAATGGCAAGACTACGCAATCTGCCAGTTTCTGCATCTTAGCTGTTTGGGAGCAACATGCAACATAGCTACAGGTCTTCAAACATGGCAAATAATATATGTGGCTGTTTCCAACCAAGAACACTACAAGCTCCAGCAAGAATCACAGCAAAAGGAATTAAACTCTAGAAGCTACAAGGCCACAAACTTTTCCAAAACCATAAGATCTCAGGGACTTAGTGAAAAATCCTGCACCTGAGTTTCTGTTTCTGTTCTGAAGCTTTTTGACAGCAAACAAAATAGAAGCTACTGTACTCCAAATGACTTGAAAATTGACAGGAAGCTTCACAAACATGTCAGGTTCAAAATACTAGCACTAAACTAAGTCCAGTTCTCAACAGAATGACCAGCACATCCTCATCTACAGGGGAAGAAAATGTTTCCAGCATTCCAGACTTAGTGAAATTTTCAGGGTTCAAAAATCTGGAATTTTCCAGCCACATGCCCACTTTGTCTAGGCATAGTTTGCACGCACATGTAACCAAGAGGTAGTTGACACCACTATGGTGTTGAGAACAAACCCCTACTATTAGCACACAAAATCCATGCCCCTTGGGCTCCATCTATACCATGGAATCAAAGACCAAATTCCAACAAAATGTAAATACAACTCCATAAGGTTTTATTCTAAGATGACAATCACATAGGAGAGTTTCATATGCACAATGACAAAGTGACATGGGGGTTTGAACCCCATGTTTGTGTCATGCACATCAACAACACCCACACCCATATCCCAATATCTCTAACATCAAGTACATCACAATATGACTCTATGCTAACAAGAGAGTATGCACACCCCCCACATATGGGCATGTGATGGTACACACTCTCACATGCATTACTAGGATCACCCTAGGAATCATGTCATCCTCCAAGTGCAACCCCCACAACAATCCACCCTAGCTAAACTAGGAATCCACACCTACACATGTTATGATGGCAATGAACACTAGGATAAGCTCACAAACATAATTAAAGGAGGTGAGGGAGGGCACCCCTACATTCACACAAACTTGCCCAAGGCCACCATCATGAGGACAACTAGCACCCACATGCACTAGCCTAGCAAGGCACACAAGTGAGATCACAAATATACACACACTTGCACACACATCACACCTCAAGCACCATCTCACAAGCCCCTAGACCCACACCACTACTACCATCACAAATCTACTCCTACTCCTCCAACAAGTAACATGGAAGGAAGAAATACATAGGCATAGATTCACACCACTACTACCATCACAATCTACTCCTACTCCTCCAACAAATAACATGGGAGGAAAGAAACACATAGGGCAAAGTATTCCATGAGCTCGACATGGAGTTGCACATATAGAGAGGAAAAACATCTGCAAAAACAGGAAGAAAAGAAAAGAAAAAAAATCTGGGGCTCTCTGGGATTCGAACCCCAGATCCCCTAGTGCAACAACTCCACAACATACCACTGCGCTGCTGCACTAGCTGTTGACAGGAGAAGGGAAATCGCAAGGTAAGGCTTGCCTGCGGTCACTGAACCGATAAAAATCAAAACAAACCAACAAAAAGGCGCCGAGGGGGGGACTCGAACCCACGCCCTCCTACAGGCGCATGCGATGACAGTGCTACTACTACCATCAGGCTACGGATCGACGTCTGGCTATAACGGGAAGGAAAAAGAGAAAAGCACTCTCCACTGTAGAGGAGAGCTCCGCCGGCAGCCGAACCAGAGAGAGCTGGCGGGGCCACTCTCGTCTACCTACGGCAGGGGGACTCTCGGCAGGGGACGCGGGAGTCTCAGGGATTCCATTCCCGCCCTGAGCACGGGAAAAGGTTCCCCCTTGGCTGCCTGGACTGCACCGGCGTTTCTCTGCTACGGCAGTACCGCCCGCCTGGAAGCACGGCGACAGAGAGCTCCGGCCGCAGGTCGAGCTGCTGCTGCTACTGCGCGGCTAGGCTACCCGACGCTACCCTGCTGCTGCGGCTCGCTAGCAACGCCCTACTACGCTACTGCGACTTGCCTCTCCACTCAACAACGCACGCACGAGCTCGGCACAGAACTTCGGCTAGCTGGAGCCGACGAGGGAGAAGGGAGGACGAAGGAAGGGGAAGGCGCCTCACCTTGGGGAAGGAAGGAGAGAGCCCACGGCGACGAGACGACGGAGAGGGAGGGGCGAACTGCTGCTGCTACTGAAGAAGAGGAAGAAGACCCCTGGACTGAGGCGATGACGGGTTTCTGACCGTCGTTGAGGTGGCTCCTCGACCTCAGCGATGGCGGGAATGGAGCGCGGGGTACCACCCCGAGCCCCTGGACATGGCCACCGGCGCCGGAGATGACGGAACGCGGGGTTGACGGCGGCGGCGCTGCACCCTCTTTCTCTGCTACTTCTACAGAAGCTTACCAGGGGAAGAAAGAGAGAAGGGGGAAGGTGGCGGCGCTGGGGAGAAGGAGAGGGAACCCTAGGGCGGAGGAGGAGGTCTTGGGCTCCTTATATGGTCTCGGGAGGCGAGCTTGAGCCGCTGGATTGAGGGGGAGGCAATCGGGAGGTGGAGCTTTGGTCGTACTGCGTGACGTCGGCAGGAAGAAGAGACTTGACGAGCGGGCTGCTGGAGCGAATGCACTTGGGCCAGGGAGGGAGAGCTACTGGGCCAGCAACGGGAGGAAGCCCATGCGGCGCCAGGGGGAGAAAAAAAACTCTAGGGCCTTCTAATTGGATCTAAAACACTCAGGAAAGAAAAGATAAAACACAAGAAAGGCTATTGGGATAAAAATCAAAAGGAAATACCTCCTGGTCATAAGGAATTATGGCCCATTAGAAAAAAATAGGAAAGCATTATTTGGAGCTATTTGAAATAAATGCAAAACAGAAATTAATTTACTGTTTTGGGTTTATTTGCACCTTTAAAAATCAAATAACAGTTCAGCAAAATTACACCTCCTCATAATCACAATTTAATCTAACCACCACACATTTTAGAATCATTTTTGGGAAGAAGGAATTTTGACATGAGATAATAGGAGGGAAAAGGATTTTAAATAGCAAGAGCTTTAAACATACTTAGCACTCACTCCTACCCACATACCATTATCACATGAGCATCAACACAAGATAATAACAAACCTCAACATCACACCTCACAAGATCCCATGCATTCATATCACCACAATACTAACTCCTAGTAAGAACACATCCCAACATGAACATGACATGCAATCATAAGGTAAGGCAAGGAATGAGATGGCATGGATGCATGCATCCTAAGAAAACTGAAAATAAGAGTCACATGAAATCACAAGATTAAGGAGATGACATGTTATGTTATGCTAAGCATGCATGCAAGGAAGATATGCAAGGGACACAGGGTGGCACAGGGAATCATAGACACAAGTGACATCATCATATCTCTGACAGGGTGGACCCACATGCAACAGGTTCCAAAAAGGGAAAGTTTCACACTTGGGGCATTACACAGGATGACCAAGGCGAGCATGCCACTGTGACGACGAGACGCGAACTCCACTAAAATCCCGAGAGACGCCAGGATGCTCCACACGATAGAGACCCTGGCATAGCCGTCCGCTAAGAAGAATGTCCCTCGTGGCCTGATCCTTAATAAAAAGATCAAAAGGGTGAAATTCACAGAAAACATTGTTATCATCATTAAGCTTAGGAACTGAAAGGAGATTACGCGTCACAGCAGGAACTCTAAGGACATTACGAAGCTGAAGACTCCTATTTGTATGGCTAGTGAGAAGAGATGCTTGACCAATATGAGAGATGTGCATACCTACTCCATTGGCGGTGTGAACCTTGTCGGTGTCGTGGTAGGCCTCACGAGAGTGGAGCTTGCCGAGCTCGCTCGTGAGGTGATCCGTAGCCCCACCGTCCATGTACCAGTGGGGGTCGACAGGATAGGATTGCGTGTGTCCCTGCTGCTCCCGAGGTGCTGCCTTATCAGCCAACTGTGCCTGACGCTCGTTATTGCGCGAGTCCTTGTCGTCGTTGTAGAGACCGAGGAAACTCTTCCGGAAACGGCGGTGACACTTAGAGGCATAGTGACCCACACGTCCGCAGAGCTGGCACTCCCAGGTAGGACAACCCCCCCCCCCCCAGAGGACGATGCAGGAGGGGGGCCGAAAAAGGCGGCGCGGCAGGACCCTTGCCCGAGGGAGCCGAGGGGGCACCAGGGCCAGGAGCGCCACATCCCGCCTTGTAGGCGGCGTTCGCCGAGGGAGTACCTCGACCACGGGTGTGGCGCGCCTCCACGCGCTGTTCGGTGAGAAGAAGGCGCGAGTAGAGCTCGTGCGCCGGCATTGGAGACGTGTTGCCACGCTCGTTGATGATCTCCACAAGTCCATCGTACTCCTCGTCAAGACCGTTGACGATGTAGGAGTTAACTCGGTGTCGGTGAGAGGCTGGCCAATGGAGGCCAGAGTGTCGGCGATGGACTTGACCTTGTTATAAAAGGCCGTGGCCGTGCCATCGAGCTTCTCGCACTCACCAAGTTGGCGACGGAGAGCACTGGAACGCGCCTGCGACTGCGACGCGAAGGAGCGCTCCAGGATAGTCCAGGCCTCGTGAGAGGTCTTGGCGAAGACGAGCATCCCGACAACCTCCGGTGTAAGCGACCCCTGGATAGCCGAGAGGTTCGCCTGGTCCTTCCCTGTCCAGACGCGATGCGCCGGGTTGTAGACTGGTCCATTGACGCTGTCCACGACCACAGGAGGGCACGGATAGGAGCCGTCGACGTAGCCGAGGAGGTAATGACTCCCAAGGAGCGGAAGAACCTGCGCACGCCAGAACACGTAATTATCTGAAGATAACTTGGTGATGATGAGGTGGCGGAACTGGAACGGCGCAGGTAGACTCCCCGGCGTGAAGACAGCAGGCGGCGTATATGCCGCAGGAGACGCGGCCACAGCCGCCGGGGCCACCGAGGCGGCCGCGGCAAGGTGGGCACCGATCGGCGGCGTCATGTGGGCAGCGTTGGCGTCGAAGGAGGGCGCCATAACGGGCGACGTGGAGGCGGCAACCAGCGGCGCCGAGAGGGCGGCGACCGGAACGGACGCCGAGGGGGTCCTCGAGGAGGGCACCAGGGGCAGCACAGGCACCGGAGGTGCGGCGGACGGGGGCGGTGGCGAAAACGATGCCGCCGAGAAGAGAGAGCCGACGCTGCGAGTGCTGATCGGAGCCGCCACAGCAGCGGCGTCAGTAGGGCGAGAGAGGAGCGCAGCGAGGGAGGCCGGAAGGAAGCCGGCGGAGGTGGAAGCGGTGGAGGTGGTCGTCATTGCAGCGGCCGGAGGAGCGGAAGGCGCGCGGCAGCAGCGGCGGCCCGAGGCGGGGCGGCGGCGGCGGCAGCCAGGAGATGGGCGGTGGCTAAATAGAGGAAGACCTAACCTAGTGTGATACCATGTTAGACAAAGGGTTTTGGGGGAACTGGCTCAACCCTCTAGGGGTGGCTTATCACATATATTTATAGATGGTGTACCAAGGGTACGTTACAATATACACGTATAGGTACAGATAACTATGCAGTCTAACACTATGATTCAAGACATGGCCGTACTAAAGCTAGGAATGTCCATTAACATGCACAATGTTATGATCCAAGACATGGTGGTGCACAATCTAGTATAAGCTTGGCATGATCTAACACAAATAAGAGTTCAACAAGAATGGACATGCACATTGATATGATCCTACACAAATCAGTCTACAGTCTAATCGAATTTGCACATCGCCATTGACATGAACAATCAGTGAATTAATCTAATATATGACCCAAAAATACCTTAACCGTGTATTCAATTCCCTGGCATTGCCATCGGAGGTGTTCCTCGCCGGCAACGAAACGCTCCCTGTGACTTGTTTATTTAAGTGTGTTGCGATCCAATACGGGCCAGTATGCTGCGATCCCCGAAACCAATCAGCACTATGACTTCTTGTTTATTAACGATTGTTCCAATCGAATTACATCTAGTATAGCATTGGCCGAGAACAAAGAAAAGGAAGCCCCTGGTGAGGTGATGTGTTCCGTCTCTAGGAGAAGGCCGTGGGAGGCATCTTCTTATCACCCAAAAAGTGGGTGAAGAGGCTGAGCGCCTGCCTCGGCGCGTGCATAGGGACCTCGTGCCCGGCTCCGCGGATGGTCACGAACGTGAGGCCCTCGTAGGTGATCGTCCACCCACCCACCTGCAGCCGGTCGTACCACGGCGTCCACTCCTGGACGGTCTTGAGTCCGAGCTTGTTCAGAGTCAGCCTCGTCGCCGTCACGGGGATCCTCCCATCAGTGTCACCGCTGTTGTGCCGAGTCGAGCGACATTATTGTCAGTTCAAAGCAAAGCTTCTCCTCGGAACACCCCTGAAACCTAACCCGCTCACATTCCCATTGGCATGCATGCCGGCTCACCTGAAAACCCAGACCCTGATGCCGCCGGCGACGAGCTTGCGGATGATGGGGAGAGTGGAGGGGACGGCGTCGTTCCACTTGCCGATCACGTCGCTGCAATGCGTCCAGTTGTAGCCCATCTTGGTCACGTTGGCGTGCAGCGCCGCCTGGACGTCCGGCCGGTTGAAGTAGACCTCGGAGTATTGAGTCGTGCAGGGATCGTAACCTGCAGGCCTCATGTACCACCCATGCTGCAACGAACAATAAAATGATCGAACCACAGGTAGATGCCGATGTGTTTTTTTTTTTTACTTTTTACTTGATGGAGGGGTTGAGACGGTGGTGATCGATCGAAGAGGGACGTTACGTATTTGGAGAAGATCTTGGGGGCGGCGCCGTGGACGCCGACCCTCTTGGCGAGCGGCGAGGAGGAGGAGCTGTCGGTGCAGACGGGCGTGTAGAGGCTGTACATGTCGATGAGGCGGTAGACGGCGAAGTAGTCCTCCAACGCCTGCTCGCACGCGGCGGTGGTGTTGTCCATGGCGAAGTCGCAGTGGGCCTTGACGTCCGAGTACACCCGGTCGGAGATCACGGCGTGGTCCCACGCGTACTGGACCATGCCCGCCTGGTCCGTCTCGTCGTCCATCAGAGCATTCCCTACCTGCATCATCGTCGCCGTCGCCGTCGTCATGGTTTAATTAAGCAGCTAGCGAGCCGTAAGAATAACATTACGACGATGCCGTGGTCAATAATTGGCTACCATGAGACCCTTGAAGTTGATGCGGTTCTCCTTGGGCCCGTGCTTGTTGCCGTCGAAGATCTTCTCCGATAGCTGCGGAACGTAATGCCCTGACAAGAACGTACGCCACCCGTCAGTGTCAAGTTTCAGTTGCGTGCTCTGACCGAACTGCAAGAGCGTTGAAATGCTGCGTCTACTACGCTCACGTACCGGCGTAGCTCTCGCCTGCGATGTAGAACTCGTGGTGCTTGTACTGCGGGAACCGCTTGAACCAGTTGAGCAGGAAGACGTAGGCGTCAGCGGCTGTGCGGGCATGATATATAATCCAGTCAGAAATTCAGGATCGTTGTTTGCTGCTCTGGAGGGGATTCTCAGAGGATTGTTATTATCTACCGGTGATCTTGTCACCAAGCTTGCCCAGGTCGGAGCTTGTGTTGGTGTAGGAGAAGCCGACGCCCACCGGGGACTCCAAGAACATCAGATTGGCCTCTGCGCTTTTCAGCGAGACATATAGAACAACATATAAATATCGACAGAGTACAGTTTGCCACTTATTTAATTTTGCTATTAAGCTGGGGGAAAAAGGTGGTGCGTGCCTTTGTTCCACGAGTAGGGGTTCCATTTCAGCTCCGGCTTGCCCTTCTGGACCAAGAAGGGCCCTAGCTCCTCTGCCTCTCCATACCCGATGGACGAACAGCCCGGCCCTGCCATGCAACAGACAAGAGCGTCCTCTGTCACTGGCTCGTGACTTGTCAGAAACTAAGGATAAAAGGAAGAAGATATATTCCTCCAACTCAAAAACTAAGTACTCCATGTACTACATCCGAGTACGTAGAGTAGACGGTAGCCGCCCGGCTAGCTAGCTAGGTATGGACCGGCGGGAAGGAAGACGTTTCGCGTTTGTGGTCGATCGCTCGACCGCGGTGCGGCCCTTCTCGTGGCCTGCCGTCGTTCATATCCTTGCCCCGCTTCGATTCCGTGGGCGCATTCGTGCAAGGTGCGCCTTGCGGACGGTGGTCCAGGCGCACGCTGCACTCGCCTCACGCCGTCACGCGCGCAGACTAAGGCGCATGCATTGCATGGTCACGGTCCCCTGCTCCTGCTCCTGCTCGCCAAGAGCGCGCGCCAACAGTCTGCTTCCGATCCCTCTTGGCGGTGTACTGTATGTATGTGTATGCCCTCTAGCTAGCTACCTACTGTAGATTGTTCACGATCCCATCGAGCTTGATGGCTACGTGTGGTACGGTTCCACAATCCATACAATCAAAACAAAAGGTGCCGGGCAACCTTTCTATCCTACTACTCCTAGATCGGTTCCATGCATGCATCATGGATGAGATGCTTTGCTCCAACTTGATAATGCGGTAGTGTATGTATATGCGCATATCGCTGTACCGTATCGGGATGGCCGGCTGTCCAGGGGCGTGCGTGCGTTAGGTAATTATAAAGCAGCTGGATCGAATCAAACAGACTCAAACATCACGACCGTACCCAAAACCCACAGCGATCGTCCGTTATAGGTGCGTGCATGGTTGTTAAATTTTATATTCTGAATGAATGAAAGCTATGGGTTGCAAAAGTGAATCATCGGCTTCCTATAAGTGCAGTGCGGAGTGCGGACAAGGAAGAAACAGTGGAATGGCCGGCGATAAGTGTCCGTCCACCCAACAAACACAGATAAAATCGACGCTCAACATGCATGATTTCTTTCATATTTTTTTTAAACTTAAAACCATATTTGAAATTTCAGGTTTAATTACCTATCCCGATGGGAATTACGCCAAGTGCCCCACACGATATCGCGTGTTATACAAGCTCCATTGGCTGCATGGATCCTCCTTAATTTGCTGCCAGAGATAAGCTGCCGTCCGTGTTGACCAGGGCTAGCTGTAGCTAGCGTGCCGCCCCGGGCCGTCCTTGTGGAACGTACGTGCACACGGGACCAGCAGCTAGCTACCTACTGTGCCGTCGTAGATCATACACACCCGCCGGTCACGCACCACCGGCAGCACATGGTAGTACGTATCTAGGGAGCGTGCATGACAACACATTGCTCTTGTGGACAGCAACTATATCGGCCGGACAGCGTGTGGCCCTCGTCGGCTTGTTCTGTGCTGCAGCTTGACCGTAGAATTGGCTAGCTTCGGATCGAAAAGGATATGACGGGGGGCGTCTCACTTAATTTCTACATTTGTTTACAGAGCATCTACTAAACTTCAAAATAGACCAGGCATGGCCGTCTTATGTAAATAGTTTGGTACTGTATATAATTAATCGTATATAAAGATAGAAAATTCAAAAAACATGTTGATAAGCACGACCTAATCTATATGAACCATCAACTAAGCTCCAAACTTTGCTCGGACAAGATAGGTTTATGTAGATAGTTTAGTACGGAGTATAGCTAGTACATTATATTTCACAGTACGGCAAATTAACGATTTGAGAATAATAAAAACCTACCATATTATTTTCTTTTATTTTCTTCAGGGAAAATACCTATCATTTTCATGTGTCTATTCATATCATGTCAGTATGTGTCAAGGACCAAAATTTAGGAAGTTTGACTGTGTTTCCCTTACAACATTATCATGACCGTGTGTATTTAGAATCATTATGACCATGCTTGGCACTTAATATAGCGTATGGTAATTAATCTCGTTAGGCTAAATCATCTAATTTCAAATATTTTGGTGTTTGCTACTATACGGCTTGATCTAAAAAAATGGTTTGAAATTTGCGTCGTGTCAAACAGAAAGGGTATGGCCAACCATGTCGTATGTTACCTTGTAGTCCCTCGGTAAATAAAAGCATTTAGATCATAAAAATAGTGATCTAAACACTCATATATATTTTTTTATAAAGGAAGTACTATAGAGTCAATCTCTGTTTCTAAATATAAGTTTTTTTAAAAATTTACTACGAACTATATACATAGAAAATGAGTTAATCTACACGCTAAATATGTTTATATACATCCGTATGTAGTCCGCAGTGAAATCTTTAAAATAACTTATACTATTCAGAGCAGCTTACAAAATTAGCTCAATACGGTTTAATTCATCAATAACTGCTATGCACATAATAGGATTTGCCAAAATTGGTCAAGCCTTTCACACCGTCGATTCAATTAAGCCTAGTTGTGTATTTGTGGTTAATTTGTACTAACTCTGTTTCTAAATATAAGACGTTTTGGCAGGATGTAGCTTTCACTCTCTACATTTCCATTGTCGAACAACCACCCTGATCACTTAAAATGTCACGCCTTTGGACTTAAAAAAAAAGCATTTTTATTTTAAGCTTAAAAAAAAGCCTTTCAAAAGCTTAGAATGTCGCTATTAAATGGGCACAGCGCAGATAGTAGTACTCATACACGTACCGTGGACTGATATTCAGAGCATGTTCTCGATTGCATGCGAACGCAGTTCACTCGTACGGGTACGGCCAATGCATCTCTACTGTGGACAACGCAGCATACGTACTAACCACCCACTCCCGTTCTTAATTTTCGGAAGATTCCCCGCTCACAAAATCAATGTGTTCATCCGGAACGCGGAAGAAGAAGGAACGTCCGCCTCAATCAATTATCAGCGGCGACAGAATTCAAGCGACCCAAACCGAGCCCATCCCCATCCCCGATTTCCCATCTACTCCTGCTCCTACTTGCAGCAGTATTAAACGCGCACGACGGGCATGCCGTCGCGAGGAATTATTAATGGTGGACTGGTGGTTACGTAGTAGAAGTACGTACCTCCGTTGAGCCAGAGCACGAGCGGCTTCTTGGCGGCGCCGGCGGTGGCCTCGAAGAACCAGTAGAAGAGCGCGCGGCCGTGCGCCTCGTCCACGGTCACGTACCCGGCGTACTGCGCGAACTTCACGGCCGGCTGCCCCGGCAGCCGCCCCACGCGGTCCGCCGCCTGCTGCCGCGCGGCCTCCGCGTCGGGCGCGCCGCCGCCGCCACGGACGGCGCCGCAGAGCAGGAGGAAGGCGAGGCCGAGGAAGCAGCCGACGGCGGAGGGCGTGGCCATTGCTGCTCTTTGTTTTTGGTTTCTAGCGCGCTAGCTGCTGCTGCTGCTGCGTCGTCGCATAGCTCCCGGGGCGGGCTGTATATATAGGGAGAGGAGGACAGCTCGCTGATTAATGGCGGGAGCGTGCTGTCGTCGCGTCATGATTGTCTGTAATGAAGGAGTAATTCAATTGCCGCCTTATTAAGATACGGGCATTAACCATCGAGTACTGATCAAATGCGATGAGATGATGGATTCCTTGTGAGGAGCTGATCCGACGCCATTCAGATTACTAGAGCGTTTTAAAGAAATATCTGACTCGCACGAACGGATGCTCCCATTTTTGGAATGCTACAGCCGTGGAGGAAAGGTGGATTTTGATGGGCGGGGAATATTGACTACTCCGGAGGAGTATATTTTTACTCATCTACTCCATTACTGCACAATATTTTACGAGTACTCATTAATGTTCGTTAATATAATACATATCTTAAAATCAAATTCCTCAGGTTTTCCGATTTAAGAAGGTAATTTCTCATTTAACACGTTAAGAGAATGTTTGAATACGTTTTAGTCCCATGACTAAAAGTAATGGGATTAAAATTTGCTAGCCTCACCCATGCTTGGATCCAAATACTAAAGAGACTAAAATCAAGTTAATGAGCATTTATTATCCTCCAAACCCTTCAATCCAAAACTCTCCTCTCTTAAAGGAGAGGAGTTAAATAAGGAAATAGAGGACTAATCCACATTTTAGTAGGGGTATCCTTGACTACAAAAATTTAGTCTCAAGACTAGTTTTAGCCCCTCTTTAGTCACGGGTGCTTGAACTTTAGCCTCTTAAAAGAGACTATTTTTAATCAGACTAAAATAAGCCCCTTGGATCCAAGCACCCTCTAATCATGTTAGTTTGTTAGTCTCTTCCCCTCTCTCTCTCTCTCTTGTTGTTGATAGGGCTAGACTATGTGCTCAATGATCGTCAACAAACGGATGTCAGAACATGTGGATTTTGATGGGCGGGGAATATTGACTAGTATCCGGAGGAGTATATTTTTACTCATTTACTCCATTTACTACACAATATTTCACGAATACTCATTAATGTTCATTAATACGTCTTAAGATCAGATTTCTTAGGTGGTGTTTCAGAGAAACTAGACTAAAAAAATCTCATTTAGTCCCTAGGTAAAGAAACAGGAAGGACTTTTTGTAAGAGACTAGAAAAAGATTCTACTGGAGGAACTTTTTTCTTTAGTCCCTGGGACTAAAAAAAAGTCTAGTCCCTTGAAAAGAAACACCATCTTAGGTTTTTCTATTTGAGAAGGTAATTTCTCATTTAACACGGTACAACCTAACACATTAATCATGTTAGTTTGTTAGTTTCTCCCCCTATGTATTTGTGTTTTGTTGTTGATAGGGCTAGACTGTGTGCTCAATGACCGTCAACAAACCGATGTCAGAACCTCTCCAAATTTGGAATTTTCAGATTGTTAATCTTAATTGCTTGCTCTCAATTGCACACATGTATTAGACCTTTATGGTTAGGCTGACCATATCTTCAACATCGCTAATACCCTTGCACCATCTAGTGTCTGGTGTAATCGGGCTGTCAAGGTCGATTTCTGTCCATATTGGAGAAGTACCTCTCATCAAAAGATCGGGAGAACATTGTGGATATCATGACATGTTGGGAAACTTGTCAAATGAGCACCCGATGTTAAAAACAGTAAATTATAAAACATATTACTCCTTAATAGAGTAGCTTGTGAAGATTTTATTGAATGGTGATAAGAAAGTATTTGTGAAGCAGAAAATTGTTGCACTTAAAAAGACCGTAAAATCCTGTCGTCCGCTTGTCTTTCGTTCAACCTTACATTCCCCCTCCCTCTTTTTATTTTGATTTTTTTTTCATCTTTGGTAGTATTTTCTACCCATTTTGCACCACCTCTTATTGACTTATCAAATAGAATTTTGATTTCTTTCATAAGGCAATAAATGTTTACCTAGATTTACCAAATAAAATCTTATATTTGCAAACAATCACACTAATATGGGTACCCCCCCCCTCCCCCCAGAGAAATCTTTATTGTTGGACTGTAATGTCTTGCTGTGTTCTGAAGTTTTTTGAGTCAATTAGTTGGCCGTCTCAACGATGGATTTAGCGTGCGCCCTATATCGCTGAACAGCAGCAGAGAGAAGCATGGTTGATGCGTGGACCTTTTCCACATCAAGATGACGTTTCGGCCGGCCGGACCCTGCCGTCTGCCGGCCGGAGAACTTGTCTTCCGTTAGCATCTATAGCCTGACTGAATAAATTTAATTCACTAAGCACCTTTGACTTTCTATTTTTTTCGTTTATGCAGCCATGTTTTGTTAAATATGTCAAGTTATATGTATGTGATTGATGGAGAAGAAGAGAGAAAAAAAATTAAAAAAATGCTATGTGATGGGTCCTTGACGAACACACATCATTGATAAAAACTGCGAGACAGCCCGAACACTTATAAAAGCTTTGAGGGATACGGTTGAGTCAATTTTTTCTTCACTCCTGTCCAGTTAATGGTTACCGCATCCGTCCGGTCAATATGAGGAGTCCGGCTACCGCGTCGGTCCGGTCAATATGAAGGGTCCGGATAGAGGGATACGGTTGAATCAATTTTTTCTTCACTCATGTCCGGTTAATGGTTACCGCGTCCGTCCGGTCAATATAAGGAGTTCGGCTACCGCCTCCGTCCGGTCAATATGAGGGGTCCGGGTAGTGGTTACCGCCGGTCAATATGAAGAGTTTGGTTATAGATGCTCTTACCAGTCTATAGCTTCGACCTAGCCATTACAGTAACCCAGCGTTTTGTCTGCACTGGAAGCACGAACACGAATAACTAATACCCTTACGCGAGGGTCACCATCGATCCAATGATGGAGTACCTGTTTGACCACCGCCACCTAAACATAGTGGAATGCAGTAGTGTACTATTTCTCCATGCGACACTAGTACACAAAGGTGATGGATACATACGACCCGTTGAAGAAGATGCCATCTTTATATCATCTATATAACCGGAGTCTTAAACCACCTCTTCTATATCCTTGTATTATCTTTATACGTTTATATTGTTTGCGAGTTTTTATATTAAGGATAAATATAAAAAATTAGAGTTCGCGAACGTGTCGAGTGAGTCCGTCACGTAGGAAGCAGCTCCACGCCGAACCATTTTTTTTCTCTTTCTTTCTTTATTATTTTTTTCTTTCTCTTATCTTCATCAATCGCATGCAAGTGGCCAGATATATGAAGAAGAAGATGAAAATTGTGGCTACGCAGAAGAACAAATTGGGCTCAAATCGAACACGCGTGTTCACTAACTGGGAACGGTTTCAAATTGGGCTCAAATCGAAGATGATAAGACATATGAAATTTAGGGTTTCATATTTGCTAAGTCCGGTTGTAGATGCTTTTAGAGCATCTACACCCAAACTTTACAAATCTAGCCCCCTATATGTCTGCGGGCCCCTTATATGGGTTGTCGTACGTCAACATATCTTAAATGTGGAGCCTCAAATCCATGCAATCCATGCATGTGGACTATACGATACAAATTGTCCGAATTCAACAATACGAAACAGAGCAAAGCAAATCATAATTCAACATTCCGGACATGCCAAAATGAAATCAATGTCCGAGCATGACAAATGCCTCGCTTGCTGGCCAAATCGTTGGCCGGACGCCATTCTAAAAGGACGTGGATGTCGCCTAAAGGGGGGGGTGAATAGACGCTTCATAATAATAATGATTTAGGCTTGAACAAAAATGAAATAAAACTAGCATTTAATTTGTCAGGCACAAAACCTACAACAATTAGGCTCACCTATATGCACCAATAATTTATGCTAAGCAAGATAAACAACTATGTGATAGCAAGATATATAATATGAAGCAATATGGCTATCACAAGGTAAAGTGCATAAGTAAAGGGCTCGAGTAAGAGAAAACCGAGGAACAGAGAAACGACGATGTATCCCAAAGTTCACATCCTTACGGACGCTAATATCCGTTTGGAGTGGTGTGGACGCACAATGCTCCTCAAAATGCCACTATCCCACTGTAATCTCCTCACTCCCTCGCACAATGCAACATGTCTTCATTCCACCAAGGGCCCTTGAGACGGTCACCGAACCCGTATAATTGGCAACCCTAGGGGAAGGTCACTGTATCTCGACGCTTGTCCAGAGCTTTAAACCACAATTATTGAACTCCATGGCACCACAAACTGTCTAGGGCGTCGAAGAACCCAAGAGGCACAAGGTCTACGGTGGCCAAAACACCCAAGAGTAATAAGTTTCTCAACTTTTCACTTCCATGTATCACCGTGGAGAACTCAAATTGATGTAACTGCTGTAATGGCAAGAACACACCAACTGGCCAAGTCCCTCACTACCAAATCCCACAACAACAACAGAAGCTATATAGGATTATAGGAAGAACATGGAGAACACAAAGAACTCTAAGATATAGATCCAAGGGGTTCCCTTGTCGAAGATATGCCCTAGAAGCAATCATGTATGATGATATTTCCTATGTGTTTAAATTTAGCCTTGGACATTATCAGTGATATGTATTAACAAGTATGTGACTTGTTTGTTAGACTATGCATTGTATGATGACCGTCCTAAAGGGTCCCTAGTCGAAAGGGTTGTGGGGACGCGCAACCAATTAGACTAGCATATGACACGGTGGATGGTCCGGTCTCACTGACCATGTAGCATTGGATGCTAGCCGGATAATATGGACTCAGAAAGATCTCGTCGAATTTGATGTAGTCAGATCTGGGTCGGGATAAGGTCCGAGTTGGACAGGTCCAACTATGAGACGCAACGATCGGTAATCTTTGAGTATCTAGTACAACATACGTTTAATGTCCTAAGACCTCAGCTAGCGCATGTACTCGAGATGGTAACATACCTGCATTGGGCTGACTAGACGGTACTCTGTGATTGGGTAGTTACAAAGGTAGGTTTCAGGCTTGTGAGACCCATGCTGTGAGACATGGTCGAGCAAGATGGGATTTGCCTCTCCGATCATGAGAGATATACTCTGGGCCCCTCGGATGATCTGACCTGGATAAGCATGGCCATGCGATGAGGATTATGAGATAATCCGAAGTGTTTGTTGGATTCACCAGAACGAGAAAGAGGTCGTGCTACAACAAGGATGACCATGTAACCTTGAGCACGACAACATATATCTTGTCGCAAAGAGAACAGAAGTATGAAGTACAGGTTCGCCTAACCAGCTTCATCAGACACTTGGAGTCGGCACACTTTGCTAGAGGCCACTACCAACTAGTCGAGCCGGATATGATCTGACCTGCGACCAAGTGAACGAGACCCTAAGGGGTCGCACGCTTATACGTCTCCAATGTATCTATAATTTTTTATTGTTCCATGCTATTATATTATCTGTTTTGGATGTTTTATATGCATTAATATGCTATTTTGTATTATTTTTGGGACTAACCTATTAATCTAGAGCCTAGTGCCAGTTTCTTTTTTTCCATGTTTTCGAGTATTTTATGTAAGGAATATTAAACGGAGTCCAAACAGAATAAAATCTCTCGAATGATTTTTCTTGGACCAGAAGAAACCTGCCACACTTGGAGAAGGGGGCAGGACACATGCCGGGAGACGATAAGCCTGCAGGGTTCGCCCTAGGGGGCCGCGCCCCCTGGCTTGTGCGCCCCCTGCAGGTCTCCTCACCCTAATCTTTGTCCTATAAATTCCCAAATATTCCCTCATTGCCGAAATGAGACAACAAAATACTTTTCCGCCGCCGGGAGCCTCTGTTCCCGTGAGATCCAATCTGGGAGCCTTTTCCGATAATCTGCCGGAGAGGGAATTGATCACAGAGGGCATCTACATCAACTCCATTGCCCCTCTGATGATGCGTGATTTGTTAATCACAGACCTACGGGTCCATAGCTAGTAGCTAGATGGCTTATTCTCTCTATTTGTTCTTCAATACCATGTTCTTCACGATCTTCATGGAGATCTGTCCGATGTAATACTCTTTTGTGATGTGTTTGTCGAGATCCGATGAATTGTGGGTTTATGTTCAGATTATCTATGAATATTATTTGAATCTTCTCTGAATTATTATATGCATGATTTCATAGCTTAGCAAGTCTCTTCGAGTTATTGGTTTGGTTTGGCCAACTAGATTGGTAATTATTGCAATGGGAGAAGTGCTTAGTTTTGGGTTCAATCTTGCGGTGTCCTCACACAGTGACAAAGTAGGGGTAGCGAGGCACGTATTGCATTGTTGCCATCGAGGATAAAAATATGCGGTTTTCATCATATTGCTCGAGTTTATCCCTCTACATCATGTCATCTTACTTAATGCTTTACATTATTCTTCACAAACTTAATACTCTAGATGCAGATAGGAGTCGGTCGATGTTGTTGGGGAACGTTGCATGAGAAACAAAAAAAAATTCTACGCACACTAAGACCTATCATGGTGATGTCCATCTATGAGTGGAGATTAGATCTACGTACCCTTGTAGATCACTCAGCGGGAAGCGTTAAGAAATGCGGTTGATGTAGTGGAACGTCTTCACGTCCCTCGAACCGTCCCACAAATCGTCCCGCGGTCTGTCCCACGAACCGTCCCGCGATCCGTCCCACGATCCGTTCCGATCTAGCACCGAACGGACGGCACCTCCGCGTTCAACACACGTACAACTCGATGACGATCTCGACCTTCTTGATCCAGCAAGAGAGACGGAGAAGTAGATGAGTTCTCCGGCAGCGTGACGGCGCACCGGTGTTGGTGATGATCTATTCGTGTAGGGCTCCGCCCGAGCTCTGCAGAAATCTAATCTAGAGGAAGAACTACGAGGTGTAGGTTTGAGTTGCGCGTGGCAAAGTTGTCTCAAATCAGCCCTAAATCACCACTATATATAGGAGGGAGGGGGAGGTGGCTTGCCTTGAGGGCCAAGCCCTCAAGGGTGCGCCGGCCAAGGGAGAGGAGGAGTCCTACTCCAATCCTACTCCAATTAGGATTGGAAAGTGGAGTCCTTCTCTTCCTTCCCACCTCCCCTTTTGTTTTTCTTTTCTTTGGTTTTCTCCTTATGGCACCAAGGCCCTCTTGGGCTGTCCCACCAGACCATTAAGGGCTGGTGCGCCACCCCTAGGGCCATTGGGCTTCCCCCGGGTGGGTTGCCCCCCTCCCGGTGAACTTCTCGAACCCATTCGTCACTGCCGGTACATTCCCGGTAATGCCCGAAAACCTTCCGGTAACCAAATGAAGCCATCCTATATATCAATCTTTGTTTCCGGACCATTACGGAAACCCTCGTGACGTCCGTGATCTCATCCGGGACTCCGAACAACATTCGATAACCACACATATAACTCAACTATACTAAAACATCATCGAACCTTAAGTGTGCAGACCCTGCGCGTTCGAGAACTATGTAGACATGCCCCGAGGTACTCCTCGGTCAATATCCAATAGCGGGACCTAGATGCCCATATTGGATCCTACATATTCTACGAAGATCTTATCGGTTGAACCTCAGTGTCAAGGATTCATATAATCCCGTATGTCATTCCCTTTATCCTTCGGTATGTTACTTGCCCGAGATATGATCATCGGTATCCGCATACCTATTTCAATCTCGTTACCGGCAAGTCTCTTTACTCGTTCCGTAATACAAGATCCCATGACTTACACTTAGTCACATTGCTTGCAAGGCTTGTGTGTGATGTTGTTTTACCGAGTGGG
The DNA here is from genome assembly GCF_904849725.1 of Hordeum vulgare subsp. vulgare. NCBI lineage: Eukaryota > Viridiplantae > Streptophyta > Magnoliopsida > Poales > Poaceae > Hordeum > Hordeum vulgare. The sequence continues at coordinate 386,165,604 of NC_058523.1, read as the reverse complement.
CCCCGAGATACCTCTCTGTTACACGGAGTGACAAATCCCAGTCTTGATCCATACTAACTCAACGGACATCTTCGGAGATACTTGTAGAGCACCTTTATAGTCACCCAGTTACGTTGTGACGTTTGATGCACACAAGGTATTCCTCCGGTGCTAGTGAGTTATATGATCTCATGGTCATAGGAACAAATACTTGACACGCAGAAAACAATAGCAATAAAATGACACGATCAATATGCTACGTTCATAGTTCGGGTCTAGTCCATCACATGATTCTCCTAATGATGTGATCTAGTTATCAAGTGACAACACTTGCACAAAGCTAGAAAACCTTGACTATCTTTGATCAACTGGCTAGCCAACTAGAGGCTTGCTAGGGACATTGTTTTGTCTATGTATCCACACATGTATCTATGTTTTAATTCAATACAATTATAGCATGGATAATAAACGATTATCACGAACAAAGAAATATAATAATAACTAATTTATTATTGCCTCTAAGGCATATTTCCAACAGTCTCCCACTTGCACTAGAGTCAATAATCTAGTTCACATCACCATGTGATTTTAACGAATCCAACACCCATATAGTTCTGGGGTCTGATCACGTCTTGCTCGTGAGTGAGGTTTTAGTCAACGGTTCTGAATCTTTCAGATCCGTGTGTGCTTTACAAATCTTTATGTCATCTTATAGATGCTGCTACTACGTGCTATTTAGAAATACTCCAAATATCTACTCTACTATACGAATCCATATTACTAGTCATAGTTATTCGAATTAGTGTCAAAGCTTGCATCAATGTAACCCTTTACGACGAACTCTTTAACCACCTCCATAATCGAGAAAAATTCCTTAGTCTATTAGTTATTAAGGATAACTTTGATCGTTGTTCAGTGATTCAATCCTGGATCACTCTCTCTACCTTTTAACAGACTTGTGGCAAGGCACACATCAGGTGCGGTACACTACATGGCATACTATAGAGTCTACGGCTAAGGCATAGGGGACGACCTTCGTCCTTTCTCTTTCTACTCCCGTGGTCGGGCTTTTGAGTCTTACTCAAGTTCACACCTTACAACACAGCCAAGAACTCTTTCTTTGCTGATCTATTTTGAACTCCTTCAAAAACTTGTCAAGGCATGCATTTCATTTGAAAGTTGTGCTTAACATTTTGATCTATCTCCATACATCTTGATGCTCAATGTTCAAGTAGCTCTATCCAGGTCTTCCTTTCAAAATCCCCTTCCAAACAACCTTTATGCTTCACAGAAATTCTACATCACTTCCGATCAACAATATGTCAACCACATTTATCAGAAATTCTATAGTGCTCCCACTCATTTCTTTGGAAATACAAGTTTATCATAAACCTTGTACAAACCCAAAAGCTTTGATCATCTCATCAAAGCGTATATTCCAACTCCGAGATGCTTGCACCAGTCCATGGAAGGATCGCTGGAGCTTGCACACTTGTTAGCATCCTTAGGATCGACAAAACCTTCTTGTTGTATCACATACAACTTTTCCTCAAGGAAACCGTCGAGGAAACAATGTTTTGACATCCTATGTGCAATATTCATAAATAATGCGACAACTGCTAACATAATTCCAAAAGACTTTTAGCATCGCTATGAGTGAGAAAGTCTCATCATAGTCAACTCTTTGATCTTGTCAGAAACATCTTTGCGACAAGTCGAGCTTTTCTTAATGGCGACTTTTCACCATCATTGTATGTCTTTATTTTAAAGATCCATCTTTACTTAATAGTCCTACGACCATCAAGTAGTTCTTCCAAAGTCTACACTTTGTTTTCATACATGGACCCTCTCTCGGATTTGATGGCCTCCAGCCATTTGTCGGAATCCGGGCCCACCATCGCTTCTCCATAGCTCGTAGGTTCATTGTTGTTTAACAACATGACCTCCAAGACAGGGTTACTGTACCATTCTGTAGTAGTACGCGACCTTGTCGACCTACGAGGTTTATAGTAACTTGATCCGAAGCTCAATGGTCACCATCATCAATTTCCACTTCAATTGGTGTAGGCGCCACATGAACACCTTCCTGCGCCCTGCTACACACTGGTTGAAGTGACGGTTCACTAACCTCATCAAGTTCCACCACCCTCCCACTCAATTCTTTTGAGAGAAACCTTTCCTTGAGAAAGGACCCGTTTCTAGAAACAAACGCTTTGCTTCCAGATCTGACATAGGAGATGTATCCAACTATTTTGGATATCCTATGAAGATGCATTTATCCGCTTTGGGTTCGAGCTTATCAGAATGGAACTTTTTCACATAAGCATCGCAGCCCCAATCTTTCAAGAAACGACAACTTAGGTTTCTCCAAACCATAGTCTATAATGTGTCATCTCAACGAAATTACGCGGTGCCCTATTTAAAGTGAATGCGGTTGTCTCTAATGCATAACCCATAAACGATGGTGGTAATTCAATAAGAGACATCATAGTATGCACCATATCAAATAGGGCGCTGCTATAACGTTCGGACACACCATCACACTATGGTGTTCCAGGTGGCATGAATTGCGAAACAATTTCCACATTGTCTTAACTGTGTACCAAAACTCGCAACTCAGATATTCATCTCTATGATCATATCGTAGACAGTTTATCCTCTTGTCACGACGATCTTCACTCTGAAATAGCCTTGAACTTTTCAATATTTCAGACTTGTGCTTCATCAAGTATACATAACCATATCTACTCAAATCATTAGTGAAGGTGAGAAAATAACGATATCCGCCGCGCTCCTCCACACTCATCGGACCGCATACATCGGTATGTATGATTTCCAACAAGTCACTTGCACGCTCCATTGTTCCGGAAAATGGAGTCTTAGTCTCTTGCCCATGAGGCATGGTTCACACGTGTCAAGTGAATCAGAGTCAAGTGACTCCAAAAGTCCATCGGTATGGAGTTTCTTCATGTGCTTTACACCAATATGACCTAAGCGGCAGTGCCATAAAAACATGGCGCTATCATTGTTAACTCTAGCTCTTTTGGTCTCAATGTTATGTATATGTGTATCACTATGATCGAGATTCAATAAACCATTGAAGGTAATTATTCAAGCAAATAGAATAACTATTATTCTCTTTAAATGAATAATCGTTTTGCAATAAACACAATCCAATCATGTTCATGCTCAACGCAAACACCAAATAACAATTATTTAGGTTTAACACCAATCCCGATGATAGAGGGAGCGTGCGATGTTTGATCACATCAACCTTGGAAACACTTCTAACACTTATCGTCACCTCTCCCTTAGCTAGTCTCTGTTTATTCCGTAGCTTTCATTCCGAGTTACTAATCACTTAGCAACCAAACCGGTATCCAATACCCTCGTTCTACTAGGAGTACTAGTAAAGTACACATCAATATCATGTATATCAAATATACATATTTCGACTTTGCCAGCCTTCTTATCTACCAAGTATCTAGGGTAGCTCCGCCTTAGTGACCGTTCCCCTCATAACATAAGCACTTAGTGTCAGGTTTGGGTTAAATCTTGGGTTTCTTCATTAGAGCAGCAACTGGTTTGCCGTTTCACGAAGTATCCCTTCTAGTCATTGCCCTTCTTGAAACTAGTGGTTTTACTAACCATCAACAATTGATGCTCCTTCTTGATTTCTACTTTCGCAGTGTCAAACATTGCGAATCGCTCAAGGATCTTCATATCTATCCTTGATATGATATAGTTCATCATGAAGCTCTAGCAGCTTAGTGACAGTGACTTTGGAGAACCATCACTATCTCATCTGGAAGATTAACTCCCACTTCATTCAAGCGATTGTTGTACTCAGACAATCTGAGAACATGCTCAACGATTTGAGCTTTTCTCCTCTACTTTGTAGACAAAGAATCTTGTCGGAGGTCTTATACCTCTCAACAAGGGCACAAACATGAAATCTCAATTTCATCTCTTAGAACATCTCTTATGTTCCGCGACGTTTCAAAACGTCTTTGGAGCCTTGCTTCTAAGCCATTAAGTATTACGCACTGAACTATCACGTAGTCATCAGAAACGTGTATGTCAGATGTTCACAACATCCACAGACGATGCTCGAGGTGCAGCACACCGAGTGGTGCATTAAGGACATAATCCTTCTGTGCAGCAATGAGGACAATCCTTAGTTTTACGGACTCAGTCCAAAAAGTTGCTACTATCAACTTTCAACTAAATTTTTTCTAGGAACATATAAAAACAGTAGAGCTATAGCGCAAGCTACATCATAATCCGCAAAGACGATTAGACTATGTTCATGATAATTAGTTCAATTAATCATATTACTTAAGAACTCCCACTCAAAAAGTACATCTCTCTAGTCATTTGAGTGGTAGACGATCCAAATCCACTAACTCAAGTCCGATCATCACGTGAGTTGAGAATAGTTTCAGTGGTAAGCATCTCTATGCTAATCATATGAACTATACTATTCATGCTCGACCTTTCGGTCTCATGTGTTCCGAGGCCATGTCTACACATGCTAGGCTCGTCAAGTTTAACCCGAGTGTTCCGTGTGTGCAACTGTTTTGCACCCGTTGTATGTGAACATTGAGTCTATCACACCCGATCATCACGTGGTGTCTCAAAACGACGAACTGTCGTTACGGTGCACAGTCGGGGAGAACACAATTTCATCTTGAAATTTTAGTGAGAGATCACCTTATAAAGCTACCGTCGTTCTAAGAAAAATAAGGTGCATAAAAGGATTAACATCACATGCAATTCATAAGTGACACGATATGGCCTTCATCTTGTGCTTCTTGATCACCATCACCAAAGCACCGACACGATCTTCTTGTCACCGGCGCCACACCATGATCTCCATAAACATGTCGCCATCGGGGTTGTCGTGCTACTTATGTTATTACTACAAAATCTACGCCCTAGCAATATAGTAAACGCATCTGCGAACACAAACGTTAGTTTAAAGACAACCCTATGGCTCGTGCCGGTTGCCATACCATCGACGTGCAAGTCGATATTAACTATTACAACATGATCATCTCATACATCCAATATATCACATCACGTCATTGGCCATATCATATCACAAGCATACCCTGCAAAAACAAGTTAGACGTCCTCTAATTTGTTGTTGCATGTGTTTACGTGGCTGCTATGGGTATCTAGTATGATCGCATTTTACTTAGGCAAAAACTACAACGGAGATGTGCAAATTGCTACTTAACCTCTCCAAGGACCGTCTTGGTCAAAACCAATTCAACTAAAGTTGAAGAAACCGACACCCGCCAGTCATCTTTATGCAACGAGATTGCATGGCAATCGATGAAACTAGTCTTTCTTAAGCGTATGAATAATGTTGGTCCGGGCCGCTTCAATCCAACAATACCGTCGAATTGAGAAAAGACTAAGGAGGGCAGCAAATTGAACATCACCATCCACAAAACCCTTTGTGTTCTACTCGAGATAACATCTACGCATGGACCTAGCTCATGATGCCACTATTGGAGAACCTTGCATGGGAAACAACAAATTTCCTATGCACACGAAGACCTATCATGGTGATGTCCATCTACGAGTGGAGATTAGATCTACGTACCCTTGTAGATCGCTCAGCGGGAAGCGGTAAGAAACGCAGTTGATGTAGTGGAACGTCTTCACGTCCCTCGAACCGTCACACGAACTGTCCCGCGATCCGTCCCACGATCCATTCCGATCTAGCGCCGAACGGACGACACCTCCGCGTTCAACACACGTACAGCTCGATGACGATCTCGACCTTCTTGATCTAGCAAGAGAGACGGAGAAGTAGATGAGTTCTCCCGTAGCGTGATGGTGCACCGGTGTTGGTGATGATCTATTCTTGCAGGGCTCCGCCCGAGCTTCGCAGAAATCTAATCTAGAGGAAGAACTACGAGGTGTAGGTTTGAGTTGCACGTGGCAAAGTTGTCTCAAATCAGCCCTAAATCACCACTATATATAGGAGGGAGGGGGAGGTGGCTTGCCTTGAGGGCCAAGCCCTCAAGGGTGCACCGGCCAAGGGAGAGAAGGAGTCCTACTCCAATCCTACTCCAATTAGGATTGGAAAGTGGAGTCCTTCTCTTCCTTCCCACCTCCCCTTTTGTTTTTATTTTCTTTGGTTTTCTCCTTATGGCACCAAGGCCCTCTTGGGCTGTCCCACCAGCCCATTAAGGGCTGGTGCGCCACCCCTAGGGCCATTGGGCTTCCCCCCGGTGGGTTGCCCCCCTCCCGGTGAACTTCCGGAACCCATTCTTCACTCCCGGTACATTCCCGGTAATGCCCGAAAACCTTCCGGTAACCAAATGAAGCCATCCTATATATCAATCTTCGTTTACGGACCATTACAGAAACCCTCGTGACGTCCATGATATCATACGGGACTCCGAACAACATTCGGTACCCACACATATAACTCAACTATACTAAAACATCATCGAACCTTAAGTGTGCAGACCCTGCAGGTTCGAGAACTATGTAGACATGTCCCGAGGTACTTCTCGGTCAATATCCAATAGCGGGACCTGGATGCCCATATTGGATCTTACATATTCTCCGAAGCTAATATCGGTTGAACCTTGGTGTCAAGGATTCATATTATCGCGTATGTCATTCCCTTTGTCCTTCGGTATGTTACTTGCCCGAGATTTGGTAGTTGGTATCCGCATACCTATTTCAATCTCCTTACCGGCAAGTCTCTTTACTCGTTCCGTAATACAAGATCCCGTGACTTACACTTAGTCACATTGCTTGCAAGTCTTGTGTGTGATGTTGTATTACCGAGTGGGCCCCGAGATACCTCTCCGTCACACGGAGTGACAAATCCCACTCTTGATCCATACTATATTCCTCCTATGTGACGTTTGATGCACACAAGGTATTCCTCCGGTGCCAGTGAGTTATATGATCTCATGGTCATAGGAACAAATACTTGACACGCAGAAAACAATAGCAATAAAATGACACGATCAATATTCTATGTTCATAGTTTGGGTCTAGTCCATTACATGATTCTCTTAATGATGTGATCCAGTTATCAAGTGACAACACTTGTACATAGCCAGAAAAACTTGACTATCTTTGATCAACTGGATAGCCAACTAGAGGCTTGCTAGGGACATTGTTTTTGTCTATGTATCCACACATGTATCTATGTTTTCATTCAATACAATTATAGCATGGATAATAAACGATTATCACAAACAAAGAAATATAATAATAACTAATTTATTATTGCCTCTAAGGCATATTTCCAACAGATGTGTGGAGTAATAGTAGTAGATGCATAATCGTTTCGGTCAACTTGACACGGACGTGATGCCTATATGGATAATCATTGCCTTGGATATATTCATAATTATTTTCTTTTCTATCAATTGCTCGACAGTAATCTGTTCACCCATCGTTTTACTTTCCTTTACGAGAGAAGCCTCTAGTGAAACCTATGGCCCCCGAGTCTATTTTCCATATTATACTTTTAGATCTATAAACCAAAAATATATTGCTGCTATTTATTTAATTTTGTTTTACTTTTAGATCTAGCAATCTTTTATATCTATCTCTATTAGATCTCATCCTTGCAAATAACTCTGAAGGGATTGACAACCCCTTTTTAGCGTTGGGTGCAAGTGTTTGATTGTTTGTGTAGGTACTACGATTGGGGCCTTGCTTGTTCCTCCTACTGGATTGATACCTTGGTTCTCAACAAACTAAGGGAAATACCTATCTACTTTCCTGCATCACCCTTTCCTCTTCAAGGGAAAACCAACGCAAGCTCAAGAAGGATTTCTGGCGCCGTGGCTGGGGAGGATCCATAGCAAGATCAAGCTTACCAAGTACCCATCATAAACTCATATCTTGCATTTACTTTGTTTGCCATTTGCCTCTCGTTTTCCTCTCCCCACTTCTAAAACAATTTTCAGAAAGTACCAAAAAGATTTGCCTTTTCATTCGTCCTTTTTTCGTTCGTCTTTTCCTTTGATTGTTGTGTGCTAGATTACTTGTTTTGTCACAATGACTTAAGAGAATACCAAGTTATGTGATTTTCCATTACTAATAATAATGATTAACACTAGTGCGGAATGTTATGAAATTAATGTCGCTTTACTCAATCTTGTTATGAAAGAACAATTTTTTGGCCTTCCTAGTGAAGATGTCGCATCCCATCTAAATACTTTCGTTGAGTTGTGTGATCTGCAAAAGAAGAAATATGTCGATAATGAAATTGTTAAATTGAAGCTATTTCCTTTCTAACTACGAGATCGTGCTAAAACTTGGTTTTCATCTTTACCTAAAAATAGTATTGATTCGTGGAATAAGTGTAAAGATGCTTTTATTTCCAAGTACTTTCCGCCCGCTAAGATTATCTCCCTTAGGAACGATATAATGAATTTTAAGCAACTTGATCATGAGCATGTTGCACAATCTTGGGAGAGGATGAAACTAATGATTACGAATTGCCCTCGCATGGTTTGAGTTTATGGATGATTATACAATTTTTTATGCGGGATTGAATTTCCCTTCTAGAAATCTTTAAATTCCACCGCGGGGGGGGGGGGGGGGGGTAATTTTATGGAAATCACATTAGGAGAAGCTACTAAACTCCTAGATAATATTATGGCAAATTAGTCTCAATGGCATACCGAAAGATCTCCTACTAGTAAAAAATGCACGCTATTGAAGAAATAAATACTTTGAGTGGAGAGATGGATGAATTGATGGAATTATTTGCTAGTAAGAGTGCTCCCATTGATCCCAATGATATGCCTTTCTCTTCTTTGATTGGAAATAATAATGAATCTATGGATGTGAATTTTGTTGGTAGGAACAATTTGGCAATAACACGTATAGAGGTAATTTCAATCCTAGGTCGTTTCCTAATAATTCCTCTAACAATTATGGTAATTCCTACAAAAATTCTTATGGAAATTATAATAAGATGCCCTCTGATCTTGATAGTAATATTAAAGAATTCATTAGCTCTCAAAAAGGTTTCAATGCTATGATTGAAAAAAAAATGCTCAAGATTGATGATTTGGCTAGGAACGTTGATACAACTTCTCTTGAGATTGATTATTTGAAAATTATATCTATTCCACCGAAGCATGATATTAATGAGTCTTTAAAAGCTATGAGAATTTCTATTGGTGAGTGTAAGGAAAGAACGGCTAGAATATGTGCTAAGCATGAATGGCTTGAAAATGTGTTTTCTCGTGATAATAATGATGAAGGTATTAAAGTGATTGATGTGACTACTATTGAATCTTTGTTTTATAGTATAAATCTTGAAAAATATGGGACTGGAGATGAGTCAACTTTAGTTAAAAGGCGTCCCAATGATTCAGAGTTTATAAATCTTAATGCTAAGATTGATAAAAGTGGGATTAAAGAGGTCAAAACTTTAAATAACAATTAACTCACTCTTTTGGATTTCAAGGACTTTAATTATGATAGTTGTTCTTTGATTGATTGTGTTTCCTTGTTGCAATCCATGTTTAATTCTCCGCATGCTTATAATCAAAATAAAACTTTTACTAAACATATTGTGGATGCTATGATGAACTCTTTGAAGAGAAACTTGAGTTGGAATTTTCTATACCTAGAAAGGTTTATGATGAGTGGGAAGCTACTATTAAGATTAAATTTAAATATTATGAGTGCTATGCTTTGTGTGATTTGGGTGCTAGCGTTTCCATAGTTCCAAAAACTATATGTGATGTGCTAGGATTCCGTGAATTTGATGATTGCTCCTTAAATTTGCATCTAGCAGATTCTACAATTAAGAAACCTACGGGAAGGATTAACGATGTTCTTATTGTTGCAAATAGGAATTATGTGCCCATAGATTTCATTGTTCTTGATATAGATTGCAATCCTACATGTCCTATTATTCTTGGTAGACCTTTCCGTAGAATGATTGGTGCAATTATTGATATGAAAGAAGGAAATATTTGATTCCAATTTCCATTAAGGAAAGGCATGGAGCACTTTACTAAAAAGAATTAAAATTACCTTATGAATCTATTATGAGAGCTACTTATGGATTGCATACCAAAGATGACAATACCTAGATCTATTGCAATATGCCTAGCTAGGGGCGTTAAACAATAGCGCTTGTTGGGAGACAACCCAATTTTATTTTTATGCTTTCGTTTTTTGCTTCTGTTTTAGAGTTTTCCACACATTATTACCTCTGTAATAATTGTGTTTTATTGTTTTAATTAGTGTATGAGCCAAGTAAGACCTTTGGGATGGTCTACCGTGTTTGCAAGTTGATTTTGCTGAAAAACAGAAACTTTCCCTCTTAGTCCAGGAATTTTGTAAATTCACTCGAATGTGCTTTTGATCTGAAATTTTTATACAGTATTTATTTACAAATTTCCATGATTTTCCTATTTTTTCAGAATTTTTTATGTTACAGAAGTATTCTAAGTATACAGATTTCTACTGACTGTTCTGCTTTTGACAGATTCTATTTTGATGAATCTATGGGTTGTATCGGGGGGTATGAACCATGGAGAAGTTGGAATACAATAAATATTACACGAATATAAATAAAGAATGAGTTCACAACAGTACCTAAAGTGGTTATTTATTTTCCTTATACTAACAGATCTCATGAGTTTTCTGTTGTGAAGTTTTCAAGTTTTGGATAAAGATTTGATGGACTATGGAATAAGGAGTGGCAAGAGCCTAATCTTGGGGATTCCTAAGGTACCACAAGCCATATTCAAGGATACCAAAGAGCCTAAGCTTGGGGATGCCCCGGTAGGCATCCCCTCTTTCGTCTTCAATCCATCGGTAAATTTACTTGAGGCTATATTTTTATTCACCACATGATATGTGTTTTGCTTGGAGCGTCTTGTATGCTATGAGTCTTTACTTTTTAGTTTGCCAAAATCATACTTGATTCACACATATTTTGAGAGAAACACGCTGAATCGTGAATTTATTGGAATACTTATGTGCTTCACTTATATATTTTGAGCTAGGCAATGTTGCTCTAGTGCTTCACTTATTTCTTTTAGAGCACGACAGTGTTTTATTTTATAGAAATTATTAAACTCTCGTACCTCACTGAAATTATTTTGAGAGTCTTTAAATAGCATGGTAATTGGTTTAGGTTATGAATTTAGTCCTAATATAATGGGCATCCAAGAGGGATATAATAAAAACTTTCATATTAAGTGCATTGAATATGATGAGAAGTTTGATTCCTTGCATATATTTTTTGAGATATGAAGATGGTAATATGAAAGTCATGCTAGTAAGTAATTCTGAATTGGAAGAAATACTTGTGTTAAAGCTTGTGATTCGCATAGCATGCACGTATGGTGAACCGTTATGTGATGAAGTCGGAGCATGATTTGTTTAATGATTGTCAACCTTTGTGTGGAGGTCGGGATCACACGATGGTTAACTCCTACCAACCCTTCCCCTAGGAGCATGCGTCTAATACTCTGCTTCGATAACTAATAGGCTTTTGCAATAAGTATGTGAGTTCTTTATGACTAATGTTGAGTTCATGGATAATACGCACTCTGACCCTTCCACCTTTGCTAGCCTCTCTAGTACCGCACAACTTTCACCGGTACATTAAACCCACCTTCCTCAAAACAGCCACCATATACTTTCCTCAAAACCGCCACCATATCTACCTATTATGGCATTTTCATAGACATTCCGAGATATATTGCCATGCAACACCACCATCCCATTGTTTTTATGACACACACCATAACTTCCATATTGCTTATAGGTTCATATTTTATTCTAGATATCGAGTTGTAATTTTTGAGTTGTAAGTAAATAAAAGTGTGATGATTTACATTATTAGAGCATTATCCCGTGTGAGAAAAGGATGATGTAAGCTATGATTCCCTCACAAGTTGGGATGAGTCTGCAGACTTTACAAAAATAAAAGAGGCCAAAGAAGCCCACCAAAAAAAGGAAAAAAAGAGAAAAAGGGAAAATGAGAGAAAGAGAGAATGGACAATGCTACTCTCTTTTTCCACACTTGTGCTTCAAAGTAGCACCATGTTCTTCATAGGGAGCCTCCTATTTTGTCACTTTCATATGACTAGTGGAATTTCATCTTTTGCACAACCACTTAGTTTTCTTTTTGAGCTTTCATACACTTATAGCTCTAGTGCATTTGTTGCATGGCAATCCCTACTCACTCACATTGATATCTATTAATGGGCGTCTCCATAGCCCGTTGATACGCCTAGTTGATGTGAGACTATCTTCTCCTCTTTATTTTTGCAACCTCCACCATATTCTATTTCACCTATAGTGTTATATCCATGGCTCACGCTCATGTATTGCATGAGAGTTGAAAAGGTTTGGGAACATAAAAAGTGTGAAACAATTGCTTGACTTTCATCGGGGTCGTGCATGATTCAGATACTTTGTGTGGGGAAGATGGAGCATAGCCAGACCATATGATTTTGTAGGGATAAGTTTCTAAGACCATGTTATTTCGAAAGCAAGCAATTGCCTTGTTAGTATGCTTCAAGTATTATTGTTTTTATGTCAATATTAGACTTTTGTTTTGAGTCTTATGGATCTGAATATTCATGCCACAATAAATAATATTACATGGATAAATATGTTAGGTAGCATTCCACATCAAAAAAATATGTTTTTATCATTTACCTACTCGAGGACGAGCAGGAATTAAGCTTGGGGATGCTTGATACGTCTCCAACGTATCTATATTTTTTGATTGTTCCATGCTATTATATTATTTGTTTTGGATGTTTTATATGCATTAATATGCTATTTTACATTAATTTTGGGACTAACCTATTAATCTAGAGCCTAGTGTGAGTTTCTGTTTTTTCCATGTTTTTGAGTATTGCAGATAAGGAATATTAAACGGAGTCCAAACGGAATAAAATCTCTGGAATGATTTTTCTTGGACCAGAAGGAACCTGCAAGACTTGGAGAAGGGGGCAGGACATCTGCTGGGAGATGACAAGTCTGCAGGGCGCGCCCTAGGGGGGGGGTCGCGCCCTTGGCTTGTGGGGCCCCTACAATTCTCCTAACCCTAATCTTCGTTCTATAAATTCCCAAATATCCCCCCATTGCTGAAACGAAACAAAAAAATACTTTTCCGCTGCCGGGAGCCTCTCCTCCCATGAGATCCAATCTGGGAGTCTTTTTTGGTAATCTGCCGGAGAGGGAATTGATCACGGAGGGCGTCTACATCAACTCCATTGCCCCTCCGATGATGCATGAGTAGTTCACCATAGACCTACGGGTCCATAGCTAGTATCTAGATGGCTTCTTCTCTCTCTCTTTGTTCTTCAATACCATGTTCTTCATGATCTTCATGGAGATCTATCTGATGTAATACTCTTTTGTGGTGTGTTTGTCGAGATTCGATCAATTGTGGTTTTATGTTCAGATTATATATGAATATTATTTTAATCTTCTCTGAATTCTTATATGCATGATTTCATATCTTAGCAAGTATCTTCGAGTTATTGGTTTGGTTTGGCCAACTAGATTGGTAATTCTTGCAATGGGAGAAGTGCTTAGTTTTGGGTTCAATCTTGCGGTGTCCTCACCCAGTGACAAAGTAGGGGTAGCGAGGCACGTATTGCATTGTTGCCATCGAGGATAAAAATATGGGGTTTTCATCATATTGCTTGAGTTTATCCCTCTACATCATGTCATCTTACTTAATGTGTTACTATGTTCTTCATGAACTTAATACTCTAGATGTAGGCAGGAGTCGGTCGATGTGTGGAGTAATAGTAGTAGATGTAGAATCGTTTCGGTCTACTTGTCACGGGCGTGATGCCTATATGCATAATCATTGCCTTTGATATCTTCGTAATTATGTTCTATCAATTGCTCGATAGTAATTTGTTCACCCATTGTATTATTTTCCTTTATGAGAGAAGCCTCTAGTGAAACCTACGGCCCCTGGGTCTATTTTCCATATTATACTTTGAGATCTATAAACCAAAAATAGCAAAAAATATATTGCTTCTATTTATTTACTTTTTTTTAACTTCTATATCTAGCAATCTTTTATATCTATCTCTATCAGATCTCATCCTTGCAAATAACTCTGAGGGGATTGACAACCCCTTTTTAGCATTGGGTGCAAGTGTTTGATTGTTTGTGTAGGTAGTACGATTGGGGCCTTGCTTGTTCCTCCTACTGGATTGATACTTTGGTTCTCAACAAATTGAGGGAAATACTTATCTATTTTGCTGTATCACCCTTTCCTCTTCCAGGGAAAACTAACGCAACATCCAGAAGTAGAACTTGCTTAAGGGAAAGAATGTGTGTGCTTTAGGATCTGTACGAGGCCCAAGGATTGATCCCACGACGGATGCCTATATATAGTGGATGTGCGACACACTTATTTAGTTGATCGTTTTGGCACAGTCATTAGGGCTTTGCATATGTTGCAACTAGCCACCTCTACTCATCGCCTACTATGTGATCGGACCTAGCAGTCCGCCTCAGAGTGTTCCTCCTGCACGCGTGGATACTGTTAGAGGCAGTCCACTTGCGCTGCTCCGACGAACCTGTACGTGGGACCCGATGACTGGCTGTTCGAGGGAGACCAGACAAGAAGAAGAAGGACCTCGCGGACGCGCTGTCCTAACTCTGCTTCCGCCGCACGGCACTGCGTGTCTACTGGTAACAATCTGTGATCCATCTGTGTAGTATGTTCTCGGATATTCTGTGCGTAGGGAAATTTTAATTTTCATGTGATGCACCTATGGTACAACCCAACATCCCCAAACATAGAGGAGAAAGTGATTAGTGGAAAAGTGGATCTAGATATCCTCTGTATTTTCCCTTGAGAAGGAGCAAGAATCATTGGGGGACTAAGAGTTTGTAAGCTCGAAGAAGGTCAACAATGGGGTGATACGTCCATTTTGCATCATGTTTTCATGTTGATATATATTGCTTCTTTGGGTGTTATTTCACTTCACGGTACTACTCTTATGCCTTTTCTCTCTTATTTTGCAAGGTTTACATGAAGAGGGAGAATACCGGCAACTGGAATTCTGGCCTGAAAGTGGAGCAAAGTTGAGATACCTATTCTGCGCAACTCCAAACGCCGTGAAAATCAACGGGGATTTTTTCCCAATTTATCAAAAATACTGGGTCGAAGAAGTGCCAGAGGGGCACCAGGGGGTGCCCACAAGCCTGCACGGTGCGGCCACCCCCCAGGCCGCGCCATGGGGGCTTGTGGGCAGCCCACTGGCCCACTGACCCCCTCTTTTGCTATATGGAGGGTTTCGTCCAGGAAAAACTCACGGATGAGCTTTTTCGTGGTTTCGCCGCCGCCACGAGGCGGAACTTGAGCAGAACCAATCTAGAGCTCCGGCAGGACGATCCTGCCGGGGAAACTTCCCTCCCGGAGGGGGAAATCGTCGCCATCGTCATCACCAACACTCCTCTCATTGGAGGGGACTTGTCACCATCAACATCTTCATCAACACCATCCCATCTCCAAACCCTAGTTCATCAGTTGTAACCAATCTCCATCTCGCGACTCCGATTGGTACTTGTAAGGTTGCTAGTAGTGTTGATTACTCTTCGTAGTTGATGCTAGTTGGATTATTTGGTGGAAGAGATTATGTTTAGATCCTTGATGCTACTCATTACCTCTCTGATCATGATTATGATTATGCTTTGTGAGTAGTTACTTTTGTTCCTGAGGACATGGGATAAGTCATGCTAATAATAGTCATGTGAATTTGGTATTCGTTCGGTATTTTGATATGTTGTATGTTGTTTTTCCTCTAGTGGTGTTATGTGAACGTCGACTACATAACACTTCACCATTATTTGGGCCTAGAGGAAGGCATTGGGAAGTAGTAAGTAGATGATGGGTTGCTAGAGTGACACAAGCCTAAACCCTAGTTTATGCGTTGCTTCGCAAGGGGCTGATTTGGATCCACTAGTTTACTGCTATGGTTAGACTTTGTCTTAATTCTTCTTTCGTAGTTGCGGATGCTTGCGAGAGGGGTTAATCATAAGTGGGATGCTTGTCCAAGTAAGTGCAGTACCCAAGCGCCGGTCCACCCACATATCAAACTATCAAAGTAACGAACGTGAATGATATGAACATGATGAAACTTGCATGACAGAAATTCCCGTGTGTCCTCGGGAGCGTTTTTCCTCCTATAAGACTTTGTCCACGCTTGTCCCTTGCTACAAAAGGGATTGGGCCACTTTGCTGCACTGTTGCTACTTTTGTTACTTGTTGCTTGCTACGAATCATCTCACCACACAATCACTTGTTACCGACAATTTCAGTGCCTGCAGATTTTACCTTGCTGAAAACCACTTGTCAGATCCTTCTGCTCCTCGTTGGGTTCGACACTCTTACTTATCGAAAGGACTACGATTGATCCCCTATACTTGTGGGTCATCATGGGGGAAGAACACGAGCTCAAAGGATAAAACTTTTGGTCAATACGACCCCGTTCATAGCCCCCCAAATCTAACTGTTATGTGCATCGGTCTTGTACAAGGGGTACTACCGCTCATTGGAGCAGTACTACCGCTTGGGGCGGAAGTACAAGATACAGAACACAAATCAATAGAAGAGCTAGAGCGGTAGTGCCACATGAAGCAGAACATAGGAGACATGCCAGAGCAAGGATAGTAGCCAACAGAAGTACCACATCAAGTGGTAATACCACTTGGGCAAGAGCGATACTACCGATTGAGATGGTACTACAGCTAGGCCTCGAGCGGTACTACCGCACCCTACTGCTACCGATGCAAAAAATCCCGCACGGACCCAATGGAAATTCCCGCGACACTCAAAGACAAAAGTAGCGACTGGAGCAGTACTACCGTTGTCCAGGGCGGTACTACTGCTTGGGTACTACAAAAGTGCCCAAACAGATAGCAACAAGATGCATGATACATCTACTTATCAATAATTTTGGGTTATTTAATGCTATTACATTATCAATCTTGGGTACTTTATATGCAATAATATGCTATTTTATACCATTTTTGGGAACTGACCTATTAACCCGGTGCCCGGTGCCAATTCCTGATTTTTGCAGAAAATCAATACCAAAATGAGTCCAAACATGATGAAACTTTTTGGTGATTTTTTTAGAAGATTTTGGACCCACGAAGCTTCGGGAGGACACTAGACGCAACACAAAGTGGCAGCAAGCCTGCAGGGCTCGCCCTGGAGGTAGGGCACGCCGAGCAGGCTTGTGGCCCCCCCGAGAATTCCTTTGACCTAATTCCACTTCTATAAATCCTGAAATATTTTGAAAACATCATAGAGCCACAAGAAATACTTTTGCATTGTCACAAGTCTGTGTTCAACCGTGATCCCATCTGGAGACCTTTTCCGGCGCCCTGCGAGAGGGGGAATCGATCATGGAGGCCGTCTACATCAACCTTGCCACCTCCATGATGATGTGTGAGTAGTCCATTATAGACCTATTGGTCTATAGCTAGTACCTAGATTGCTTCCTCTCTCTATATTATTCAATACAATGTTTGTCGCGATTCCCGTGGTGATCTATCCAATGTAATCCTCTTTTACAGAGTGTTTATTGGGGTCTAATGATTGTGGGTTTATGATCATATTATCCATTGAAAGTAATCGAGTCTCCTATGAATTATATTATGCATGATTATTATAGCTGTGTATTCTTTCGGATCTATATGTCTGGTTTGGCCGACTACATTGATTTATCTACAGTGGGAGTGGTGCATTGTAGTGGGTTCAATCTTGCGGTGCTCTATATACTAGTGACAAATGGGGACACTTGTATTGTTTCTACTAAAGATAAAATGATGGGGTATGAACATATTTCTTGTCTTACTTTGTCTACATCATGCCATCTTACTCCAAGCATTACTCTGTATGTCATGAACTTAATACCTAGAGAGGCAAGTATAGAAGCGCTCTCGAAGTGGAGTAATAGTAGTAGATGTGGGACCATTTTGTTCTACGTGTTTATGGACGTAATGCCTGATAAACCACAAGTGTGGGGGGTCGTTTGCAGCCTTTTTCAATAAGTAAGAGTGTCGAACCCAATGAGGAGCTAAAGGTAGAATTAATATTCTTTAAAGTTCTATCGACCACCGATATAAATCTACGCATGCTAATGCTTACTTTACCTCGAACAAATATGAAACTACTTGCGGGAAAGAAACTAGAAGTACTTACTAGGAGCAATAGATAGGTTTGCAAGGGAATAAAGAACACGAAAATAAAAGTTAGGTATTTCTTTAGACAAATATTAATTTAGTTACTTCTTTAGTAGAAAGATTTTTGTGTAATGCAACAGAAAGATTGTCCATAGACAAATGAGTATAATATGGTAGATACTTTTCATATGCAATGAGGGAGGCATATGCTAATACACTCTCCGTACGTGGATCATATGCACTTATGATTGGATCTCTAGCAAGCATCCGCAACTACTAGAAATCATTAAGGTAAACCCAACCACAACATTAAATATCAAGTCCAATAAAAGTTAGGTATTGCTTTAGACAAACATTAATTTAGTTAGTTTTTTAGTGGAAAGCTTTTTGTGCAATGCAAGAGAAAGATTGTCCGTAGAAAATTGAATATAATATGATAGATACTTGTCATATCCAATGAGGGAGGCATATGCTAACACACTTTCCGTACTTGGATCATATGACTTTGATTGGACCTCTAGGAAGCATCCACAACTACTAGAAATCATTAAGGTAAACCCAACCACAACATAAACATCAAGTCCTCTTTACTTTCATACGCAAACAACCCCCTTACTCGGGTGTAAGCTTCTGTCACTCTAGCCATCCACTATTAGCGAATCATGAACATATTGCAAACCCTCCAGCATGAATCCTTCAGGTGTGCGCCTCACGGAAGGAGCCTTAGGACATCACCATCTCAACATACAACTCATATCAACAACATCATACCATAATTAGCCCGTAGGAGAAAAGAAATCTACTCAAACATCATAGCATAACCACACATCATTGGGTAATAATATATAGCATTAAGAACCATGTTTATGTAGATATTACAGTGAGGATAATGGGATTTACACCACTTCATAGAGGGGGGGGGAGAGTTGGTGGTGACGGCGGGGAAGTTGTTGGTGTACATCGATGATGGTTGCCCCGGCGACGCTCTGGCACCACCGGGAGAGAGAGGAAGAGAGCCCCCACCTTCTCCTTATTCCTTGGCCTGCTCACTTGGTGGGAGGAAGGTTTCCCTTCTCAACCATGGACGCCATAGCTCCCGGAGCGCAGGAGCCCCTCCAAGATTGGATCTATCTCTTTGTATCTCTTCTCTTTAGTGACTATTTTCTGCGAAAATTCATAGTTGAGGCCGAGCACCTCGGTGCGCTACATCTGGCCCGTTCAGTATCGTTGGGGATCCGCGCGCTCCCTGTATTACTAGGACTTGCCTCCCGTATCGTCTGCACGATTCCTTGCATGACGGGAGACACAGGAGAGAATCCGGTGCAGAATCTAGCCCATATCATCAACATGACGATCTGCACATGCATGTGAGCAGTACCAATGCGCAGGTCCAAATAGTGTACATCGTGGAAATAGTGTGTGGAATCCGGTCCAACAGGGTGGTCAGGTCAAATCAATAATACTTTTCTATTTTTTATTAGGCCATTCATGAGGGAATGCATTTACCCCCAAGCACCCATCCCACCTGCATGCAACATCGCCTTCTTCCTCCTCCACTTGTGCACAACAATCAGCAAGCATGAACTGCCGACCCTACTGCAGTTGGAAAATGGATTATAAGCAAAACGATTATTCATTTCATCAAAACAAATTCCAGCTACACATCGGCCATTAAACAAACCACACACGTTATATGAAATCAATCCAACAGTACACGTCGAACGAAAATTATGAAATCAATCCCTCAACTAGTGTTGTTTTCCATAAAACCAATTCAAGGTCCAGTCATTCACAATCATATCAAATCTAGTTACTTGCAGGCTCACAACTAAATTGACGGCAAACTAAATTCTGAACCTAAAATCAAAAATTTATATAGTCTGAATTATCAATGGTTAAGCATGAGTGGATTTTATCATTCAATTTAGTCCCCCAGTTAAGGATTCATGTCAGCTTCAGGCCCACAACCCATCTACAAAAGTACTGAGACTATTTTTTCTTTAAGGATTCATGTCAGCTTTAGGCCCATGTCAGCTTCATGTCAGCTTCAGTTGAACACTTCGTGCCTGGACCAAGGGGCAAACATTTGTGCCAAGTAGCGACGCCTAGACAAATTAGCTCCTATTGCTAGTGCGGCATGCAAGGGGACAACCACCTGACAGTTTGGAATCCCCACACACGCTTGGACGTACGAGATATAGTGCACAGAGGTGCTCGGTCACACAAACTTCACACTCCTATTTTCTGGCCCTTTACCATTTCTTAAATATGCGGAGATCCGTAACTTCGATGGGCTAAAATTTTGAAGGGATTTTCATTGCAAATTTTCATTCTTATGGAGAAAGTAGGGCCCCAACGTACTTAAGGGGGGGGGGGGAGCCACATGCCCCTAGGGTGCGCGACCAACGCCCCTGGTCATGCCCTGTTGGCTTGTGCCTCCCGCGGGTACCGTGTTGCGTTGATTCTTCTTCCCAAAATTCGCATATATTTCAAAACAAAATCTATGTAGATTTTTATCGCGTTTGGAATTTATTTGATATGGAATTTGTGCAAAACAAAAAACACACAAAAAATAGGAACTCGCACTAGGCACTGGATAAGTAAGTTAGTCCCGAAAATAATCTCGTCATCATCGCCATCGATTAATCGGGAACAAGTAACAACTATTCGGGAAGTGCCAAGAACGCGGCAGTGATGAACTTCGAAAAAGAACTGGGATCTGTTCTTGAATGACAGAAACCTAACCTGGTGGATTCGGCTGGAGATGGTCGACGATGATGAAGGCTTTCGGACGGGCGCAAAAACCTCGGGCGGCGATGAAGTATTCGGCGGCGACGAAGTGTTCGGCGGCGACGAGGTGCTCGACGATGGCAAGACGGTCGATGACGGCGAACTGCTCGGCCACGGCGAAGTGCTTGACGGCGACAAGGTCCTCGGGCGGCACCAAGGCTTTCGGACGACGGCGAGGGCCTCGGGTGGTGGCAGAGCTCTCGGAAGATGATGAGGGTTTTTGCTGCGATAATGGGGAGAAGGGCGACAAGACTGGTAGGTGGAATGCGCCCAGTCCCTTCCCCCCACCTATTTAACAGGGCAGGCGCTAGGATCGAGGCGCCACGAGCGGGAACCACCAAAAGATAAAGATTCGCCATGATGGTGCTCCAAATTTTTTGGGATAACGATACCGAAGGATCCGTTGGGGATTACGTCATTATCTTTTCCGGAATTCAAGGGATAAGAAGGTACCAACAAGAAATGGTTTGGCGACTCAAGTTTTTCCGCAACAGATGGCGAGTTAAGTTCATGGCGTATAAAAGAGGATGAAAATGAATCGCCTTTAATTCAGTAAGTATATTGGCGTGAAGAAAATTCAAGTCAATCTGGGGCCTAATGTTGGAGATATTATCTATTGATAACCCACCCTAGTTGGGCCGGGTCACCAAATCTGGTGATTCATGTAAAATATGGTTCAGGCCTTGGCCTGGCAAGACCGAAGGTTGTATGGCGGTTTACAACTTCCGGAAGGTCTCCATGCTTTGGAAAGATGGTGACTTAGAGATCGTAAGAGTCACGGTTTGTAGAAAGGAAAGTACTCTTGTAAACCCTAGGGACTCGACCTGTATATAAAGGCGAGTCCCATTAAAGAAGAGGGTAGGTTAGAGATCATCGAGCGCTAGGTCTGGCGAGTTACGCCCCCCTTGTAATCGAAACTCCATCAATACAACACAAAGCATGACGTAGGCTTTTACCTCCTCACGAGGGGCCGAACCTAGGTAAATCGCCTTGTCACTCCCGTTCAACCCCTTTGAGTCGCCACCAAGGTGCGATGGCTCCAATAGTAAGTCCTTTCACGAGGACATCTGCCGTGACAAAACCACGACACCGCCCCTTCAATATTTTCCATATACCTCACCCCTTTTCCTTGTGCGCCTGCCGGCTGGACAACCAACTTGTGGTTTGTAGCCGGCTAGGGTTAGGCCATTAAGGAGGAGGAACTGTGGTACTTTACCGAGCTGGGGTGGGGATTGGGTGAGCCGGAAGTCCCCGAGTTGGCCGAGCCGACTCGGGGGCAGCTGGCATAGAGGAAAATTTTGACCACAATTAAGGTGGAAAGGCAGTCCCCGAGTCCTGCTCTGGGGTGCCGGCTGTTCATTGAATGAAAGTAGGGCAGATACATACGTACACTTTTCACCTGTAAAACGAACGGATGAGTTTTGCGTTCCATGGCCGCTCTGTCTCCGAGCCGGAGGCATCCTACTTGTTCTTTCTAGCCTTCTGAGCAATGATCAGGTAGTAGGCACTATTTCTCACAGCTTTGCCGACGATGAATGGGGCATCCCATGGGGCAGACAACTTGTGTTGGCCGGCTGTCCGTTGGATCAGCCCGAGCACTAGGTCGCCCTCTCGAAATGAGAGAGGCTTGACCCATCGGTTGTGGTAGCAGCATAGGGCCTATTGGTAAATGGTTGTCCTAGACAGCGCCAGCTCGCGTGCCTCTTCGAGGAGATCAACATTGTCTTCTCTAGCCTCCTTGGCGTTGGCCTCAGTGTATAGGGTGACCCGAGGCGAATCGAACTTCACGTCGGTGGGGATGATTGCCTTGGCCCCGTACACTAGGAAGAATGGAGTGAAACCAGTCGACCAGTTGGGTGTGGTTCGAAGACTCCGTAGCATAGCCAGCAGTTCCTCGACCCAGGCGGCAGCCGAGTGCTCGAGCGGCTCGACCAACCTGGGCTTAAGGCTGTCCAGGATGAGGCCATTGGCCCACACGGCCTGGCCATTTGACTGCGAGTGGGCCACGAATGCGAGCTCCAGCCAGACTCCATGCTCGCGGCAGTGGTGGGTGAGCGCGCCCTTGGAGAAGTTGGTGTCATTGTCCGTGATGATACTGTTGGGGAGGCCGTAGCATACGACGATGTCCTTGATGAAAGTTGTGGCGCTCCGCCTGATTACCAATGTAGCCAGATGGTCGCCGCGCATACCAGCCTAGGAAATCACTTTGGCATGCACGTTTACAACAAGTATCATGAACACATACATTTCTATTAATGAATATAAGAGTTTTACATGATGAACTACAAGGGTGATGGCAGCGGGAAAAGCTCTATCTAAGGCAACACGGTCCTGGTGCGGCTCCAATCCACAGGGATTTGACTCGGTTACGCTCCTAGCCTGCAAACGCTCTTTCTCCTTGGTGACGAACATGAATCCTTATGTGAGCCTGGCCACGTTAAAAGCCGCTGAGTACTTTTGAATGTACTCGCAAGCAAAACCAAACTAACATATACACTAAGCAAAGCAATCTATGGCATTCAAGCATGCATTTGTTATTAGAGCAATATTAATAATCATGACATAGCATACTTATCTAGCAATATCAGTTATCAAGGTATAACAGGGTTATCTAGCAAGATAACTTCTAAAGTAAATGCGATAAGGTAAAGCATATTAGGTAAATGATTTGTACTCCAACTATTCTCACGATCTAGTATGAATCTGATCCAATCCAACTCATGTGGTCATCCACCACTCATCTCATAGCCATCTCATGGCTAACATGTCATATACCGGACATCTTCCGATGTGTGCACAAGACGAGTTCTTCCATCATTACTAACATCAACATGGTTGACCATCTACTGAGGTCTGGTCGGGCTGTCCATTACTGTGGACTCGGCTATTCGAATAGGTTTGACACTCTGCAGAGGTTGCACACTTTACCCACACTATGGAGCACTGACCTCGTGATCCCATTCGGGTGGACCCGCATTACTCCAACAAAACTTGCCTGACCCGTCACTCTTTCATCGTACCCCCGGCAACCACTCTCCCCGGAGTCTTGATCTGGGTGGCCCCGTGTCCTCATGACACCTGCCACCGTCGTGGCCAAACTGAACTGTCCCACCTAGGGACGGGCCCAACTCAACTCAACCGGGCTCACATGATTATCACCGCCCACCTAATCAGGGTAGCACGCGTGCATAATCCTCCCTCTTTGGGAGTACCGGTGAAAGGTCATGCGATCCGCCCAAGTCACGGTCATCCCATATCGGGAAATGTGGTTGCACGGATAAGCCCGGACAGGTGACTCGAGATCAACCCATTAGGTTTGGTTTAAACAACATATTTATCAAGCATGGTTGTTGTCAGCAATGACTTAACATAATGATGATTCTGCAAGAAATAACAACGGTAGAAACACCTCAACCTATCTCTATATTATGAGTCATTAATAAGACAATATGTAAATGACAGGTTATTACTTTACAAGCTCTAACTGTAAATTAGACCCTCGGAACCCTCGCATAAAACCGGCAAATAAATCGGTAGCCACCAGAACGGTCTATACAACACAGATCTGGGACGTTATCGGAATAACTCAACCCCGGCTCAAGACGGCTAGAAAGCAACACACAGCATGAGGCGGTGTTGATAAAAAGAATGTAGCAGTTCCCTAAGACGGCTGAAGAACATCTCAGAGCATAGGGTCACTCCCACGGAAAGAAATTCAACAGCTGCCCGCGACGGTCGAGAAGCAGCTCAGAACACGAGCTAGCTATTGATGAGAGAGTTATAAAGTCGGCATCCACCCCGGACGGCCGAAAGCAGCTCAAACTCGGGCGTGGTGCCGTCATTGAAGAAAATGCGAGCAAGGGTTTGTTAGAGTCACGTACCACACGTTACTATACATACAATCGTAAGCATATTAATTGAACATGCAGGAACAACACAGAGCAAAGCTTTAGGGCATATGTGAGGTGGTCGACTTGCCTGGGGTTGAAGAATACACCTGGAAGAGGTTTGGAGAGTCCGTAGGAAGGATCGCCAGAACGGTTCTCTCTCAAAGGGGGCTGATTGGAGACAAGGGCAAAAGGGTCATTTTCATAGTGTAACCATCTTGCGAAAATGATACCAACATGACGAGCTCGATGAGACGAAGACGTGGGCTTTGGAATCACCCCAATCGGAGTCACGATTAAAAAGATACAAACGAAAGAAGATCAAGGACCAATCTGTAATTAAAATAACTACAATCTGGTCCGTGAGAGCGCAGCCGCTAGCGCCTTTCCCAGAAATACGTTTTCTTCTAAGGTAAAGCGTATTTTTAGAAATCTGCCTTCACTTATCCATGCCGGCGGGTGCTTCTCTCGCTGACAGGTGGGGTCGGGGCCCACCTGTCTGGTCCCTATCCTCTCTCTCTCTCCTCTCTCCTTCCTCTATCTTCTTCCTCCTCGTGTCGGGACAGAGGACAGGGAAGGGGCTCAACGCCGGCGACAGCTGCCGGTGGATCCGGCCACCCTTCGTCACGCTCTGTCCACTGGCGAGCTCAGGAGGCCAAGCGCATCCATCCCCGTAGGTTGCGGAGCTTGGGGAGGACCCGAGCGTGGTTGTCCCCGGCTATGGCGGACGGGGCTCGAGCGCCGAATGGTGTGGCGGCTACCGGCCGTCAGAGGGTTAGGCGAGGGGCTGGGGAGGTCTGCGCCGGAGAGGGGAGGACGATGGCAAGGTCGGTCGGGAGAGAAGGGGCCTGCTCAACGCGAATTTAGCAACGGAGGGTTTCGACCATGGCGGCGATTGGAGGCAAGGAGAGGAGCCGAATCTTCGAAGAGTGGACGGGGAGGACCAGAGGAGCGGGGAGACGAGAATGGATATGCTTAGGTGCTCGGGGAGGGCTCAGGCCTCGGCTATTTATAACCTGCCAACGAGAGGATGAGCACGACGCCATGGCATCCTTATCACCGCACTGGAGCTCGCGGTGAGTTGTCTTGGATGCACATGGTGTCGACCGGTCGCTCCACAGGGGATGGGATGGCTCGGGAGAGAAGGAGACAACAGCGATGCTGCACACGGGTGGGACAGGGCCGCGGCGGCGACTGCCGTGGTGTGGGGAGGAAGAATGAGGAGGGGGAAGCTGATGGCGAGGGGTTATGTGGACTCCCCGAAGCTGTTTGACACGCCAGGACACGCCGAGGCTGGCCGGAACTGTCCTGTCGACGGCAACAAAGCACAGTTCACCATTTTGGCCTGTCCCAAGCGTGGTCACCACGGGTTCTGTTGGGGATATTACCGGCAGATAACCCGCCCTTAATGGGCCGGGTCAACAAAGGGGCGACTTACCATTAGAAGTGTGTCTCATGGCCCAGAAGCTGGATGGCGGTTCAAGAGGTTATGCAGATGGTAGATTCCCAAAGGAGTTCCCAATCTTGTAGGGCACGGGACTCAGAGATAGGGTAGCTACGAAGAGTAGCATGGCAGGACTTTTGTAAACCCTAGGTCCTCGACCTGTATATAAAGGCGAGTCCCGGGAAAGGTCAGGCGGGTTAGAGAGAATCGAGAGCTAGGTCAGGCGAGTTACGCCCTCCTTGTAATCGAAACCATCATTAATCCACACAAAGTAGGACGTCGGCTTTTACCTCCTCACGAGGGGCCGAACCTGGGTAAATGTGAGTCTCGCTTTCGCTCACCCCCTTCGAGTCACCACCAAGGTGCGATGGCTCTATCTTTAAGTACTTTCGCGAGGACATCTGCCGTGACAAAACCACGACAGTTGGCGCCCACCGTGGGGCTAGCGCACGGTGGAGTTGTGTTCTTGAAGGGATCCCTACCTAGGTTAGAAAGCTATGTGGTCGGCATCATGACAAAGAACCGCCGTGGGAGATACTACATCGAGAACTCGCTGTGGGGGCCAGAAGCCGATTAAGTCGAATCTGGCTACCGAGTCCCCTTCGACAAAATCAACATCTTCATCGGCATGATTGGGACGCCCGTGCCTGAGCCGGACACCTCCACCGACATCGTCGAGCCGGCCAGGTACGTCCTCCCCATCACATGGCAGGATAGGAGTCGCCACGCCTTTGTCGGTTTTACGCAGAGAAACGACGTGCAAGACGAACCGGCGATCCAGGAGATCACCCCCATTACTTCTGACGGGGAGTCATCCATGGGCGAGACAGATTCAATCCACCCGCTTCAGAAAGGACAACTCGGAGGGCTGTTGTTAGCAATGGACCCCGAGGTCCTCGAGAGATCCCATCGACAAATTGCCATCTATATGGCGGGGTCGGCACAACCTCAACAAAATCCAGCCGGCAACAACGAGACCGGTGGGATGTCCAAACCCCCAGCACAAACCATGGCGGAGTTAGCGGCGGAGGTCGCCAGCCTTATGGCAACCGCCCTCACATCCGAGAATCAGGAGTCTATCAACGCCGAACTAGCAAAGCTGTGGGAGGCGATGGCCAAGGCGCAGTGGGACATGGAAGCAGAAGACACGAGGGTAGAAACGCAGCAGGCCGCGATCGCGGCAGAGACGGAGCGGTTGAACAGCGAAGGCTGGCGGCTCGAGAGACAGCAACACACGTCCGATGCCGTTCACCAAAGGAGGCACCACGGACGTATCCCGGCCGACTTACATCCAACTCGCCTTTTTAACACCCCGCGCACCCCCGGGGCGGGTCCTGATCGACCTTTACAAACCGTTCTGAGGGGAGGTCTGGTTCCACCGCCCAATCCACCGCCGCCTTACCAATGGATGCCCATGCGACTCGGTTGCAAACACCGCGGGGTCACTTCTTGAATCCCGTGGACAATGTGCTGGCAGCAACCCGCAACCTAGAGTCCCTTCTGATTTACGGAAGCTCCCCGGCCGAGATAGAGGCCAGAAACACCATTGAGATTCTAAAGATGGCCGTGGTCCAGCACACGCAGTATTCTCATAGCCTCAATCGGCTACACTCCATGCCTCAGGCGAGCCACACCAGAAGTCGCCACGAGGACTTACCCGCAGTAACCAGTGGGCCACGGCGATTCCCTCAACATAAGCAGCTCGGGATGCCCGACACGCGAGCTCAGGATATAGTGGACGCGACACGAGCTGCGCGTCAGATAGAAACAGCAGCCGCGGCGGGTTAGGCCTACCCGGCTTACACCTCAACACCTCCCACGCACGTGGACGCCGGAGGCAAGCACATCGGTGTATCATGTCTTGCACCGGTTTTGCACAATGAGCAAATGCCAAAGGACTTCAAAGGGCCCAGGAAGGTCCCTAATTACTCGGCGGATCTCGAACCAGGGGCATGGATCAAGAGTTACGAACTCGCGATGGACATGCTCGACGTCAATGAGGCGGTTTGCGCCAAGTACTTCACTATGATGCTCGAAGGGACGACACCTGCATGGTTGAAAAACTTACAACCCAACTCCATCAACACCTGGGCAGAGCTGAAAGAGCGCTTTATCAAGAATTCCAGAGGGACTTGCAAACGCCCCATGACCATCGTCGACCTGCAGCACTGCATTCAGCTGCCGGATGAGTCGGCCCACCATTGGACTCGGCGAGTTGCGGAAGTTATTCATTCATCAGAAGGCATCTCGGCGGCTCAGGCAGTGTTGATCCTGGAGAAGAACGGACATTACGAGCCTCTGGTACTAAATCTAGGGCGACTTAAGCGCAAGGTACACGACATGGGCGAATTAATCGATACCCTCACTAGGTATGCTGAGTCGGATGACACCAAGGACCCTTGGGAGGACGACGACAAAGTTAGTACCGCCAGGAAGGGCGAGTTACCCAGGGGCCATTCTCAGTTTCAAGGCCGGGGCAACCACCACTCTGGTGGGCACGGCAAAAGGAGACAACACGAAGGTCCTACAGATTTTGTCGCTAATACTAATACCGGCAAAGGAAACCCGTGCCAGAAGAAGCGGGGCTTCAGTGGGAAGAAACCGCACAATTATCACGAGATTCTCAAAGGCCCTTTTCTGCAACATGCCACGGCAGAGGGACCGGCGACTCACCGCTACGGCGACAGAAATCCTTCTGTTGCCTCTTGAGGTTGCGTCGGTTTTTCCCTTGAAGAGCAAGGGTGGTGCAACACAGGAACATTAAGTATTTCCCTCAGTTTGAGAACCAAGGTATCAATCCAGTAGGAGAATCGCGCCAAGTCCAGAGTACCTGCGCAAACACAAAAGAGCTTGCACCCAATGCTATAAAGGGGTTGTCAATCCCTTCAAGATTGATTGCAAAGTGAGATCTGACGGGGGAAAGTGCAACGAAGTAAAATTGTAAGGTTGAAAATATGGTGTGAAGTAGACCCGGGGGCCATAGTGTTCACTTGAGGCTTCTCTCGAAATAGCAAATAATACAGTGGGTGAACAAATTACTGTCGAGCAATTGATAGAACCGCGCAAAGTCATGACGATATCTAAGGCAATGATCATACATATAGGCATCACGTCCGAGACAAGTAGACCATTACTTTCTGCATCTACTACTATTACTCCACACATCGACCGCTATCCAGCATGCATCTAGTGTATTGAGTTCATGATGAACGGAGTAACGCTTTAAGCAAGATGACATGATGTAGAGGGATAAACTCAAACCAATGATGAAAACCCCACATTTTTACCCTTGATGGCAACAACATGATGCGTGCCTCGCTACCCCTTCTGTCACTGGGTGAGGTCACCGCATGATATGAACCCAAAACCAATCACTTCTCCAATTGCAAGAATCATAGATCAAGTTGGCCAAACAAAACACACAACTCAAAGAGAATTACAAGGATATGAAATCATGCATAAGAGAGATCAGAAGAAACTAAAATAAGATTCATAGATAATATGATCATAAATCCACAATTCATCGGATCTCGACAAACACACCACAAAAGAAGATTACAACGGATAGATCTCCATGAAGATCTTGGAGAACTTTGTATTGAAGATCCAAGAGAGAGAAGAAGCCATCTAGCTACTAGCTATGGACCCGAAGGTCTATGGTGAACTACTCACGCATCATTGGAGAGATCATGGTGTTGATGAAGAAACTCTCCGTATTCGAATCCCCCCTCCGACAGGGCACCAGAATGTGCCCCAGATGGGATCTTGCGAAGACAGAAGCTTGCGGCGGCGGAAAAGTATTTTCGTGGATCTCTTCTTTAGTTTTCGATTTTTTTTTCTGAATTTATAGGCGGAAGAGGTAGGCAGACGTGCCACAGGGGACCCATAAGCCTGCTAGGCGCGAGCCCCCTGGTCGCGCCTAGGGGGCTTGTGGGGTCCCCTGCCGGCCCCTGCCTTGGTTCTCAAGTCTGGTGCGTATCTTCTGTTCCGGAAAAAATCTTTTCGGAAGTTTTATTCCGTTTGGACACCGTTTAAAATCCTCCTCTGAAAAGGGTCAAAAACACGGAAAAAATAGGAACTGGCACTTGGCACTGAGTTAATAAGTTAGTCCCAAAAAAGATAAAAAAGGCATACAAAACATCCAAAGTTTGACAAGATAATAGCATGGAACCATAAAAAAATATAGATACGTTGGAGACGTATCAAGCATCCCCAAGCTTAACTCCTGCTCGTCCTCGAGTAGGGAAGTGATAAATACTGAATTTTTGATGTGGAATGCTACCTAACATAGTTGTCCTTTGTAACTTCTTTCATGTGACATGATTGTTCAGATCCGTAAGATTCACAACAATAGTTTGCTATTGACATGGAAACAATAATACTTCTAGAAAACTAGCAAGGTAATCATGAACTTTTGAAATAACTAGGCCAAAGAAAGTTATCCCTACAAAATCATATAGTCTGGCTATGCTCCATCATCCCCACACAACTAATTTATATCATGCACAACCCCGGTATTGGCCAAGTAATTGTTTTCAGACTCTTACTTTCTCAAACCTTTTTTTAACTATCACGCAATACATGAGCGTGAGCCAGGGATATAGCACTATAGGTGGAATAGAGTGTGGTGGTGGTTGTGAGACAAAAAGGAGGAGATGGTCACATTGACTCGGCGTATTAAAGGGCTATGGAGATGCCCATTAATAGATATCTATGTGAATGAGCAGGGATTGCCATACAAAGGATGCACTAGAGCTATAAGTATGTGAAAGCTGAAAAGGAGAACTAGTGTGTGTGCATCCAACTTGCTTGCTCACGAAGACCTAGGGCAATTTGAGGAAGCCCATCCATGGAATATACAAGCCAAGTTATATAATGAAAATTCCCACTAGCATATGATGGTGACAAAACAAGAGGCTCAAAATCATGAAGAACATGGTGCTATTATGAAGCACAAGTGTGGAAGAAGATAGTAGCATTGTCCCTTCTCTCTTTTTCTCTTTTTTTATTTGGGCTCTTTGGCCTTTTTTTTCTCTTTTTTTATTTTGGCTCTTTGGCCTCCTTTTTTTATTCCTCACATGGGACAATGCTCTAATAATGATGATCATCACACTTTTATTTACTCACAGCTCAAAGATTAGAACGATGATGAATCTATAAGGAAATGCCTCCGACAGTGTACCGGGATATGATTATGCAAAGGCAATATGAGAGTGACGACACAAGTCATGAGACGGAACGGTGGGAGTAGCATTGAAATATATCTCGGAATGGCTATGAAAATGCCATAGTAGGTAGGTATGGTGGTTGTTTTGAGGAAGGCATATGGTGGGTTTGTGCACCGGCGAAAATTGCGCGGTACTAGAGAGGCTAGCAATGGTGGAAGGTGAAAGTGGATATATACCATGGACTCACATTAGTCATGAAGAACTCACATACTTGTTGCGTAATTTTTTATTAGTAATCGAAACAAAGTGCTAAAGCATACTCCTAAGGGAAGGGTTGGTAGGTGTAAACCATCGCGCGATCCCGACCGCAATACAAAGGATGACAATCAATAGATCAATTATGCTCCGACTTCCTAACATAGCGGTTCACCATACATGCATGTTATGGGAATCACTAACTTCAACACAAGTATTTCTAGATTCACAACAACCTACTAACATAACTCTTAATATTACCAAATCCGCGTCTCAAAACTAATTGAGAGGAATCAAACTTCTCTTTCTACTCAATGCAGTTGAAGGTGGAAGTTTTATGGTATCCTCTTTGGGTACCTATCACCTTTGGGACTAATTTCATAGCACAAACCAGCTACCAAGTCACGCACCGCCGTGCTCTAAAAGATCTAAGTGAAGCAGATAGAGCAAAATGGTCTAGCTCAAAAGATATAAGTGAAGCACGATGAGCATTCTAGCAAATTCACGATGAGAGCATGTCTCTCTCAAAAGGTGTGCAGAAAGGATGATTGTGACACAACAAAAAGAAAAGACTCCTACGATACAAGACGCTCCAAGCAAATCACATATCATGTGGTGAATAAAAATATAGCTGCAAGTAATGTTACCGATGGATTGAAGACGAAAGAGGGGATGCCTTCCCGGGGCATCCCCAAGATTAGGCTCTTGGGTGTCCTTGAATTTGGCTTGGGATGCCTTGGGCATCCCCAAGCTTGAGCTCTTTCTACTCTTTATCCCTTTGTCCATGAGAACATCACCCAAAACTTGAAAACTTCACAACACAAAACTTAAACAGAAACTCGTGATATCATTAGCACAAGAAAAGAAACTACCACCTCTTTAGGTACTGTAGCAAACTTGATTTCTATTCATATTGGTGTTAGATTACTGTATTCTCACTTTTCCATGGCTAGTACCCTTGATACTATCGATAGTTTCATCAAAACAAGCAACCAACTCAACAAAAAACATAATTTGTCAAAAACAGACCAGTCTGTAGCAATCTGTATACTTCGTATACTTCTGGTACCTCAAAAATTCTGACAAATTACGACTGCCTGGGAAAAAGGCATATCAACCAGCAGCAAAAAGAATCAACTCAAAAGCTCTTTATGAATAAAAATTAAGAATAATCTCGTGACCGAAAAGTTTCTGTCTTTTTCCAGTAGGATCAAACAACCATTACCAAGACTAGTCATAAAGGTTTTGCTTGGCTCAAACATAAAAAGAAACACAAAAAACACAAGCATAACCGAATTATGATGGTGTGGATGCAACAAAACATAAATAAAAAGATAAATTCATTGGGTTGCCTCCCAACAAGCGCTATTGTTTAACGCCCTTAGCTAGGCATAAGGTGATACAATCACGTATCGTCGTCTTTGGTGCTCAAACCATAAGTAGCCTCATCATAGATTCATATGGAAATCTTATTTTATTTCTAAGAATATGTTCCATGCCCTTCTTTAAAGGAAATTGAAATCTAATATTCCCTTCCTATTTGCAATAATAAGAATGATAGGGCATGTAGGATTGCAATCAATGTCAAGCACAATGAAATCCACGGGTACATAGTTCCTATTTGCAATAATAAGAACATCATTGATCCTTCCCATGGGTTTCTTGACAGTAGAATCCGCAAGATGCAAATTAAGAGAACACTCCTCAATCTCATTAAAACCCAGAACATCACATAAAGACTTTGGAATTGCGGAAACACTAACACCCAAATCACACAAAGCATTGCATTCATAGTTTTTGATTTTGATTTTGATAGTAGGTTCCCAATCATCATGAAGCTTTCTTGGGATAGAAACTTCTAATTCAAGTTTCTCTTCAAGAGATTTTATCATAGCATCGACGATATGATCGGTAAAGGCCTTGTTTTGGCTATAAGCGTGTGGAGAGTTTAGCATGGATTGCATCAAGGAAATGCATTCAATCAAGGAGAAAATATCATAATTGAATTCCTTGAAATCCAAAATAGTAGTTTCATTACTACTCAAGGTTTTAATATCTTCTATCCACTTTCAATGCTTTTAGCATCAAGATAGATGGACTCCGAATCATTGGGGCATTTTTCAACCAAAGTGGATTCATATCCAGCCCCATCATCATTAGGTTTGACACAAGAAAACAAAGATTCATTGGGAGTCACACCAAGCACTTTAAGATCTTCGTGATTCTTATCAAGAGAACACACCCTTTTAAGCCATTCATGTCTAGCACGAATTTGGGCGGTTCTTTCTTTGCTCTCACTCATGGAAACACACATAGCTTTCAAAGTTTCATCCATATTGATCTTGGGAGGAGCACATCTAACTTTCAAAGCATCAATATCACTAGATATTCTATCAACGCTCCTAGCCAAATCGTTAATTTTGAGTAGTTTTTCCTCTATGGACGGATTGAAAATATTTTGCGAGTTAATAAACTATTTGATATTACTCTCTAGATCAGAGGGTAATCTATTGTAATTTCCATGAGTATTGTTGTTGGAGTTCCCAAAGTTATTAGAGGGGTTACTAGGAAAAGGCCTAGGAACATAGTTTCCTCTAAAAGCATTGTTGTTGCCAAAATTATTCCTACCAACAAAATTAACGTCCAAGCTAGCGTTGCTACTCTCAATCAAGGAAGACAAGGGCATGTCATTAGGGTCTAAAGGAGCACTTCTACTAGCAACCAAATTCATTAACTCATCCATCTTAGCACTCAACGAGTTAATTTCTTCTATAGCGTGTACCTTCTTACTAGTAGGTGACCTTTCAGTGTGCCACTGAGAGTAGTTCGTCATGATATTGTCTTGGAGTTTTGTAGCTTCTCCTAATGTGATTTCCATGAACGTTCCACCTGAGGCGGAGTCCAAGATATTTCAAGAAGCGAAATTCAAGCCAACGTTAAAGATTTGTATAATCATCCAAAGACTCAAGCCATGAGCGGGAGAATTTCTAATCGTCAATTTCATTCTATCCCAAGATTGTGCAACATGTTCATGATCAAGTGGCTTAAAATTAATAATATCATTAAAGAGAGAGATAATCTTAGCCGGCGAAAAATACTTGGATATGTAAGAATCTTTGCACTTATTCCAAGAATCAATACTATTTTTGGGAAAAGACGAAAACCAAGTTTTTGCTCGATCTCGCAATGAGAAAGGAAAAAGCTTCAATTTAATCACATCATTATCCACATCTTTCTTCTTTTGCATATCGCAAAGCTCAATGAAGGTATTAAGATGGGATGCGGCGTCTTCACTAGGAAGACCGGAGAATTGTCTTTCATAACAAGATTCAGCAAAGCAGCATTGATTTTGTATGATTCCGCACTAGTGGAGGGAGCAATCGGAGTACTAATAAAATCATTATTATTAGTATTCGAGAAGTCACAAAGTTTGGTGTTTTCAGTCATGGTGACTTCAGCAAGCAAGCAAGCACACAAGCGAACAGAAAGGAAGCGAGAGAAAAGGGCAAACGAAAAAGGCAAACGAAAAAGGCGAATATTTTTGTAAATTTTTGTTTTTTAGAAGTGGGGGAGAGGAAAATGAGAGGCAAAAAAGTAAATGCAAGAGATGAGTTTGCGACACTTATTTGGATGAGTTCTTGACTTGATCCTCCCCGGCAGCGGCGCTAGAAATTCTTCTGCTACGGCGATAGAAATCCTTCTGTTGCCTCTTGAGCTTGCGTCGGTTTTTCCCTTAAAGAGCAAGGGTGGTGCAACACAGGAACATTAAGTATTTCCCTCAGTTTGAGAACCAAGGTATCAATCCAGTAGGAGAATCGCGCCAAGTCCAGAGTACCTGCGCAAACACAAAAGAGCTTGCACCCAACGCTATAAAGGGGTTGTCAATCCCTTCAAGATTGATTGCAAAGTGAGATCTGAAGGGGGAAAGTGCAACGAAGTAAAATTGTAAGGCTGAAAATATGGTGTGAAGTAGACCCGGGGGCCATAGTGTTCACTTGAGGCTTCTCTCAAAATAGCAAATAATATAGTGGGTGAACAAATTACTGTCGAGCAATTGATAGAACCGCGCAAAGTCATGACGATATCTAAGGCAATGATCATACATATAGGCATCACGTCCGAGACAAGTAGACCATTACTTTCTGCATCTACTACTATTACTCCACACATCGACCGCTATCCAGCATGCATCTAGTGTATTGAGTTCATGATGAACGGAGTAACGCTTTAAGCAAGATGACATGATGTAGAGGGATAAACTCAAACCAATGATGAAAACCCCATCTTTTTACCCTTGATGGCAACAACATGATGCGTGCCTAGCTACCCCTTCTGTCACTAGGTGAGGTCAGCGCACAGTAGAAACCCAAAACCAAGCAATTCTCCCATTGCAAGAATCATAGATCAAGTTGGCCAAACAAAACCCACAACTCGAAGAGAATTACAAGGATATGAAATCATGCATAAGAGAGATCAGAAGAAACTCAAATAAGATTCATAGATAATCTGATCAAAAATCCACAATTCATCGGATCTCGACAAACACACTGCAAAAGAAGATTACATCGGATAGATCTCCATGAAGATCATGGAGAACTTTGTATTGAAGATCCAAGAGAGAGAAGAAGCCATCTAGTTACTAGCAATGGACCCGTAGGTCTATGGTGAACTACTCACGCATCATCGGAGAGGTCATGGTGTTGATGAAGAAGCCCTCCGTATCCAAATCCCCCCTCCGGCAGGGCACCAGAATGTGCCCCAGATGAGATCTTGCGAAGACATAAGCTTGCGGCGGCGAAAAATTATTTTCATGGATCTCGTCTTCAGTTTTGGAATTTTTCTGAATTTATAGGCGGAAGAGGTAGGGCACACATGCCACATGGGCCCCACAAGCCTGCTAGGTGCGGCCCCCCTGGCCACGCCTAGGGGGCTTGTGGGGTCCCCTGCTGGCCCCTACCTTGGTTCTCAAGTCTGGTGTGTTTCTTCTGTTCCGGAAAAAAATCTTTTCGGAAGTTTTATTCCGTTTGGACACCGTTTAAAATCCTCCTCTGAAAAGCGTCAAAAACACAGAAAAAACAGGAACTGGCACTTGGCACTGAGTTAATATGTTAGTCCCAAAAAAGAGAAAAGAGGCATACAAAACATCCAAAGTTTGACAAGATAATAGCATGGAACCATCAAAAATTATAGATACGTCGGAGACGTATCACTCACTCTTGGGAGGATTGCTACGTGATGTAGGAATTCCGGGCCAAGGCACTCAGAAGAGGTCACGGTGGCGAACAGGGCCAGCGACAGGAACAACCCGGCATATCCGGGTCACGCCAGGTCCCGTTCTGCGGTTTTCCTAACCTGGGACCACAGGGCGGATCACAGCCCAACGCTGGGCAGTACCAAGTTCACAATCAGCAGTACCACCCACCGGGAGTGTTCCAGCAACCCCCTCCGCATGGAGATCCCCAGCGACAAGAAGATCGTGGCGGGTTTCAGAATAACCCCAAGCAATTGAACAACGGGCAGTATCACGTGTTCACCATCAGCACCTGCAAGCGGGATCAAAAGGTGAAGCATAGAACCTTTAGCATGGCTGAGCCGGCGCTCCCTCGATACCTTCACTGGTCTGAACAGCCCATAACCTGGAGCAGGGAAGACCATCCACCCCGACTAGACAACCCTGGTGACTTGGCTTTGGTCGTGGCCCCCCAAGTCGGAGGATACACCCTTTCCAAGGTCCTCATGGATGGAGGCAGCAGCATCAACATCTTATACTTCGACACCTTCCGACAGATGAACCTCTTGGAGGAAGACTTGATGCCATCATCCACGGTCTTCCACGGCATCATCCCTGATAAGTCGGCATATCCAATTGGGCGGATTAAACTTAACGTGGCCTTTGGCACAGAGTCTAATTACAGGAGCGAGTCTCTCCTGTTCGAGGTGGTCAAAATCAAGAGCCCATACCATGCGTTGTTTGGATGGCGGGCGTACGCCAGATTCATGGCTCGCCCATGCTATGTCTATCTCAAACTCAAGATGCCCGGCCCTAAGGGTCCTATTACCATCAGCGGAGATAGGAAGATAGCTCAAGAATGTGAAGAAGGAGACGCAGCTTACGCCGTGTCGGCTTGCGCGGCTGAAGAGCTCAAATTTCACCAAGCTAATGTTAACCCGGCTGACATGACGCCGCTCAAGAGTCCAACCATCGATTCTGAGCCACCCCTCAAGTTTAAACCGACGGACGACGCCAAGGTCATAGACTTTACACCTGGCGACTCCACCAAGCAGTTTACTATTGGGGCGGGTCTGGACCCCAAATAGGAAAGCGCGCTCGTCGAATTCATCCGTGAGAATCGGGACATCTTTGCATGGAAACCTTCTGACATGCCACGTGTACCGAGAGAATTCGCTGAGCACCATCTTAATACTGACCCAAAGTTAAGCCAGTTCGACAGTACCTTCGCACGTTCGATGAAGAGCGTCGTAAGGCGATCGGAGAGGAAGTTGCCCGGATTCTGGCAGCCGGGTTCATCATCGAGATTTTCCATCCTGAATGGCTGCCTAACCCGGTCCTGGTGCTAAAAAAGAACTGCACTTTCCGCATGTGCATCAACTACACTGACATCAACAAAGCATGTCTGAAGGATCCCTTCGCCCTTCCCCGCATTGATCAAATTATTGACTCAACGGCGGGTTGTGAACGTCTGTCTTTCTTGGACACTTATTCGAGATACCATCAGATCAAGATGGCGGTGGTGGATCAGGAGAACACATCCTTCATAACCCCATTTAGGGCCTTCTGTTACGTGTCTATGCCGTTTGGGCTCAAGAGTGCAGGGGCGACTTATCAGCGTTGCATCCAAAATTTCTTGCACAACCAGATCGGTTGTAATGTCCACGCTTATGTGGATGACATCGTGGTAAGGTCTCGCCGAAAGGAGTCGCTCTTGGAGGATCTCAAGGAAACCTTTGACAACCTGCGTGTTTACCAGATGAGGCATAACCCCACCAAGTGCGTTTTTGGTGTCCGTGCGGGGAAGTTATTGGGTTTTTTGCTGTCGGAACATGGCATTGAAGCTAACCCGGACAAGATTGAGGCAATTACCTCACTAGGGAAACCAGCCAACGTTAACCAGGTCCAGTGTATGGCGGGTCGAATCGCAGCTCTGAGTCGCTTTATAAGTCGCCTCGGGGAGAAGGCCATCCCTCCCTATCAGTTGCTCAAGAAAACTGATCATTTCGTATGGACGGACGAAGCCAACGAAGCTTTTGAAGCCTTGAAGTGGCAATTAGTTAACCCGCCAGTGTTGGCGGCTCCGGCGGACAAGGAACCTATGCTCTTGTACATTGCACCCAATTCCAAGGCAGTCAGCATGGCAGTAGTTGTCAAGCGGAAGGAACAGGGAAAGGAGTATCCGGTCCAGCGACCAGTGTATTTTATGAGTGAGGTCCTAACCCTCTCCAAGCAACGTTACCCGCATTGGCAGAAGCTGGTTTTTGGAGTGTTTATGGCAAGTCGGAAGTTGAAGCACTACTTCCAGGAACACCCGATCACGGTCATCAGTTCCGCCCCCCTCGGCGACATCATACAGAATTGAGAGGCCACTGGAGGGATTGCTAAGTGGGCCATCGAGTTAGGACCCCATCATGTGCGGTATACGCCTCAGACAGCCATCAAATCTCAAGCACTCATGGATTTCATCAATGACTGGACCGAGTTGCAAATCCCGGAGGAGAGGCCGGATCATACTTATTGGACCATCTATTTCGACAGATCCAGGCAATTGGAAGGCTCGGGGGCTGGCGTGGTGATAACTTCGCCTCAAGGTGACAAGTTTTGCTTTGTCCTTCGGCTCATGTTCCCATGTACCAATAATGCAGCAGAATACGAAGCCTTGCTCCATGGCTTGCGACTCGCCAAAGAGATGAACCTCACGCGAGTGAGGTGTCTAGGCGATTCAGTTTTGGTGGCACAACAGGTTTCTGGCACCTAGGATTCACGAGACCCTTTGATGGCGGCTTACAGACGAGCTGTGTTGGATGTAGCGGGTCACTTCAATGGCTATCAAGTGGATCACATCGACCGGTGACTTAATGAAGCAGCGGACGCTCTTTCCCGTCTCGGTTCACAATGGCGAGTTACACAAATGAAGCACCTCAGGGGTATTTCAAAGATGCGTTTCTCCTGAAGAAGGATGTATGATCCTTAATGAGATTCACGCCGGCGACTGTGGTCATCATGCTGGGTCACGATCCTTGGTTTCTAAAGCCTTCAGACATGGGTTCTATTGGCTGACGGCTCACGCAGACGCAGAGGTGATCATTCGCCAATGTGATGGTTGCCAAAAATTTGGACGCCCGATGCACGTGCCGGCTCAGGAATTGCGGATGATACCGATCACTTGGCCGTTTGCAGTCTGGGGGCTTGATATGGTTGGCCCTTTCAAGATGTCTTCCACTAAAAACACTCACCTATTGGTGGCGGTTGACAAGTTTACCAAGTGGTTGGATGCGGAGCCCGTTAGCAGTTGTGATGCATATACGGGCATCTATTTCTTGAAGAAACTGATTTTCCAATTCGGATATCCTCATAGTATCATTTCTGACAATGGTACTAATTTATCCAAAGGTGCAATGCAAGAATTTTGTTCACGAGAGCATATACGGCTTGACGTTTCCGCAGTTGCACATCCCCAGTCTAATGTGCAGGCAGAAAGGGCGAATCAGGAAATATTGCGGGGGATTAAGCCTCGGCTCATGGTACCTTTGGAACGTACTCCAGGGTGTTGGGTGGAGGAGTTGCCTTCGGTATTGTGTAGCATCAGGACAACTCCAAATCACTCCACGGGTTTTACTCCTTTCTTTCTGGTCAACGGAGCAGATGCGGTGTTACCAAGTGACATCAAACATGATTCACCGCGAGTCGCCGCATATGTGAAATAGGACAACGAGCTGGCACGACAAGACTCATTGGACGGCTTGGAGGAGGAACGTGACTTGGCCGCATCATGATCGGCGATTTACCAACAAGACTTGCAACGCTACCACAGCCGCTGGGTCAAGAGCCGGACTTTCCAAGAAGGCGACTTGGTGCTCCATTTGATTCAAAATCATACTAGTATACACAAGCTATCACCTCTGTGGGAAGGACCGTTTGTCATCAGCAAGAATCTTTGAAACGGCTCATACTACTTGGTGGATCTTCGCCCAGATCGGCCAACTATAGAGGTTGAGACAACTCGCCCCTGAAACATAGCCCACCTGCGGCCTTACTACACTTAGAGCAATGAGCTCCTTTTTTTACCAGTTTTCATAAAATTGTAATTCATGATTTATGAAAGCAATAAAGACGGCACCCACGAATTTCGGGGTCCTTTGCCATTTTAGCTTTTGAAAGCATGCGTCTTTATTGTTCTATAAGTCGTCCAAACATGGACGCTATCAAGGTCAAAGTGCGTAAGTTGCCATGCTGCTCATACTTCGAAAGTGGGCCTTGATAAAGCCAAAGAGGACCAAAGTCGCCATGTTGCACAGTTCAAACATGGGCGCCTTATGTGGTTTTGAGAATTAAGCCGGCTTACTTGGGGGCTACTAGTCCCCAAGTCGTTTCGCAGTAAGAGCGTATACGCTTCTGTGATCCTATGCCCATTTTTTTCCTAAATCATAGGTCACTTGGGGCTTCCACTCACTGAGTTCAGCCTGAATACCCTCTTGGCTAGCGAAAAATTACCGCATTACAAATGGTTATACTAGACTATGTGTTGGACAAGTCGCCACATGGACCTATGTACTCAGGGCGAGTCAATCCATCATTTGGACCCTGAACTCGCCTTGGTTAAATCATAAAAGGTACCGGCCAGAGTCACACATGGGAAAGAGAGAAACCATTAGTTCATTGAACCTGCTTCATGGAAGCTTGACTCGCACCTGATCAGCCGGTCTAAAACAACAAGGCTTTTTGCAAAAGCCATCTAAGGGTAACACTAGAGTTTTGCAAACTCGTCTTATCCTGTCGTAGCTCATTGAGCCAACGAATATTTGTTTCTTGATGGCAAGACCACAAGGTTTCATAATATTTTTGAGTCGGCCTCCGTTTATAACTCGCCCCGACTCATTGATTTAAACCACTATTTGCCATAACCCGGGCGACTGATTTATTTTTTACCATAACCCAGGGGGCTGGTCTATTCTTTGTCGTACACTCACTGAGTCGACTTATGTTTTTCCTGACACATAAATTGAAGAATTTTTATCAAGTTATGACACTCCCTTGTTCACCAAAGTTACAGGCGATTAACGCATAGATTCAAGGAATAAAGTGGCTCAGGAAAGGTTACATCAAAAGGCACTACTCACCAATTGTCGTTCCACAAATCTAACAAGCTATTACATGGCTTGCATGGCCAAGACGGGTATCATCCCCAGTGAAGAAAGGATCAGATTGTCTTTTTAAGGTCACACTCACACCTTGGGAAGACTCCAGCCGCCTCCGAGTCACCTTGCCTTGAGCTCTCTCCGACTTCGATTTGTAAGTCGCCGAGTTTCTAGTTACACTTGGATAGGGCGACGAACTCATCTTCATCATCAAGGAATAGGGATAGGTCCATGTCAAGGTCAAAAGGATTCTTGGGTCGACGAGGAACCAAGCTAGCAATTTCGTACGAGGGAGGAGTCACCTTCTTATTCTTCTCGTCATATGCGGCTTGGTATTTATTCAAATCCAAGCTGGCTGCCAGTTGAGTTGCCGAGAAGCTGGATTCTTTGATAACTCGGTGGTAATCCTCCTCGGTGAACTCCGACCCGTCGTCCTTCAGCTCAGGGTAGCCAGCGGCTATTTCTTCTGGTTTGAGCTCCGGAGCATATGCTAAACACCGACTCAGGGTGTTCAGGACTCCTTTCCGGGCGGCTGATCTTTTCAGTTCCTCTATTTGAGGAGGCAATGTGGACAGATAGCTGAGCATGTTCTTGATGGTTTTGACTGGCTCCTTGCTTCCCATAACCACCTTAATTGTCAGCACGCCCCCGGTATATAGCTGCTCAGTGAAGGTATATATGGCCTTTAGCTTGAGCATGCAGTCGTCTGGGAGATTGGCGGCTCGTGAACCTACAAAGGACACATAAGTATTTGATAGTTTTTGGGAGACTAGATTATTTCTTCAAAAATCAAGGGTTAATGCTTACCAAACATAGCGACAGTCATGTTGGAGATGTGCTTTTTCAAGCTGGAAAGCTCTTGCTGGGCGGCTTCCAGTTTTTACTCGGCTTGCTCAACACGCTTAA
The DNA here is from genome assembly GCF_904849725.1 of Hordeum vulgare subsp. vulgare. Lineage (NCBI taxonomy): Eukaryota > Viridiplantae > Streptophyta > Magnoliopsida > Poales > Poaceae > Hordeum > Hordeum vulgare. The sequence goes on along the minus strand of NC_058523.1, from coordinate 386,122,603 downwards.
GGACGACGACTTGGTCACCTTTGGCTTTCTTCTCCATTTTTTGATGGCCAGCCTTCATCCTCTCCAGCTCAGCTAGAATCAAGCAGTATTTCCTCTCCGACTTAGATTGTGCATCTTGTTGTTCAGCCAGATTCTTCCTTAAGTCGGCTAAAGCTGACTCAGTCTGGGTCACAGACTCCTGCACATAAAATTTGGGGAGACAAGTTTCAACATTACTGCAAGCAATACTCCTGACACTTGGGGGATAATGTATGATTTTATTCAAAGTCATACCATATTCAAGACCCGGCTCATCTTTCAAAAAGATGACCCGACCCTTGGGGGCTACAGGTTGAAGATTTTAACTATATTTAAGACCCGACTCATCTTTCAAAAGATGACCCGGCCCTTGGGGGCTACATGTTGAAGATTTCAACTATATTCAAGACCCGACTCATCTTTTGAAAGATTACCCGGCCCTTGGGGGCTACAGGTTGAAGATTTTAACTATATTTAAGACCCGTCTCATCTTTCAAAAGATGACCCTGCCCTTGGGGGCTACAGGTTGAAGGTTTGAACTGTATTCAAGACCCGACTCATCTTTTAAAAGATGACCCGGCTCTTGGAAGGCTAATGGGTGGAAGAGAATACATAAATAGACGTACTTCATGCTTAACCTTCATAAGGTGAATCAAGATTTTGTTCATCTCATAACTCGTCTCTAGGCGACTTGCGAAGCCAGAGCAGAGTTGGTCAAATTCTAGCTTCTCATACTTGGGAGCTTGAACTTACTGGTGTCTTGATCAGTAGAAGGATGAGATTCCTTTGAGGTATGCTTGGATAGCACCTTATCTGAAGGCGTGGAGTAGCCAGTACCGGTGATTATGACGGTATCTGGATCCTCAGTTTCCTTGAGAGGGCTTGGCGGGTTAACCTCGTCAGCAGTTTCCTTCAAAATTATGGACGGGTCTTCCCGGACATCGGGAATATCATCCGCACGAGTGTCATGAGCCGCCGCCTACTCCTCGTCAATCTATGGGACAGAGGCACTCGTGCCTAAGGCTTCAGTCGTCTTGGGAGCAGAAGATAAGTTGCCAGTTTTCCTTTTCTTCGCTTGTGCCCTGAGACAAAGGCACCAAGATTAAGGCACATATCGTTATTTAGAAGAAATCGAGTTAACAAAAGGGACTCACCCTTGCACACGAATCATCGGCGGGAGAGCTGACATTGCCGAGTCGGCAGATGAAGGGGGAGAAGTCTGGTAGAATAAAAGTTTAAAAGCTAAGGAAGTTGAGAATTGTATTTTCCAGAAGGAAGAGTATGGTAAAACAAAGGTGTACCTCGCTGGTACGCTTCCGACCAGTTGTCTTCTCAGGTAGCCCGGAAATTAAGTCACCAGAATGACTACGGGTTTTGCGCTTGGGAGTATATCTTGCTTTCTTCAAAAGGAAATCAGGGTCCATATAAGCATATGGGTGAGACGTGGGAACTTCCCACAGATCCGTCTAGCTGGTCTAGGAGAAGGAGAAGGTGAGTCGGAAGAAATAGAAATTACCTCGACCGCATCATCTTGGCTCTCATTGTCCTCGCCCTACACATAAAGACGCATGGTATAAGCATAAGTCGCAATACACAGGTGATGAGTAAGGGAGAAGTTTTACCTCTGACTGCTCTTCGACAGCTCGTGACTCGCCAACAATAGATGAATCTTTGGCGGCTGCTTTACCTTTGCCTGTTTTATTTTTCTTCTTTGGCGGTGGCTTGGTGTTCTTTTGGGCAGTCACTTTTGGACCCCTTCGCCAAAATGGACCCCTCCACAAGGAGATCCCCAGCGACAGGAAGATCGTGGCGTGTTTCAGAATAACCCCAAGAAGTTGAACAACGGGCAGTATCACGTGTTCACCACCAGCACCTGCAAGCGGGATCATAAGGTGAAGCATAGAACCTTCAGCATGGCTGAGCCGGTGCTCTCTCGATACCTTCACTGGTCTGAATAGCCCATAACCTGGAGCAGGGAAGACCATCCACCCCGAGTAAACAACCCTGGCAACTTGGCTTTGGTCGTGGCTCCCCAAGTCGGAGGATACACCCTTTCCAAGGTCCTCATGGATGGAGGCAGCAGCATCAACATCTTATACTTCGACACCTTCCGACGGATGAACCTCTTGGAGAAAGACTTGATGCCATCATCCATGGTCTTCCACGACATCGTCCCCGGTAAGTCGGCATATCCAATTAGGCGGATTAAACTTAACGTGGCCTTTGGCACAGAGTCTAATTACAGGAGCGAGTCTCTCCTATTAGAGGTGGTCAAAATCAAGAGCCCCTACCATGCGTTGTTTGGATGGCGGGCGTACGCCAGATTCATGGCTCGGCCATGCTATGTCTATCTCAAACTCAAGATGCCCGACCCTAAGGGTCCTATTACCATCAACGGAGATAGGAAGATAGCTCAAGAATGTGAAGAAGGAGACGCAGCTTACACCGAGTCGGCTTGCGCGGCTGAAGAGCTCAAATTTCACCAAGCTAATGTTGACCCGGCTGACATGACGCCGCTCAAGAGGCCAACCATCGATTCTGAGCCGCCCCTCAAGTTTGATCCGACGGACGACACCAAGGTCATAGACTTTAGACCTGGCGACTCCACCAAGCAATTTACTACTGGGGCGGGTCTGGACCCCAAATAGGAAAGCACGCTCATCGAATTCATCCGTGAGAATCGGGACATCTTTGCATGGAAACCTTCTCACATGCCAGGTGTTCCGATAGAATTCGCTGAGCACCATCTTAATACTGATCCCAAAGTAAAGCCAGTTCGACAGTACCTTCACAGGTTCAATGAAGAGCATCGTAAGGCGATCAGAGAGGAAGTCGCCCGGCTTCTGGCTGCCGGGTTTATCATGGAGGTTTTCCATCCTGAATGGCTGGCCAACCCGGTCCTGGTGCTCAAAAAGAACGGCACTTTCGACATGTGCATCGACTACACTAACATCAACAGAGCATGTCTGAAGGATCCCTTCGCCCTTCCCCGCATTGATCAAATTATTGACTCAACGGCGGGTTGTGAATGTCTGTGTTTCTTGGACGCTTATTTGAGATACCATCAGATCAAGATGGCGGTGGCGGATCAGGAGAAGACATCCGTCATAACCCCATTCGGGATCTTCTGTTACGTGTCTACGCCGTTTGGGCTTAAGAGTGCGGGGGCGACTTATCAGCGTTGCATCCAAAATTGCTTGCACAACCAGATCGGTCGTAATATCCATGCTGATGTGGATGACATCGTGGTAAGGTCTCGCCGAAAGGAGTCGCTCTTGGAGGATCTCAAGGAAACCTTTGACAACCTGCGTGTTTACCACATGAGGCTTAACCCCACCAAGTGCGTTTTTGGTGTCCCTGCGGGGAAGTTTTTGGGTTTTTTGGTGTCGGAACGTGGCATTGAAGCTAACCCGGACAAGATTGAGGCAATTACCTCACTGGGGAAACCGGCCAACGTTAACCAGGTCCAGCGTATGGCGGGTCGAACCGCAGCTCTGAGTCGCTTTATAAGTCGCCTTGGGGAGAAGGCCATCCCTCTCTATTTGTTGCTCAAGAAAACTGATCGTTTTGTATGGACGGACGAAGCCAACGAAGCTTTTGAAGCATTGAAGTGGCAATTAGTTAACCCGCCAGTGTTGGCGGCTCCGGTGGACAAGGAACCTATGCTCTTGTACATTGCACCCAATTCCAAGGTAGTCAGCATGGCAGTAGTTGTCAAGCGGAAGGAACAGGGAACGGAGTATCCGGTCCAGTGACCAGTGTATTTTATCAGTGAGGTCCTAACCCTCTCCAATCAACGTTACCCGTATTGGCAGAAGCTCGTTTTTGAAGTGTTCATGGCAAATCGGAAGATGAAGCACTACTTCCAGGAACACCCAATCACGGTCGTCAGTTCTGCACCCCTCGGCGACATTATACAAAATTGAGAGGCCACTTGACAGATTGCTAAGTGGGCCATCGAGTTAGGACCCCATCATGTGCGGTATACGCCTCGGACGGCCAATAAATCTCACGCACTCGTGGATTTCATCAATGATTGGACCGAGTTGCAAATCCTGGAGGAGAGGCCCGATCATACTTATTGGACCATCTATTTCGATGGATCCAGACAATTGGAAGGCTCGGGGGCTGGCGTGGTGATAACTTTGCCTCAAGGTGAGAAGTTTGGCTATGTCCTTCGTCTCATGTTCCCATGTACTGATAATGGAGTAGAATACGAAGCCTTGCTCCATGTCTTGTGACTCGCCAAAGAGCTGAACCTCACGTGAGTCAGGTGTCTGGGCGATTCAGATTTGGTGGCACAACAGGTTTCTGGCACCTGGGATTCACGAGACCCTTTGATGGCGGCTTACAGACGAGCTGTGTCGGATGTAGCGGGTCACTTCAATGGCTATCAAGTGGATCACATCGACCGGCGACTTAATGAAGCAGCGGACGCTCTTTCCCGTCTCAGTTTAGAACGTAAGCCAGTTCGTCCCAATGTCTTTTTGGATGTATTGCATAACCCCTCGGTAAGACTGCCTTCAGAGGAAGATTTAGCGGTACCGGACCCCGAGTCTCAACTCGTGGCATCTCTTCATGCTACTCCAGACTGGACGACTCCTTACATGGCATAGCTCACCAGAGGCGAGTTACCTGCCGATGAATTATTAGCTCGCCAAATCGTCCGACGGAGTAAATCCATGGTACACACAATGGCGAGTTACACAAATGAAGCACCTCAGGGGTATTTCAAAGATGCGTTTCTCCTGAAGAAGGATGTATGATCCTTAATGAGATTCACGCCGGCGACTGTGGTCATCACGCTGGGTCACGATCCTTGGTTTCTAAAGCCTTCACACATGGGTTCTATTGGCTGACGGCTCACGCAGACGCAGAGTAGATCGTTTGCTGATGTGATGGTTGCCAATAATTTGGACGTCATATGCACGTGCCGGCTCAGGAATTGCGGATGGTACCGACCACTTGGCCGTTTGCAGTCTGGGAGCATGATATGGTTGGCCCTTTCAAGGTGTCTTCCACTAAAAAGACTCACCTATTGGTGGCGGTTGACAAGTTTGCCAAGTGGTTGGAGGCGGAGCCTGTTAGTAGTTGTGATGCAGATACGGGCGTCAATGTCTTGAAGAAACTGATTTTCCGAATCGGATATCCTCATAGTATCATTACTGACAATGGTACTAACTTATCCAAAGGTGCAATGCAAGATTGTTCACGAGAGCATATCCGGCTTGACATTTCCGCGGTTGCACATCCCCAGTCTAATGGGCAGGCGGAAAGGGCGAATCAGGAAATATTGCGGGGGATTAAGCCTCGGCTCATGGTAACTTTGGAACGTACTCCAGGGTGTTGGGTGGAGGAGTTGCCTTCAGTATTGTGGAGCATCATGACAACTCCAAATCGCTCAACGGGTTTTACTCCTTTCTTTCTAGTCTACGGAGCAGAAGTGGTGTTACCAAGTGACATCAAACATGATTCACCGCGAGTCGCCACCTATGTGAAACAGGACAACGAGCTGGCACGAAAGGACTCGTTGGACGCCTTGGAGGAGGAACGTGGCTTGGCCGCATCACGATCGGCGATTTATCAACCAGACTTGCGAGGCTACCACAGCCGCCGGGTCAAGAGCCGGACTTTCCAACAAGGCGACTTGGTGCTCCGTTTGATTCAAGATCATACTGGTATGCACAAGCTATCACCTCCGTGGGAAGGACCGTTTGTCATGAGCAAGATTCTTCGAAACGACTCATATTACTTGGTGGATCTTCGCCCAGATCGGCCAACTACAAAGGTTGAGACAACTCGCCCCTGGAACATAGCCCACCTGCGGCCTTACTACACTTAGAGCCATGAGCTCCTTTTTTTACCAGTTTTCAGAAAATTTTAATTCATGATTTATGAAAGCAATAAATCTGGCACCCATGAATTTCGGGGTCCTTTGCCGTTTCAGCTTTTAAAGCATGAGTCTTTATTGTTCTATAAGTCGTCCAAACATGGACGTTATCAAGGTCAAAGAGTATAAGTCGCCATGCTGCACATACTTCAAAACTGGGCCTTGATAAAGCTAAATAGGACCAAAGTTGCCACGTTGCACGGTTCAAACATGGGCGCCTTATGTGGTTTTGAGAATTAAGCCGGCTTACTTGGGGGCTACTAGTCCCCAAGTCGTTTCGCAGGAAGAGTGTATACACTTCTGTGATCCTATGCCTGTTTTTCCTAAATCATAGGTCACTTGGGGCTTCCACTCACTGAGTTCAGCCTGAATACCCTCTTGGCTAGCGAAAAATTACCGCATTTCAAATGGTTATACTGGACTATGTGTTGAACAAGTCGCCACGTGGACCTATGTACTCAGGGCGAGTCAATCCGTCATTTGGACCCTGAACTCGCCTTTGTTAAAACATAAAAGGCACCGGCCAGAGTCACACATGGGAAATAGAGAAACCATTAGTTCATTGAACCTTCTTCACGGAAGCTTGACTCGCGCCTGATCAGCCGGTCTAAAACAACAAGGCTTTTTGCAAAAGCCTTCTGAGGGTAACACTAGAGTTTTGCAAACTCGTCTTATCCTGTCATAGCTCATTGAGCCGACGAAATTTTATTTCTTGATGGCAAGACCACAAGGTTTCATAATATTTTTAAGTCGGCCTCTGGTTATAACTTGCCCCGACTCATTGTTTTTAACCACTATTTGCCATAACCCAGGGGCTGACTTATTTTTTACCATAACCCAGGGGGCTGGTCTATTCTTTGTCATAAACTCACTGAGTCGCCTTTTTTGTCAAGTTATGACACTCCCTTGTTCATCAAAGTTACAGGCGATTAACACATAGATTCATGGAATAAAGTGGCTCAGGAAAGGTTACATCAAAAGGCAGTACTCACCAATTGTTGTTCCACAAAATCTAACAAGCTATTACATGGCTCGCATGGCCAAGACGGGTATCATCCCCCAGTGAAGAAAGGATCAGATTGTCTTTTTAAGGTCACACTCACACCTTGGGAAGACTCAAGCCGCCTCCGAGTCACCTTGCCTTGAGCTCTCTCCGACTTCAATTTGTAAGTCGCCCAGTTTCCAGTTATACTTGGATAGGGCGACGAACTCATCTTCATCATCAAGGAAGAGGGATAGGTCCATGTCAAGGTCAAAAGTATTCTTAGGTCGACGAGGAACCAAGCTAGCAATTTCGTACGAGGGAGGTGTCATGGTAACGATTCCAATAATAGAAAGAGGGTAGGATAACGGAGCATGATCTATTAAGATGCACATGGGTGACACGGTGGTTTTAGCGAGTTCAGGCCTCTCACAGTGGAGATAACAACCCTACGTCTCGTGCTCCGGAGAGGCTTTGTTTTATCTGTCATGGACATGAGTTACATGGTGTAGAGAGAGAGCCAGAGCTCGGGGGAAAGAATGAGCCCGAAGGAGGAGAAGAAGAAGATGTCCTTAGCTATGTGGAGGGGGGTGGCTTATATAGAGTGCGCCACCTCCTCACCTCTTATGTTACAAGATGGGGCATTGATGCCATAATGTCCGCCCACTACAGATGTCTTGCCGACTGTTGGTATTTGCATGACCGAGTGAGTCATACGGCCGAGTGGTGGACTGTCATCCGAGTGGATTAGATATTGTCACGATCCAGTAGGAATTTCCCTTGTAGTCCTTAAACTAATAATGAGGTGCCCTTGGGTAGGACGTATTGGTCAGACCTATGACCCTACCCGGGGGCTATATCCTCGTCATTAGCCCCCGAATGGATCAAGGTCCGAGTGGTGAAGGTGTCGATGTAAATCTTGTAGCCATAGATCGAACTTGAACGTGCTTCTGGGCCTTACAGAATTGTGCGTCGATTGAAGTATCCATCATTCGCCCAGATCGATTCTGCTGAGTAGTATGTCCAAGTGAACTTGAGAACTGAAGTAGATCCGACTGACCAACATGATCTTGAGACCCTAACTGATTGTTGGTAGTCGGTTGGAGTCTGTTGAATCTGTTGAACATGAATGTTGTTGGTGGACCTGACCAAGCAGAATGTTTCTTTTTTGTATTTCTCTTCCTGTGGGGGCACGCTCAGTGCACCTACTGGGTGTAGTCCCTAAGCCTCTGTCGGACTAGATGAGTCTGGCAGAGGGTTTAAGACTTCCAGTGCTTGTCATGCTGAATGTTTGTTGAATCTGCATTATATGATTTCTAGATCAAAGTCAAGTCTCCGAGTGTATTTTTTTAACTTAGGCGATACGGGGTCGCACCTAAGTTCCCGAGTGTGGAGCGTGTCTGTACTCGGAGTAGTTTTAACTTAGGCGATACAGAGTCGCAACTAAGCCTCTGAGTGCGGAGCATGTCCGCACTCAGAGTTGTTTTTAACTTAGGCGATACGGAGTCGCAGCTAAGCCCCCGAGTGTGGAGCATGTCCGCACTCGGAGTAGTTTTAACTTAGGCGATACAGAATCGCAGCTAAGCCCCCGAGTGTGGAGCATGTCCGCACTCAGAGTTGTTTTTTAACTTAGGCGACACGGAGTCGTAGCTAAGCCCCCGAGTGTGAAGCATGTCCGCACTCGGAGTAGTTTTTAACTTAGGCGATACGGAGTCGCAGCTAAGCCCCCCGAGTGCGGAGCATGTCCGCACTCAGAGTTGTTTTTAACTTAGGCGATACGGAGTCGCAGCTAAGCCCCCGAGTGTGAAGCATGTCCGCACTCGGAGTAGTTTTTAACTTAGGCGATACGGAGTCGCAGCTAAGCTGCCGAGTGCGGAGCATGTCCGCACTCAGAGTTGTTTTTTAACTTAGGCGACACGGAGTCGCAGCTAAGTCCCCGAGTGGGAAGCATGTCCGCACTCGGAGTAGTTTTTAACTTAGGCGATACGGAGTCGCAGCTAAGCCCCCCGAGTGCGGAGCATGTCCGCACTCGGAGTAGTTTTTAACTTAGGCGATACGGAGTCGCAGCTAAGCCCCCCGAGTGTGGAGCATGTCCGCACTTAGAGTAGTTTTTAACTTAGGCGATACGGAGTCGCAGCTAAGCCCCCCGAGTGCGGAGCATGTCCGCACTCAGAGTGGTTTTTAACTTAGGCAATACGGAGTCACAGCTAAGCCCCCGAGTGTGAAGCATGTCCGCACTCGGAGTAGTTTTAAACTTAGGCGATACGGAGTCGCAGCTAAGCCGCCGAGTGCAGAGCATGTCCGCACTCAGAGTTGTTTTTTAACTTAGGCGACACAGAGTCGCAGCTAAGTCCCCGAGTGTGAAGCATGTCCGCACTCAGAGTAGTTTTTAACTTAGGCGATACAGAGTCGCAGCTAAGCCCCCCGAGTGCAGAGCATGTCCGCATTGAGAGTTGTTTTTAACTTAGGCGATACGGAGTCGCAGCTAAGCCCCCGAGTGTGAAGCATGTACGCACTCGGAGCAGTTTTTAACTTAGGCGATACAGTGTCACACCCTGTTTTTCATCCCAAGTTTTCTGTGTTGCAAAAATCAGAGCTTGTTAGAACTTTTTCAAATAATGTTGTGAGTGCAATGTCAACCCTTGTTTGAGTGTATGCTTGCTTGTGTGATGACTCAAACCCATGAAAAACTTATTATTTTGCCCTCATCAAAAACCATTTTTCCTTTACATCAAGATCACCTTTATCATGTTGGGATACACTACTAGCTCATGAAGCCAAGTGGCACTTCCAACTAAAAGTTGGTGATCTGATCCTAATATCATTTTCATTCATTAAAAACATTATTTGGTGATTTAAAATATTATTTTCCTATTTTATATCTATGTCTATTTCTAAGGCCAGTAATGATATTTCCACAAGGAAAATTACTTTCCTGCCTTAGAAAATTCTGAGTAAATTCATGGAAGCTTAGAAGGACATATATTTTCCAAACATAAGATTTTCAACCCTATTTTATATTAATATTATTTGAGTAAAACCCTGAAAACCATTTCTGTCTGTTTTAGCTTTTTGAGATGTTTCCAAAGGAAAGTATCTCAGTAAATTCCCATAAAATTACAGGAGCCCTCCCAAACCATATTAGGTGCTCACCTAAAATCTCACCTTGATCCAAGGTGGGGAAGTGAATCTAAAGAGCCCAAAACCCTCTTTGTCCAGAGTAGAGTTGGAACAACTCTACATTGCAAAGTTTCTCCAATGGAGCTGAAACTTTGGAGAGGTGTTTAGCACCCCTAATGAGGACTCCACACCAAAAAATGGGATTTGTGAGACTCTGTTTGACCACATTTCCTTTGTAAGGGACAGTACTGGTCACCTTGAGACATTTTCAAGTTTGCAAAGCCAAACTTGTTCAATGGAGCTCAGATTTGGTGGAACCCCATGTTTTTACCCCAAGACCAAACCTGTTAAGTTTCATTTACACTGGTGGAGTGGAAGCACCCCAAGTCAGTGTCGAACACCTACTGACAAGAAGGTAAAAACCTTCCTAGCCACTGTTTTACCCAATGTCAAGGCCCCAAACTTGGTGGGTTAGAGCACCAGAGCACACTGAACACCCAGTCAACCAGCTCCTCCCCAACTCCAAGCACAAGTGACAAGAACTCCAATCTAAGCTACAGGACAGTACTGGCAACACTAGTGTTCCTTGCTCGCTTGACCAGCTCAAGCTCCCACTAAACCACAACGGCTAGGCACACTCCCAGCAACACTCAGGACATGGAGGACACGTCCCAAGTGCCCCAGAGCGAGCCAGCATGCCGTGGCATGCCAAAACTGCGCTCTGGGCGCGCTGCAGAGAACCACCCGCAAGGGGCCGACGCTCCGGCCGGTCCCAGCCTCCCAGTTATATCCAAGCACTTCCTTGACAGCCCCTCAGTGCAAAGCTACCCAGGGACCCTCTCCCCCTCGCGCAAGAACTCAGGCGACGCGTGCCCGTGCGTGCCCGACGCGGCCGAGCATGCACGGTCGCTGCAGCTCGTCCCCACTCGCTTTCCCTCTGCGGTCATTGCACCAGGAGGCCCCAAACCACGTCCCGAACCTGTGGTTTCGCGGCCAGCACCTCACTGTGCTTGCACGCGTGCCACGGTGAGTCACCGGCGTGCCCAAGTCGGGTCACCGTCGTTGGCCTATAAATAGACCCCCCCGGCACTCCAGCACCCTCCAAGAAGCTTCAGCACAACCAGTAGACACTCGCTAGCCGCCCAATCGAGCTCGCAGAGCCCCGGTGCTCGAGATCAACCGAGGCCCCTCCGCCTCGAAGCTCCGGTCGACCTCTGGCTACACGACGGCTCCTGCGCTGACCAACCTCTCATTACACTCCCCTCGACACCAGGAACGTTTCCCCTAATTCTCCCGAGCAAATCCATACCCCTAGCCCCTAGTTCAGCACGAACCCGAAACCCTTCCGCCACGAGCACCTCGTCGCCGGTGACCCAGACCACGTCCGGTGACGTCCCGACCACGAGCAAGTAGGCGGAGGCACGAGGAACCCGTTCCCGTTCCTAGCTAGGCCTGAAGACAACGGCAGCCTCGCCGGCGTCCAACTCCACCTCTCTGGCCGGAGGTAGGAGAAGGACCCGATAGGTGGAGCCCACCTGTCGGTGTCCTGGGGCAGCCAGCGCGTGCAGCCGCTGACGCTGACCCCAGGGGCCCGCAGGTCAGGTTTGAACCTGGCCCACGCGCGCCTGGTGGCCAGGCTTGCTGGCTGGGCCGGCTGGATCTGTTTCCCGTGGCCTTTTTCTTTTGTTTTAATCCAGCAAACTAAATGATTTTTATAAAAAGATTTAGCCAGTAGAAAAATATAATTCTTCCACCAGTATTTTTCTAAAAATGAGTAGTATTTGATTCTGTAATAGTTGACATTTATCAATAACATAAACTATTTTGGTATAATAAAACGATATTAAAAAGCACTTGTTTGCTTCTGTTTACTTTTAAATAAATATGATTAGCTAATAAAACAATAGGAAACATTTTTCAAAATAATATCCTGAATTTATTCAAGCCTTGCAACATTTTTAAAAGTACTTTGTGGTCTGTTTTAGTGAGAGAGCTAGTATTTATTTATTCCTTTCTCGACGGTAGAGTTACGAGTGACGAAGGATCCAGAGCGGAAGACCTCGAAGACCCCGGATACCTAGCTGACCAAGGCAAGCATGCCCTTTTGCCATGACTTAAGTAAATAAAATGATGCATGCTAGAATAGAAAGTATTTTTCCGTTGCATGTGATCACGATGCCGGTACATCATTGATGTGATGGTACCGAAGGCTTCTTCGAAGCACTTGCATTATAGTAGTGATATTCACATGGCTCCTCGGAGCACAAACATGATGAGCTTGATCCTACCATCTACGAGGATCATACTACTGTCATGTTGGCTAGTAAAGTAGAATCACTGCATTGAGTTTGACCCTACCCCGTGAGGATCATGATATTATCATGTTGACAAGTAATAATAGAGCATTTTATCATGAGCATGATAATGAGTTAAATAAAGAATTTATGAAAACCCCGTCGGGTGCCACTAATGCCCGAGGGTGATGATGAGTTGGTGATCACTTTTGGTGAAGTGATGCACCGGTGATTTTGGTGTGAGTATGGTTTCAGAAATGGATTAGATTTATGATGTGTCGACCGTCCCAACCTTACCAGTACGACCACGATACCCCTTTATGGGATGGGGCTTTGTTGATTACTCTGGTCGATGCTAGCAAAGAGCCACATTACTAGTGGCGGGAGTGATCGGTGTCACTCTCGTGATGGGGTCGTGCCAGGCAGGACGACTATGCCATTATTATGAGTTCCAGGCACACCGTTGGTCCCTGCATGGTTGTTACAGTCCACAGTCGGTGCTCGTAAGACGTACAACATGTGGGCTGGGTACCAATCGAGTGGATCTCTTTGTCTAGTATCGTCAGGGGAAAGATGATGATCGGATACTTACCTCGGGTATATGTGATATACCGCGAGTCGTGGTTGACACGGAAGCATTCCGTTTCTCGTGGGTCCAGCGTACTACCTCTGCAGAGTGTAAACTATTCGAATAGCCGTGTCCACGGTCAAGGACAGTTGGGTGGTGCTGCTTAAACTACGTCCAGAGTTTCCGCATAAACCAAGTGTGTGTGCCTGGTGTTAAAAAGGTGTTGTTATGATAATCACAATAATATGATCAAGTTCGATGACTTGACATATAGGGTAAACCCGGATGGTTTAGCCCTCATTAATACCTTGAGATTATGACAAGTCCGATGACTTGGCATATAGGGTGAACCCGGTATGTTCAACCCTTTACAGATATGTCAATATCTGTAACCTGTTATTCACAAGTAGTTCTTTAACTTGTTGCACATACTTGATCATACCACCACATCGCATTCCACTCGAGATAACTGTCACTGTTACTCATTACCATATATATGTCATGGGCTGTTTGCGAGTACATTCAAAGTACTCATTGTCTTGCCACTGGTTATGTTATTGACCAGACATGGAAGGACCGGAGTTTGGCGATGAGTACGCCGTTGGAGACGGACCTGCGATCTAGGACGCTTCCGATTCAGAATGCCTGTCGGTGTAGGCTTGATGGCATGGGCATCGCTTAGCCCTTACGAGTTTCCGCTACTCGATGTATCCCTTTTATTTGGCTTTAGGCCTTGCTCTTGAACCCGACCTTCTGGTCGTTTGATGTAATAATTTGGGACTTGGATGTAAGACTCTATTATTCAGTATCTGTGTTCAGTGAACATTGATCCTTGGGGTCACTGGGCACGGCGAACTCGACTTGCTAGTCGGGGTCCCCACATACAGAGTCGCTGCTAAGCCCCCCGAGTGTGAAGCATGTCCGCACTCGGAGTAGTGTTTAACTTAGGCAATACAGAGTCGCAGCTAAGCTGAGCGGTGGCGTGCAGGGCAGCCGAATTATGAACACGTGCCACACGGAGTGGCGATGCGCATGGCATCCGAGTGAGGTACACGATTCTGGCTGGGTGGCAACGTGCGGGGCGGCCAAGTGATGTATGTCGAGGAGGCGTCCGACCCATCGACGGCACGCGGGGCGGCCGTGTCCACTATGCCATTGAAAGGGCTTCCGAACACGTGAAAATGCATGAATGATCGTTGCAGCGATTGAGCCTGAGCAGCGATGAGGATGGCGCACGGATGCGTCGAGTAACCTGTGTATGAAAAATAGCACAAGCCAGCATAAAAAATTATCAAAGTAATATGATATTTTCTAAAATAGTTTGTGTAAATTGCACCCATAGACACCCGCTGGGTGTGCCACGTGATTCTGGTTCGGAACCAGCAAGAGTCTAAAAGAGTGAAGGATCCGGCTGAACTCGTTTGAGTACTGGACCCAAACGAAGCGGAAGTGAAGTGTTCCCACATAAAAATAAACAACTCAGTGCAGAGGTACACTCAGTGGCGTGGCCTCTGAGTGAACTTCATGTGCGACTTCCTCGACACTCGGTAATGTAGAAACGATTATTTAACAGAATGCAGTCTGTGAAAAATGACTTAGCTGCCTAACGACGCGCGGGGCGGTCGAGCGAAGTAGACACGTCCGGCTGAGTGGCGACGTGTTGGGCGGTCAAGTGATGAAGACGCGTCTAGCTAAGTGGCGACACGCGGGGCGGCCGAGTGACGACGCGCAGAGCATCCAGGTGACGAAGGAGCCTCCAGCCGAGTGACGACACGCGAAGCTGCCGAGTGCTGACGACGGATCCGAGTGAGGGACGGCGTGCAGGGCGGCCGAGCGCTGATGACACGTCCGACTGAGTGATAGCATGCAGGGCGGCCGAGTGATGACGACGCGTCCGATTGAGTGACGATGCATGGGGCGGCCGAGTGCGGACGATGCGTGTCCGACTGAGCGACGATGCACAGAGCGGCCGAGTGATGACGACGCGTCCGTCCAAGCGACAATATGTAGGGCCGCTGAGTGATGACCACGCGTCCGACTGAGTGACGGCGCACGGGGCGGTCGAGTGCTGACGACGCGCATCCGACGGAGCGACGGTGTGCAGAGCGGCCGAGTGATTACGACGCGTCCGACCAAGCGACAGCATGTAGGACGACCGAGTCACTGCATGTTGGTCATCTGTATGCAAAATTCATCTTGACAAAGCGGTGTCATGTAAGTTAGTAGCAAGCATAGCTACAAATATTTTTGTTTCTGTTCGATTCTATTTTTGGGATTACGGACCACACATAATCTGGTTATGCATGATGACGGATAATTAAGGCATACCCATGATGACGGGCGGTTATGCGTGCATGCATGCACAGTTAACTGATGCGAAAAATGTTTAATTGATGGCACTTAATGAGGCGATTATACCTTGACAAAGCGGTGTCAGCGGAGTTTCCCACTGGTGGGAGCCGTCCTCCAATTTCCTTATTTCCTGCAGGCAGTTATGGCTCGAGGAGGTGGCTACCTGGTATTGATAGCGTTGCAAACAGTGCTGCCGCCGTTGTTGAGGCTCAGCACGGTGGTCACGTCCGAGGCGACATCGACTTGAGGCGGCGGAGGCGAAGGCGGCGATGCTGTCATCATCTGCGTCAGCGGTGGCGATGTCGTCTTCATCGCCGGTGGCTTGGACAGGTTGGCGATGGCGAGGTTGTGGCGTTTGTGGGGCTGTCGTCGTCGGCGTCGGCGCCGGCGAGGCGTGGCTTCTTGTTGCTGGCGTGGTGGCCGCCGAGGGCTTGGAAGGTGGGGAAGCACTTGTTGCAGGTCTTGCACTCGTACACGTAGAAGCCGACCCTGACGCCGTCCGCGGTGGTGGCCGCCTCCGTGTACTTGCGGCTGGTGTACCTCTCCGTCTTGGTCGCCGGCGCCGACAGAGGGCCGGGCGGAGGAAGCGACGGCGTCCCCTGCCGAGCCTCGTGCGGCACCGTGGCGAGGGCGGGTGGCGGCGACCTCGAGTCGACGGGCGGCGCGGCGCCCTGGGCGAGGAGGATGAGGCAGTGGGCCATGTCCTCCTCCTCGGTGGTGGTGCCCTCGGAGGAGGACGCCGAGGAGCAGGCCACCGGCGGCGTTTGGTGGCGCGGCCTCTTGGTGCGCTTCCGCTCCACGACGGCGCCCCCGTGCTGCTGCAGCCCATCGTCCATGGTCCGCTCCTCCCGGAATAGCACCAGTCTATGCTTGTTGCAGAGCTAGGAGCCTGCTCCATGTCGAGCCTGCGCCTGCACCACGGAGGTCGTTGTCGAGTGGCCGAGAACACGAGACCGGAGTCGATGACGTGGCGAATGGTGTCGAAGGCCGTGTGTGGAGACATGATCGGCTTCCTGATCTCACGCCGCTCTTGCTGAAGTTCGATGATTCTTCTTGTATGTGCTTGAATGGATGTTTGTTTCCCTGATGCTTCGTTTGTCTTGGAGATGAACAGTACAAAACAAATGTGTTAAATCATGAAGATGAAACTGAATAGAGGGCACCAGCGGGAATCGATCTGCCGCCGGTGGCTGAAGAAATAACCATATGCATCATGGCTCGATAGACGCCACGCCCCAAGGTGGGCGCCAAATGTCGTGGTAACGATTCAGACAATAGAAAGAGGGTAGGATAACGGTGCATGATCTATCAAGATGCACATGGGTGACACGGTGGTTTTAGCGAGTTTAGGCCTCTCACAGTGGAGATAACAACCCTACGTCTCGTGCTCCAGAGAGGCTTTGTTTTATCTGTCATGGACATGAGTTACATGGTGTAGAGAGAGAGCTAGAGCTTGGTGGAAAGAATGAGCCCGAAGGAGGACAAGAAGAAGATGTCCTTAGCTATGTGGAGGGGGGTGGCTTATATAGAGTGCGCCACCTCCTCACCTCTTCTGTTACACGATGGGGCATTGATGCCATAATGTGAGCCCACTACAGATGTCTTGCCGACTGTTGGTATTTGCATGACCGAGTGAGTCATACGGCCGAGTGGTTGACTGTCATCTGAGTGGATTAGATATTGTCACCATCCAGTAGGAATTTCCCTTGTAGTCCTTAAACTAATAATGAGGTGCCCTTGGGTAGGACGTATTGGTCAGACCTATGACCCTACCCGGGGGCTATATCCCCGTTAGGAGGCGTCACCTTCTTATTCTTCTCGTCATATGCGGCTCGGTATTTATTCAAATCCAAGCTGGCTGCCAGTTGAGTAGCCGAGAAGCAGGATTCTTTGATAACTCGGTGGTAATCCTCCTCGGTGAACTCCGACCCGTCGTCCTTCAGCTCAGGGTAGCCAGCGGCTATTTCTTCTGGTTTGAGCTCCGGAGCATATGCTAAACACCGACTAAGGGTGTTCAGGACTCCTTTCCGGGTGGCTGATCTTTTCAGTTCCTCTATTTGAGGAGGCAATGTGGACAAATAGCTGAGCATGTTCTTGATGGTCTTGACTGACTCCTTGCTTCCCATCATCGCCTTAATTGTCAGCACGCCCCCGGTATATAGCTGCTCGATGAAGGTATATATGGCCTTTAGCTTCAAAATGCAGTCTTCTGGGAGATTGGCGGCTCGTGAACCTACAAAGGACACATCAGTATTTGATAGTTTTTGGGAGACCAGATTATTTCTTCAAAAAGCAAGAGTTAATGCTTACCAAACATAGCGACAGTCATGTTGGAGATGTGCTTTTTCAAGCCGGAAAGCTCTTGCTGGGCGGCTTCCAGTTTTTCCTCGGCTTGCTCAGAACGCTTAAGGATGGTGGCTTGGTCAGCTTTGGCTTTCTTCTCTAGTTTTTGATGGTCAGCCTTCATCCTCTCCAGCTCAGACAGAAACAAGCGGTATTTCCTCTCCGACTCAGATTGTGCATCTTGTTGTTCAGCCAGATTCTTCCTTAAGTCGGCTAAAGCTGACTCAGTCTGGGTCACAGACTCCTGCACATAAAATTTGGGGAGACAAGTTTCAACATTATTGCAAGCAATACTCCTGATACTTGGGGGCTAATGTACGATTTTATTCATTGTCATTCCATATTCAAGACCCGGCTCATCTTTCAAAAAGATGACCCGGCCCTTGGGGGCTACAGGTTGAAGATTTTAACTATATTTAAGACCCGACTCATCTTTCAAAAGATGACCTGGCCCTTGGGGGCTACAGGTTGAAGATTTCAAGTATATTCAAGACCCGACTCATCTTTTGGAAGATCACCCGGCCCTTGGGGGCTACAGGTTGAAGATTTTAACTATATTTAAGACCCATCTCATCTTTCAAAAGATGACCTGACCCTTGGGGGCTACAGGTTGAAGGTTTAACTGCATTCAAGACCCGGCTCATCTTTTAAAAGATGACCCGGCCCTTGGAAGGCTAATGGGTGGAAGAGAATACATAAATAGACGTACCTCATGCTTAACCTTCATAAGGTGAATCAAGATTTTCCTCATCTCATAACTCGTCTCTAGGCGACTTGCGAAGCCAGAGAAGAGTTGGTCAAATTCCAGCTTCTCATACTGGGGAACTTGAACTTACTGGTGTCTTGATCAGTAGAAGGATGAGATGCCTTTGAGGTATTCTTGGATAGCACCTTATCTGAAGGCGTGGAGTAGCCAGTACCGGCGATTATGACGGCATCTGGATCCTCAGTCGCCTTGAGAGGGCTTGG
This sequence comes from Hordeum vulgare subsp. vulgare, assembly GCF_904849725.1. Classification (NCBI taxonomy): domain Eukaryota; kingdom Viridiplantae; phylum Streptophyta; class Magnoliopsida; order Poales; family Poaceae; genus Hordeum; species Hordeum vulgare. The sequence continues at coordinate 386,104,067 of NC_058523.1, read as the reverse complement.
TGGGTTAACCTTGTCAGCAGTTTCCTTCAAAATTATGGGCGAGTCATCCCGGACTTCGGGAACATCATCCGCGGGAGTTTCATGAGCCGCCGCCTGCTCCTCGTCAATCTCTGGGATAGGGGCGCTCGTGCCTAAGGCTTCAGTCGTCTTGGGAGTAGAAGATAAGTCGCCAATTTTCCTTTTCTTTGCTTGTGCCCTGAGACAAAGGCACCAAGATTAAGGCACATATCGTTATTTAGATGAAGTTGAGTTAACAAAAGGGACTCACCCTTGCACACGAATCATCGGCGGGAGAGCTGACATTGCTGAGTCGCCAGATGAAGGGGGAGAAGTGTGGTAGAATAAAAGTTTGAAAGCTAAGGAAGTTGAGAATTGTATTTTCCACAAGGAAGAGTAGGTTAAAACAAAGGTGTACCTTGCTGGTACGCATTCGACCGGTTGTCTTCTCAGGTAGCTCGGAAATTAAGTCGCCAGAATGACTACGGGTTTTGCGCTTGGGAGTATATCTTGCTTTCTTCAAAAGGAAATCAGGGTCCATATAAGCATATGGGTGAGACGTGGGCACTTTCCCACAGATCCGTCTGGCTGGTCTAGGAGAAGGAGAAGGTGAGTCAGAAGAAATAGAAATTACCTCGACCGCATCATCTTGGCTCTCATTGTCCTCGCCCTACACATGAAGACGCATGGTATAAGCATAAGTCGCAATACACATGTGATGAGTAAGGGAGAAGTTTTACCTCTGACTGCTCTTCGACAGCTCGTGACTCGCCAACAACAAATGAATCTTTGGCGGCGGCTTTACCTTTGCCTGTTTTCTTTTTCTTCTTTGGCGGTGGCTTGGTGTTCTTTTGGGAAGTCACTTTTGGTCCCCTTCGCCAAAATGGACCCCTCCGCAAGGAGATCCCGAGCGACATGAAGATCGTGGCGTGTTTCAGAATAACCCCAAGCAATTGAACAACGGGCAGTATCACGTGTTCACCACCAGCACCTTCAAGCGGGATCATAAGGTGAAGCATAGAACCTTCAGCATGGATGAGCCGGCGCTCTCTCGATACCTTCACTGGTCTGAACATCCCATAACCTGGAGCAGGGAAGACCATCCACCCCGAGTAGACAACCCTGGCGACTTGGCTTTGGTCGTGCCCCCCCAAGTCGGAGGATAGACCCTTTCCAAGGTCCTCATGGATGGAGGCAGCAACATCAACATTTTATACTTCGACACCTTCCGACGGATGAACCTCTTGGAGAAAGACTTGATGCCATCATCCACGGTCTTCAGCGACATCGTCCCCGGTAAGTCGGCATATCCAATTGGGTGGATTAAACTTAATGTGGCCTTTGGCACATAGTCTAATTACAGGAGCGAGTCTCTCCTGTTCGAGGTGGTCAAAATCAAGAACCCCTACCATGCGTTGTTTGGACGGCCGGCGTACGCCAGATTCATGGCTCGGGCATGCTATGTCTATCTCAAACTCAAGATGCCCGGCCCTAAGGGTCCTATTACCATCAGCGGAGATAGGAAGATAGCTCAAGAATGTGAAGAAGGAGACGCAGCTTACGCCGAGTCGGATTGCGCGGCGGAAGAGCTCAAATTACACCAAGCTAATATTGACCCGGCTGACATGACGCTGCTCAAGAGGCCAACCATCGATTCTGAGCCTCCCCTCAAGTTTAAACTAACGGACGACACCAAGGTCGTAAACTTTACACCTGGCGACTCCACCAAGCAGTTTACTATTGGGGCGGGTGTGGACCCCAAATAGGAAAGCGCGCTCATCGAATCCACCCGTGAGAATCGGGACATCTTTGCATGGAAACCTTCTAACATGGCAGGTGTACCGAGAGAATTCGCTGAGCACCATCTTAATACTGATCCCAAAGTTAAGCCAGTTCGACAGTACCTTCGCAGGTTCAATGAAGAGCGTCGTAAGGCGATCGGAGAGGAAGTCGCCCGGCTTCTGGCCGCCAGGTTTACCATCGAGGATTTCCATCCTGAATGGCTGGCTAACCCGGTCCTGGTGCTAAAAAAGAACGGCACTTTCCGCATGTGCATCGACTACACTGACATCAACAGAGCATGTCTGAAGGATCCCTTCGCCCTTCCCCGCATTGATCAATTATTGACTCAACGGCGGGTTGTGAACGTCTATGTTTCTTGGACGCTTATTCGGGATACCATCAGATCAAGATGGCAGTGGCAGATCAGGAGAAGACATCCTTCGTAACCCCATTCGGGGCCTTCTATTACGTGTCTATGCCGTTTGGGCTCAAGAGTGCGGGGCGACTTATCAGCGTTGCATCCAAAATTGCATGCACAACCAGATCGGTTGTAATGTCCACGCTTATGTGGATGACATCGTGGTAAGGTCTCGCCGAACGGAGTCGCTCTTGGAGGATCTCAAGGAAACCTTTGAGAACCTGCATGTTTACCAGATGAGGCTTAACCCCACCAAGTGTGTTTTTGGTGTCCCTACGGGGAAGTTATTGGGTTTTTTGGTGTCGGAACATGGCATTGAAGCTAAGCCAGGCAAGATTGAGGCAATTACCTCACTGGGGAAACCGGCCAACGTTAACCAGGTCCAGCGTATGGCGGGTCGAATCGCAGCTCTGAGTCGCTTTATAAGTCGCCTCGGGGAGAAGGCCATCCCTCTCTACCAGTTGCTCAAGAAAACTGATCGTTTCGTATGGACGGACGAAGCCAACGAAGCCTTTGAAGCCTTGAAGCGGCAATTAGTTAACCCGCCAGTGTTGGCGGCTCCGGCGGACAAGGAACCTATGCTCTTGTACATTGCACCCAATTCCAAGGCAGTCAGCATGGCAGTAGTTGTCGAGCGGAAGAAAGAGGGAAAGGAGTATCCGGTCCAGCGACCAGTGTATTTTATCAGCGAGGTCCTAACCCTCTCCAAGCAACGTTACCCGCATTGCCAGAAGCTCGTTTTTGGAGTGTTTATGGCAAGTAGGAAGCTGAAGCACTACTTCCCGGAACACCCGATCACGGTCGTCAGTTCCGCCCCCTCGGCGACATCATACAGAATCGAGAGGCCACTGGATGGATTGCTAAGTGGGCAATCGAGTTAGGACCCATCATGTGTGGTATATGCCTCGGACGACCATCAAATCTCAAGCACTCATGGATTTCATCAATGATTGGACCATCTATTTCGACGGATCCAGGCGATTGGAAGGCTCGGGGGCTGGCGTGGTGATAACTTCGCCTCAAGGTGACAAGTTTTGCTATGTCCTTCGGCTCATGTTCCCATGTACCAATAATGCAGCAGAATATGAAGCCTTGCTCCATGGATTGCGACTCGGCAAAGAGATGAACCTCACGCTAGTCAGGTGTCTGGGCAATTCAGATTTGGTGGCACAACAGGTTTCTGGCACCTGGGATTCACGAGACCCTTTGATGGCGGCTTACAGATGAGCTGTGTCGGATGTAGCGGGTCACTTCAATGGCTATCAAGTGGATCACATCGACTGGCGACTTAATGAAGCAGCGGGCGCTCTTTCCCGTCTCGGTTCACAATGTAAGCCAGTTCCTCCCAATGTCTTTTTGGATGTATTTCATAGCCCCTCGGTGAGACTGCCTTCAGAGGAAGATTTAGCGGTACCGGACCCCGAGTCTCAACTCGTGGCATCTCTTCATGTTACTCCAGACTGGACGACTCCTTACATGGCATATCTCACCAGAGGCGAGTTACCTGCCGATGAATTATTAGCTCACCAAATCGTCCGTCGGTGTAAATCCATGGTCATACACAATGGCGAGTTACACAAACGAAGCACCTCATGGGTATTTCGAAGATGTGTTTCTCCTGAAGAAGGATGTATGATCCTTAATGAGATTCATGCCGGCGACTGTGGTCATCACACTGGGTCATGATCCTTGGCCCTTTCAAGATGTCTTCCACTAAAAAGACTCACCTATTGGTGGCGGTTGACAAGTTTACCAAGTGGTTGGAGGCGGAGCCCGTTAGTAGTTGTCACGCAGATACGGGCGTCAATTTCTTGAAGAAACTGATTTTCCGATTCGGATATCCTCATAGTATCATTACTGACATGATACTAATTTATCCAAAGGTGCAATGCAAGAATTTTGTTCATGAGAGCATATCCGGCTTGACGTTTCCGCGGTTGCACATCCCCAGTCTAATGGGCAGGCGGAAAGGGCGAATCAGGAAATATTGCGAGGGATTATGCCTCGGCTCATGGTACCTTTGGAATGTACTCCTGGGTGTTGGGTGGAGGAGTTGCCTTCAGTATTGTGGAGCATCAGGACAACTCCAAATCGCTCCATGGGTTTTACTGCTTTCTTTCTGGTCTACGGAGCAGAAGCGGTGTTACCAAGTGACATCAAACATGATTCACCACGAGTCACCGCCTATGTGAAACAGGACAACGAGCTGGCACGACAAGACTCGTTGGACGCCTTGGAGGAGGAACGAGACTTGGCCGCATCACGATTGGCGATTTTCCAACAAGACTTGTGACGCTACCACAGCCGCGGGGTCAAGAGCGAGACTTTCCAAGAAGGCGACTTGGTGCTCCGTTTGATTCAAGATCATACTAGTATGCACAAGCTATCACCTCCATGGGAAGGACCGTTTATCATCAACAAGAATCTTCAAAACGGCTCATATTACTTGGTGGATCTTCGCCCAGATCGGCCAACTACATAGGTTGAGACAACTCGCCCCTGGAACATAGCCTACGTGCGGCCTTACTACAATTAGAGCCATGAGCTCCTTTTTTTACCAGTTTTCAGAAAATTGTAATTCATGATTTATGAAATCAATAAAGCCGTCACCCACAAATTTCGGGGTCCTTTGTCGTTTCAGCTTTTGAAAGCATGAGTCTTTATTGTTCTATAAGTCGTCCAAACATGGATGCTATCAAGGTCAAAGAGCGTAAGTCACCATGCTGCACATACTTCAAAACTAGGCCTTGATGAAGCCAAAGAGGACCAAAGTTGCCACGTTGCACGGTTCAAACATGGGCGCCTTATGTGGTTTTGAGAATTAAGCCGGCTTACTTGGGGGCGACTAGTCCCCATGTCGTTTCGCAGTAAGAGCGTATACGCTTCTGTGATCCTATGCTCGTTTTTCCTAAATCATAGGTCACTTGGGGGCTTCCACTCACTGAGTTCAGCGTGAATACCCTCTTGGCTAGCGAAAAATTACCGCATTACAAATGGTTATACTGGACTATGTGTTGAACAAGTCGCCACATGGACCTATGTACTCAGGGCGAGTCAATCCGTCATTTGGACCCTGAATTCGCCTTGGTTAAAACATAAAAGGTACCGGCCAAAGTCACACATGGGAAATAGAGAAACCATTAGTTCATTGAACCTGCTTCATGGAAGCTTGACTCACGCCTGATCAGCCGGTCTAAAACAACAAGGCGGTGAGGGCGGAGATCCAGGCGACAAGTCAGAATCTGCAATGATGGCACCTAGGTTTTCGGGATAAGTGAATATGGAGCAAAAGATCCGTTGGTTGGTTGTGGCATTAAAAACCCCAGGATTAAGGGGATAAGGTGATGTCATCAAAGATTACACGGCGAGTCAGATAAAACCACGACGAATGGCGACTTATCATTTGTCGGAATACATAAATGGTATGAGTCGCCCCAAATGGGTGAAGGTTTATTGACATGAATGAATTCAAGACAATCTAGGGCCTAATGTTGGGGATATACCAGCAGATAACCCGCCCTTAATGGGCCGGGTCATCAAAGGGGCGACTTACCATTAGAAGTTTGTCTCATGGCCGAGAAGCTGGATGGCGGTTCAAGAGGTTATGCAGATGGTAGATTCCCAAAGGAGTTCCCAATCTTGTAGCGCACGGCGACTTAGAGATAGGCATAGCTACGAAGAGTAGCATGGCAGGACTTTTGAAAACCCTAGGGCCTCAACCTGTATATAAAGGTGAGTCCCGGGAAAGGTCACGCGGGTTAGAGAGAATCGAGAGCTAGGTCAGGCGAGTTACGCCCTCCTTTTAATCGAAACCATCATTAATCCACAAAAAGCAGGACGTAGGCTTTACCTCCTCACAAGGGGCCGAACCTGGGTAAATCTGAGTCTCGCTTTCGCTCACCCCCTTCAAGTCTCCACCAACGTGCAATGGCTCCATCTTTAAGTCCTTTCGCGAGGACATCTGCCGTGACAAAACCACGACAGGTGCTACATGCTCTGGGTCTTTCCTACATGTCCCATCATGTCCAACAGCTCACTCACTGCTCAAAAGGATGAGATCAGGGCCTGGAATGAGCTGGGAGGCTCTAGGATATGAGAAAATTGCACAAACATAATTTGACAGCAACCTGTTTGTCATATATTCTGGAATATTCGCTAAATGGAACATCCTGATTTTTAGTGTGTGGAAATGATTCACTAAGGTGAGTGGCTTGGCAAATTTCCAAGACAAACAACCCATCCTAGCTAGCACTTCCTTCACAAACCAACAATTGGTCCAGAAACTAGAATTTGAAGCTTGGCTCAAATGGTTACATGGATTTGGCTCAAATTTGGGGAAGAGCGTTTATTTGAATATATGGAGATGCTGGAAAAAACTTCAGCTCATTTGGGAATGCCTACATGGTACTTTCTTCACAAAGCTTCCAAATAGGAAGAAACTTAGGAGAATTTCTTAGGCGACATTGAAGAAAGGGATGGAGCTGGTTTTTGGTATTCACTAGTGATTTAACAATATAAACCACCATGAAAAGTTTCAGCTCAAGGAGATCAAGGAATAGAGCACTTCCTTTGCAAATTTCCCAATTGGACAGAATTTGCAATTTGATGTTGTGCTCAATATTTGAACTAGGGAACTTGGGATTTTATAGAAATGATGAAGATACGGACAGGAGAAGCTCCACAAATTATTTGGGATTTTTCCTGGCTAACAAAATGGTAGTTCCTTTAGAAAGTACCCAAAATGCTATATTGGCATTAAATAGGAAAATGCATTTTCCCCTTATTTTATGATGGCCAATATTTTATGGGAGCTCAATATGATCACAAAGAATATCTCTACAAGTTTTCATGAGCTTTGGAGATGGATAGCTATTTTCCTGGATTTAATTCCTTTAACTGGCAGAAAAAGGAATTAATTTTAAATCAAAAATATTGCAAATTACTTGGCATTATTTTTGCATATCCAGGGTTCAAAGATGAAGGATGATCATTGGGAAAAGGTTTGGGAGGCAACATGGCAAAAGAAATTGGGGTTCCTTTGAAACAGGAGAGATCAGGATTTCCCTTCCGGCAATTTGGAAGGTAGGGTTTTGACGGCAAAACCCTGAGAAAAGGTCTTGGGTGGAACGGCTAAACTGGGGAGAATTTAGGGAAGGCAAGGATAGATGACCATCTTCACATTCCCAGGGTGAAAGAAATCTGATAACCCGAGAAAAAGACGGGGGTCAAATCCTGCAAATGAAAAAAAATCAGGGAGTGAAAACCAGGGTGTTACAAACCTACCCCCCTTAAGAAAATCTCGCCCTTGAGATTTCCAGGCTTACCTCCCGGGGAAGAGGGGACTTACCTGTGTGCGACTTGGATCCATCAGTTGTCCTGCCTTCATTGATTCTCTCAATTTATAAGTGCCTCTTCGGAGGGACCAAGTGTTGTATTTGCACATGGCTTTCTTGAATCCTTCTCTTTCTTGTCGGGTATACCCTTTATTCTTATAGTGGTCTTGAGGGGTAGGGTAGTGGGTACTGCCAACCAACATCGTGGTTCAGGGCCTGAAAGTATGTGCCTCGGGCTTTGTTGTAATGCTTTGGATTCTAGATGTCATGTGTAATTCATCCTTTCCTGGTACGAGGCTCACGTACACGCATGTCCTCGAGTGAATGGGAGTGGCTTCCTTTTTTCCATGTCAGAATGTTCAGTCTGGCTGTGTGTTTCGCATTGGTGTTTCTCGCTGCGTCAAGCATTTTGACCTTGTCCTTAGGTGATTCATGACTCAAGGAATCAACATGACTGAGCTATTGCTTCTATATCCTTGACTGAAACATCAGGCATGATCACAAAATAATCATAGACAGTAATCTGTTATGATGTCATGTTGTCTATGAGCTATTGTTGTCGATGTGCTTTGAACCATTTGATCTTAATGTCTCGTTCAGAATTTGTTGTTCGTGGGGATGGCTCTGTCATATATATAGCCTTTGCAGTCCTTGTTGTGATCACTGAGATGTGCATAGTATGCCTATCACTTGGTGTATCTTTCAGGGCATAGCTTCTTATCTGGGTTGATGGTCCATATTCATGAGGAGTGCAGCAAGCTCGTTTGTGGCCGCATCTGCAGGAGTCTCACAAGGGTTGGTAATCCCTCTTTGTCTGCGAAACAATATCGTGTTGACCGTCACGGAGGTCATTTGCCCACGACTTCTTTGGTCTTGAGGACTCCTTTGATGTAATTTTCATGTTACCCCAACAACATTCCTTAATTGTTTTCCCTGAGCGTTACCTTGTTCTCACAACTTACTCTTGTGTATCTCGTAGGGGTTGCTATGCTCATATTGTTCTTTTAAACATAGGGTTGATGTTTCTCTGAACGCGGTCATTCTCGGGTACGAGTGGCTCGCATGAATTGATCCGTTAAACATATGCAAATATAGGATAGATCCTTCCATCACCACTGGGTTCTGAAGCGAATGTTTGTCCAGACTAGCTCATGCTCCTGACAAGTTTGTTGTAGGCACGATGGCGTGTTGAAGAAGACTGAATTCTTTATGCTCGAAGCTTCTGCTAGAGTAGCGTGCTGAAGACGGCTGGTTATCATACCTCAAAATCTTTCCTCCATGTGGTTTGCTGCGGAAGGTCGGGTTCCTTATGCCAGAAACTTTCCATGGTGGCCTGTTATGGAAGATGGTAGTGTCGTATCCCATAAGAATCTTTAACCGAGTGGCGTACCGAGACAGTGTGGTACCATAAGCTCTTTTTGGTAGCTTGTGGGGGAAGGCTAGGTTACTTATTCGAGAAGCCTTTTTGCTATGATGTATCGTCAGATCTAGATCCGGTTCTGGCTTGCTTTTGAATTATCCGGAATTTTACCCATAGTAGAGCCATAACTTGATACAGGCTATACCTTGGCTGAAGATATTCCATACATCGCTTGTCCTTCCGCTGGTCTGGTTGTTGTTGTTGTAAAGGTTTCATGACTGGTGTAGACCTCATGTGGACAATTGATTCGGAAGGCCATACGTTCAAACCAGGTGTTGTCGATAATAAGCATTTGATGGATAATTCCATCTGGTTCAGCTGAGCTTCCAAGCATGTTGGGTGCTTCTTGATTCGGACAACCGTGAACTTATCCATATTCCTTGCAAACCTTGTTCACAATGTCTAGAAAATTTTATATTTTCACCGATGTGCTTTAAGATTTTCTTTGAAATTTGTACCAACGTACCGGAGTTTTGTGGCTGCTTTTGGGTCACTTGCATTCCTGAAATATGTCCTTGGTGAACAATAAATGGCTCTTGAGTTTAGTTAGAAAAGACTCAAGGTTTACCTTACTGACTGAAATAATACGTCTATTCCAGAAGGAATATTTTGTCCCTACGGATGTTCATTCTCGGTAGTTCATCCGACTGTTTCCTTTGGTATGATCGATTTTGAGGCCAAGTCTCTTAGATATATTCGGGCCTTGTCTATTGCACACGATTCTGCTTCTGACCCATTCGTCATTCTTGACAGATCTGGTGGTAATGTTCTGAATATCACGAAGTTGGCATGGCTTGACTTTGGTTGAAATGGGGATTATTGGGTATTATCCCGGTTGCATTATGTTTTTCTTAGACAACTCTTGCAGATGGATCTAGTCGGAGCAGAAAAATGAAACCGACAAAAGAAACGAGAACCGCGAGAAACCATAAAGCAAATAAGCTCAAGTGTTGCAGACCTTAAACATGGCCAAGGATCCACTAGTATAACTAATATAGCGCACTCGATACATTTCTACGGATTTAGAAATGAAACCGCACCATGCTCCTGATAGCACTGGTGTCAAGCTCCTACAACTTCCTTAGGGAACATCACTCTCGACACAGGACTATAACTAAAGTGGCTTAGTCAACGTTCCTAAGGTTGTCGAGGAGAGATAGAATTCATAAGCGTTTCCCAAAGGAAACTAGAGTGAGAAGAGGAATGTCATGGCTAGGAAGCAGGGGTAAGGATATCTGGTTGACCTAGGGGTTCCAGGTCTCACGGGTCGTTGTCGGGTGCAAGCATTTCACACCGGAGGCAAGGGCCACGAGAGTTGGGGTCTGATGGAGCCAAAAACCTATGGGCTTGCCTTATGACCAATAGTAGCCGTGCCAAGTGGCAAAGATGTCTGAAATCCATCTGGGATTTCTACTGAACACAAGACAGTAAGGTTTGGATAGGGTAACCTATAGTCATCCTGGATGCTCTGATACCATTTGTCGTGGCGCTCCGCTTGATTAGCACTGTAGCCAGATGGTCGGCGCGCATACCAGCCCAGGAAATCATTCTGGCATGCACGTTTACAACAAGTATCATGAACACAGACATTTCTATTAATGAATATAAGAGTTTTACATGATGGACTACAAGGGTGATGGCACCAGGGAAAATCTCTATCTAAGGCAGCACGATCCTGGTGCGGATCCAATCCACAGGGATCTGACTCGGTTATCCTCCTAGACCGCAAACGCTCTGTCTCCTTGGTGACGAACGACGGATCCTTATGTGAGCCTGGCCACGTTAAAGGCCGCTGAGTACTTTTGAATGTACTCGCAAGCAAAACCAAACTAACATATGCACTAAGCAAACCAATCTATGACATTCAAGCATGCATTTGTTATTTGAGAAATATTAATAATCATGACATAGCATACTTATCTAGCAATATCAGTTATCAAGGTATAAGAGGGTTATCTAGCAAGATAACTTCTAAAGTAAATGCGATAAGGTAAAGCATATTAGGTAAATGATTTGTACTCCAACTATTCTCATGATCCAGACTGAATCTGATCCAATCCAACTCATGTGGTCATCGACCACTCATCTCATAGCCATCTCATGGCTAACATGTCATATACCGGACATCTTCCATCACTACTAACATCAACATGGTTGACCATTTACTGAGGTCTGGTCGTGTTGTCCATTACCGTGGACTCGGCTATTCGAATAGGTTTGACACTCTGCACAGGTTGCACACTTTACCCACACTATGGAGCACTAACCTCGTGATCCCATTCGGGTGGACCAGCATTACTCCAATGAAACTTGCCTGACCCGTGACTCTTTCATCGTACCCCCGGCAACCTCTCTCCCCAGAGTCTTGCCCTGGGTGCCCCTGTGTCCTCATGACACCTGCCACCGTCGTGGCCAAACTAAACTGTCCCACCTAGGGACGGGCCCAAATCAACTCAACTGGGCTCACAGGATTATCAACGCCCACCTGATCAGGGTAGCACGTGTGCATAATCCTCCAGTGACCAGTGAAAGATCACACGATCAGCCCAAGTCACGGCCGTCCCATATCGGCAAATGTGGTTGCAAGGATAACCCCGGACAGGTGACTCGAGATCAACCCATTAGGTTTGGTTTGAACAACATATTTATCAAGCATGGTTGTTGTCTGCAATGACTTAACATAATGATGATTCTGCATGAAATAAAAATGGTAGAAACACCTCAACCTATCTCTATATTATGAGTCATTAATAAGAGAGTATGTAAATGACAGGTTATTACTTTACAATCTCTAACTGTAAATTAGACCCTCGGAACACTCGCATAAAACCGGCAAGTAAATTGGTAGCCACCAGAACGGTCTTTACAACACAGATCTGGGACATTACCAGAATAACTCAACCCCGGCTCAAGACGGCTGGAAAGCAGCACACCACATGAGGCAGTGTTGATAAAAAGAATGTAGCACTTCCCTAAGACGACTAAAGAACAGCTCAGAGCATAGGGTCACTGCCACGGAAAGAAATTCAACTGCTGCCCGTGACGGCCGAAAAGTAGCTCAGAACATGAGCTAGCTGTCGACGAGAGAGTTATAAAGTCGGCATCCACCCCGGACGGCCGAAAGCAGCTCAGACTCGGGGTGGCGCCGTCATTGAAGAAAATGCGAGCAAGGGTTCATCAAAGTCACGTACCACACGTTACTATACATACATTTGTAAGCATATTAACTGAACATGCAGGAACAACACAGAGCAAAGCTTTAGGGCATATGTCAGGAGGTCGGCTTGCCTGGTGTTGAAGAATACACCCGGAAGATGTGTGGAGAGTCCGTAGAAAGGTTCGCCGGAACGGTTCTCTCTTGAAGTGGGCTGATTGGAGACAAGGGCAAAAGGGTCATTTTCACAGTGTAACCATCTTGTGAAAATGATACCAACATAATGGGCTCGACGAGACGAAGACGTGGGCTTTGGAATCACCCCAATCGGAGTCACGATTAAAAAGATACGGCTCGACGAAAGAAGATCAGGGACCAATCTGTAATTAAAATAAGTACAATCTGGTCCCTGAGAGCGCAGCAGCTGGCGCTTTTCCCAGAAATACGGTTTCTTCTAAGTTAAGCACATTTTTAGAAATCCGCCTTCACTTATCCATGCTGGCGGGTGCTTCTCTTACCGACAGGTGGGGTCGGGGCCCACCTGTCGGGTCCCTTTCCTCTCTCTCTCCTCTCTCCTTCCTCTACCTTCTTCCTCCTCATGTCGGGATAGAGGACTGGGAAGGGGCTCAACACAGGGGATGGGACAGCTCGGGAGAGAAGGAGACAACAGCGACGCTGCACACGGGCGGGACAGTGCCGCGGCGGCGACTGCCGTGGCGTGGGGAGGAAGAATGAGGAGGGGGAAGCTGATGGAGAGGGGTTACGTGGACTCCCCGAAGCTGTTTCACATGCCAGGACACGCCGAGGCTGGCCGGAACTGTCCTGTCGACGGCGACAAAGCACAGTTCACCATTTTGGCATGTACCAAGCGTGGTCACCACGGGTGCTACATGCTCCGGGGCTTTCCTGCGTGTCCCATCATGTCCAACAGCTCACTCACTGCTCAAAAGGATGACATCAGGGTGTGGAATGACCTGGGAGGCCCTAGGATAAGAGAAAATTGCACAAACATAATTTGTCAGCAACCTGTTTGTGATATATTTTGGAATATTGGCTAAGTGGAACATGCTGATTTTTGGTATGTGGAAATGATTCACTAAGATGAGTGCCTTGGCAAATTTCCAAGACAAACAACCCATCTTAGCTAGCACTTCCTTCACAAACCAACATGTGGTCCAGAAACTGGAATTTGAGCTGGCCTCAAATGGTTACATGGATATGGCTCAAATTTGGGGAAGAGGGTTTATTTGAATATATGGAGATGCTCGAAAAAATTCAGCTCATTTGGGAATGCCTACATGGTACTTCCTTCACAAAGCTTCCAAATAGGCAAAACTTATGAGAATTTCTTGGACAACATTGTAGAAAGGGATGGAGCTGGTTTTTGGTATTCACTAGTGATTTAACAATATAAACCACCATGAAAAGTTTCACCTCAAGGAGATCAAGGAATAGAGCACTTCCTTTGCAAATTTCCCAACTGGACAGAATTTGCAATTTGATGTTGTGTCAACATTTGAACTAGGGAACTTGGGATTTTGATGGAAATGATGAATATATGGATAGGAGAAGCTCCATAAATTATTTGGGATTTTTCCTGGCTACCAAAATGTTAGTTCCTTTAGAAAGTGCCCAAAATACAATTTTCCCTTATTCTATGATGGCCAATATTTTATGGGAGATCAATATGATCACAAATAAAATCTCTACAAGTTTGCATGAGCTTTGGAGATGGATAGCTATTTTCCTGGATTTAATTCCATTAACTCGTAGAAAAAGGAATTAATTCTAAATCAAAAATATTGCAAATGACTTGGCAATATTTTTGCATATCCAGGGTTCAAAGATGAAGGATGATCATTGGGAAAAGGTTTGGGAGGCAACAGGGCAAAAGAAATTGGGGTTCCTTTGAAATAGGAGAGATCAGGGTTTCCCTTCCGGCAATTCCGAAGGTAGGGTTTTAACGGCAAAACCCTGAGAAAAGGTCTTGGGTCGAATGGCTAAACTGGGGAGAATTTAGGGAAGGCAAGGCTAGATGAACATCTTCACATTCCCAGGGTGAAAGATATCTGATAACCCGAAAAAAGAGGGGGTCAAATCCCGCAAATGAAAAAAATCAGGGAGCGAAAACCAGGGTGTTACAAAAGTGACGGTCGTCGGGCCGTCAAGCTTCCTGATTTGCCTGGCCTCGATCCATTTTGTGAATTTTTCGACGACCACCATATGATGTGTCACGCCTCCCCTGGCGATCTTGAATGATGTCCAGGACCCACACGACAAACAGCCACGTGAGGGGGATGGTTTGTAGAGCCGCAGCCGGCTGGTGGCTGCGTGCCTTGAAGCGTTGGCAACCATTGTACTTGTCGGCTCGCTCCCTGGCGTCCTTTAGAGTAGTCGGCCAGTAGAACCCATGGCGGAATGCGTTGGCCACCAGGGGCACGAGGCAGCATGGTGGACGCACTCGCCCTGGTGGATGCCGAGGAGATCTTGCGGCCTTTGTCCGGCTCGATGCAGCGTTGGAAGAATCCACACACGCTGCGCTTCACGAGCTCATTGTTGATGATGGTGTAGGCGGCGGAACGCCTTTGGATCTGTCGGGCCTCGACCTCGTTGGCAGGGAGAGTGCCACTTTTGAGGTACTCGAGGAATGTTTGCCCCTAGGACGGGGCCATGACAACGGCGAGCATGGCTTCCATGGCGTCTGCTTGGGCGGGGGCGGCACGCGGCTGGCCAGCTGCCGTAGTCCCCGAGCCGGGTAGGAGGGACACCAAGGAAGCGTCGGCAGACCCCGAGCCGGCTGGAGCAGGCGGCGGGACGACTGGGGCTCCAGCCGGCACGGTCCTAGCAGCCCCTTAGTCGGCGTCAGCAGTCCCCGGGACCGGCAACGCAAGTGGCGGGCCGGTTGGAGCTCCAGTCGGCATGGTGTCGGCAGCCTCCGAGTCGGCGTTGTCAATCCTCGGGACTGGCGGCATAGCCCCTGGTTCCGCCGGAACGAAGACAGACTCGGACTCTAGAGAAGGCGTGATGGAGGGCTTGCGTAGGTGCTCCAAGGACACACCGGCTTGAATGGGCTGCCTGGTGAAATCGATCTTTGCCAGCATGTCGGCAGCCTCATTGCTGGCTCACAGGATGTGGTGGAACTCATAGCCTTGGAAACCGCCGGTCAGCTGTTGGACCAGGAACCGGTAGGTGTCCATGTTCGTGTCTCTGGCGTCCAATTCGCGAGCGACTTGCCGCACCACCAGGTCAGAGTCACCGAAGGAGAGGATGCATCGAAGGCCGATCTCCCTAGCCAGCCGGAGGCCGTGGGTGAGCGTTCCGTACTCCGCCACGTTGTTTGATGCGGCGAAGTGGATCTGCAAGACGTACTGCAGCCGGTCCCCCTTGGGGAGGAGAGAACGATGCCAACTCCAAGGCCGGTGCGGATCTTCCACCCATCAAAGTGCATGAACCAATGGGTGGAGTCAGGAGGCGGCAGTAGGTACTCCATCTCTGCCCACTCGTCGAGGAAGTCTGCCAATGCTTGTGACTTGACAGGAGCGCGCGACTCGTACCTGATGTCGTGCTCTGCCAGCTGGATGTCCCACTTGGCGATGCGGCCGACCGCATCCCTGTTGCCCATGATCTCCCCATGGGGAGGGGTGCTCACCACCGTGACCGGGTCACCATGAACACAACGTAGGACATCTTTTGGTAGTGCTGGTAGTTTTGCTTGAAGGCGGACAACACCTCACTCCAGTAGTAGACCGGTTGCCGGACTGGCTGGGCTCAGCCAAGCTCCGAGCGCTCGACGGCCATGATGATGCTCATGACGCGGCTGGTTATTGCAATGTAGAGCAGCATCGGCTCTTTGTCCATCGATGCAGCTAGCACTGGCGTTGTGGTGAGCGCGCACTTGAGGGCGCGCAGGGCCTGGCCGGCTTCATCGCTCGAGACGAAGCCATCCGCCTTCTTGAGAAGGCGGTTAAGTGGGAGGGCCTTCTCTCCTAGTCCGCTGATGAAGCGGCTGAGCGAGGCAAGGCAGCCGATGACCTTCTCAATGCCGACCAGTTCGGTCAGCCGGGTCATTTGCTTGATGGCCCAAATCTTCTCCGGGGTTGCCTCGATTCCCCGATAAAAAACAAGGAAACTGAGGAGCTGGCCAGCTGACACGCCGAACACGCACTTTTCCGGGTTCAGCTGGATCTCGAACTCGCGCACCCTTGCGAACGTCCCTTTGAGATCGTCCAAGAGGGTGCAACTTTCTTTGGTTTTGACCACAACATCGTCTATGTAGACGTGTACATTGCGGCCAAGCTGCCTGTAGAGGCATCACTACATGCATCGCTGAAATGTGGCGCTGGCATTTTTCAGCTCGAACATAATCGTAATGTAGCAGAATGCCCCGAAGGGTGTGATGAAAGTTGTGTTCAGCCGATCGGCTGGATTTAGCTTGATATGGTGGTAGCCTTAATAGGCATCCAGGAAGGACATCAGCTCGCAGCCAGCCATCGAGCCGATCACTTGATCGATACTGACAAAGCAAATGGATCCTTGGGGCATGCCTTGTTTAGGCTCGTGTAGTCGATACACATGCGTCAAGTCTTATTTTTCTTCAGCACCAAGATAGGGTTCGACAACCAGTCCGGGTGGAAGACTTCCATGATGAAGCCAGCTACTAGCAGCCAGGCAACTTCTTCACCGATGGTTTTTCGCTTCTCCTGTGAGAAGCAGCGCAAGGGTTGCCTGACCGGTTTTATGTCTGACCGAACATGGATAAAGTGCTCGGTGAACTTCCTCGGGACTCCTGGCATGTCCTTTGGGGACCATGCAATCATATCCCGAGTCTCACGGAGGAAGTCGACAATCTTGCTTTCCTATTTGTCACTGAGGCCACCCTCTACCAGGACGTACTTGCCGGTGGGGTCGGCCGGGTCTAGAGGGACCTTCTTGCTGTTCTGGCCGGTGGTCGGCTGGAACTGGGCCTCCGAAGCCTGCTGCTTTAGCTTGGGCTCGGGCACGGAGACTTGCTCGCGGGCGAGGGGCACGAGCCGGTCGATCTGTCGCCGCTCCTTGACGATGATGAGTGACTCGGCTAGCTTGGAGCCGGCCAGAGCGCACTCAGATGACTTCTTGTAGTTGCTCGTTACGGTGATGATCCCGTGCGGGCCTGGCAGCTTCATCTTCACGTAGGCATAATGCGGGGCCGCCATGAATTTTAGTCAGGGCAAGCCGGCCCAAGATGGCCTGGTAGGAGCTGGTGAGGTTGATGACTTCGAACCAGATCGACTTCGATGGAAGTTCTTTGGCACGCCGAATAGCACATCCAATTGGACCTTGCCGATCGGCGAGCACGAGTGGCCGTTGACGATGTCGTGGAACACCATGCGAGTCGGCTGGAGCTCGCACTCTAGAATGCCGAGCTTCTCCATGGTATCGTGGTACATGATGTTGATGCTGCTTCCGCCGATGATAAGCACCAGCATGAAGCGGCACATCCTTTCCCGGGAGACGAAGGTGGGATCCAGCACCAGCGCATAGCCGCCTCGCATCGGCATCACAGCCGAATGGTCTTCGCTGCTCGAGGTGATAGGCTTATCCGACGAGTGCATGTAATGGGGGACCAGCGGGACGATGGCATTGACCTCCAGAACTCGCTTGTGCTGGTTGTGCTTGTTGTTAGGCTCGCTGGTGAAGATGACGTAGCTCGCATCCTTTTGAGGGTATATGTCGCGGGCCCCACCGGCTTCCGGAGCGAAAGGCGGCGGCGGCGCAGGCGGCACAACCTCGCCTAGTGCGATCTTGGTGAACCAGCCGCACTGGTGGGCGGTGTGCGTCGCCGGCTTGGCCCTGCTATGGAACTTGCAGGGCCCGTCGAGCATGGCCTTGATACGTCAGCAACGTATCTATAATTTTTGACTGTTCCATGCTATTATATTATCTCTTTTGGATGTTTTATATGCATTTATATGTTGTTTTATATTATTTTTGGGGCTAACCTATTAATCTAGAGCCTAGTGCAAGTTTCTGTTTTTCCCACCTTTTTGAGTATTGCAGATAAAGAATATTAAACGGAGTCCAAATGAAACAAAATCTCCGGAAAGATTTTTCTTGGACCAGAAGACACACAACAGACTTGGAGTAGGGGGCAAGGCAACTCCCGGGAGGCCCCAAGCCTACAGGGCGCGACCTGGGGGTGGTCGCGCCCCCTGGCTTGTGGCCTCCCTACATGTCTTCTAACCCTATTCTTTGGTCCATATATTCCCAAATATTCCCGTATCACCAAAAAAGATTCACGGAAACACTTTTACGCAGTAGGGAGCCTCTGTTCCCGATAGATCCAATCTGGGAGCCATTTGCGGTAATCTGTCCGAGAGGGAATTGATGACGGAGGGCATCTACATCAACTCCATTGCCCCTCCGATGATGTGTGAGTAGTTCACCACAGACCTACGGGTCCATAGCTAGTAGCTGGAAGGATTCTTCTCTCTCTTTGGTCTTAAATACCATGTTCTTCTTGACCTTCATGGAGATCTATTTGATGTAATACTCTTTTGCGGTGTGTTTGTCGAGATCCGGTGAATTGTGAGTTTATGTTCAGATTATGCATGAATATTATTTGAGTCTCTTCTGAATTCTTATATTCATGATTTCATATCTTTGCAAGTCTCGTCGAATTATTTGTTTGGTTTTTCCAACCAGATTGGTAATTCTTGCAATGGGAGAAGTGCTTAGTTTTGGGCTCGATCTTGCGGTGTCTTCACCAAGTGACATAGTAGGGATACCGAGGCGCGTATTGTATTGTTGCCATCGAGGATACAAAATATGGGGTTTTCATCATATTGCTTGAGTTTATCCCTCTACATCATGTCATCTTACTTAATGCGTTACTCTGTTCTTCATGAACTTAATACTCTAGATGCACGCAAGAGTCAGTCGATGTGTGGAGTAATAGTAGTAGATGGAGAATCGTTTTGGTCTACTTGACACGGACGTGATGCCTATATGCATAATCATTGCTTTGGATATCTTCATAATTATTCACCTTTCTCTCAATTGCTCGACAATAATTTGTTCACCCATCGTATTATTTTCCTTTATGAGAGAAGCCTCTAGTGAAAACTATGGTCCCCCGGTCTATTTTCTATATTATATTTTCAGATCTATAAACTAAAAATACCAAAAATGTATTCCTACAATTTATTTTCTTTTTTTTGCAATATTCTATATCCATCTCTATTAGATCTCATCCTTGCGAATTACTCTGAAGGGATTGACAACCCCTTTATAGCGTTGGGTGCAAGTGTTTGATTATTTGTGTTGGTACTAATATTGGAGCCTTGCTTGTTCCTCCTACTGGATTGATACCTTCATTCTCAACAAACTAAGGGAAATACTTATCTACTTCCCTGCATCACCCTTTCCTCTTCAAGGGAAAACCAGCGCAAGCTCACGAGGTAGCAAGAAGGATTTCTGGCGCCGTTGCTAGGAAGGATATATAGCAAGATACGGCCTACAAAGTACCCATCACAAACTCATCTCTTGCATTTACTTTATTTGCCATTTTCATCTTGTTTTCCTCTCCCCCACTTCTAAAACGGTTTTCAGAAAATACCAAAAAGATTTGCCTTTTTATTCGCCCTTTTTTTCGTTCGTCTTTTGTTTGTTTGCTTGTGTGCTAGATTGCTTGCTTTGTCACGATGACTCAAGAGAATACGAAGTTATGTGATTTTTCCACTACTAATAATAACTATTCTATTAGTACTCCGATTGATCCCTCCACTAGTGCGGAATCTTGTGAAATTAATGCCGCTTTGTTCAATCTTGTTATGAAAGAACAATTTTCTAGCCTTCCTAGTGAAGATGCCATATCCCATCTAATTACTTTCATTGAGTTATGTGATATGAAAAATAAGAAAGATGTGGATAATGAAATTGTTAAATTAAATCTATTTTCTTTCTCATTACGAGATCGTGCCAAAACTTGGTTTTCATCTTTACCTAAAAATAGTATTGATTCATGGAATAAGTTTAAAGATTCTTTTATTTCCAAGTACTTTCCACCTGTTAAGATTATTTCCCTTAGGAACGATATAATGAAGTTTAAGAAACTTGATCATGAGCATGTTGCACAATCTCTGTAGAGGATGAAACTAATGATTAGGAAATGCCCCGTGCATGGTTTGAGCTTATGGATGATTATACAAATTTTCTATGCGGGATTGAATTTTCCATCTAGAAATCTTTTAGATTTCTCCGCGGGTGGCATATTTATGGAAATCACATTAGGAGAAGCTACTAAACTCCTAGATAATATTATGGCAAATTACTCTCAATGGCATAATGAAAGATCTCCTACTTGTTGAAAAGTACATGCTATGGAAGAAATAAACACTTTGAGTGGAAAGATGGATCAATTAATGAAATTGTTTGCTAGTAATATTTCTCATATTGATCCCAATGACATGCCTTTGTCTTCTTTGATTGGAAATAATAATGAATCTATGGATGTGAATTTTGTTGGTAGGAAAAGTTTTGGCAATAACGCGTATAGAGGTAATTTCAATCGTAGGTCGTTTCCTAGTAATTCCTCTAATAATTATGGTAATTCCTACAACAATTCTTATGGAAATTATAATAAGATTCCCTCTGATCTTGAGAATAATATGAAGGAATTCATTAGCTGTCAAAAAGGTTTCGATGCTATGATTGAAGACAAATTGCTCAAGATTGATGATTTAGCTAGGAACGTTGATAGAATTTTCTTTGAGATTGATTCTTTAAAAATTAGATCTATTCCACCCAAGCATGATACTAACGAGTCTTTAAAATCTATGAGAATTTCTATTGATGAGTGTAAGGAAAGAACCGCTAGAATACGTGCTAACGTGAATGGCTTGAACAAGTGTTTTCTCGTGATAATATTGATGAAGATCTAAAAGTGATTGGTGTGACACCTATTGATTCTTTGTTTTCTAGCATAAATCTTGAAAAATATGGAACTGGAGATGATTCAACTATAGTTAAGAGGCGTCCCATTGATTCCGAGTTCATAGATCGTAGTGATAAAATTGATAAAAGTGGGATGGAAGAGGTCAAAACTTTAAATAGCAATGAGCCAACTCTTTCGGATTTCATGGATTTTAATTAAGATAGTTTCTCTTTAATTGATTGTGTTTCCTTGTTGCAATCCATGTTGAATTCTCCGCATGCTTATAGTCAAAATAAATCCTTTACTAAACAAATTGTGGATGCCATGATGAAATATTTTGAAGAAAAACTTGAGTTGGAAGTTTCTATACCTAGAAAGATTTATGATGAGTGGGAACCTACTATTAAGATTGAAATTAAACATTATGAGTGCCATGCTTTGTGTGATTTGTGTGCTAGCATTTCCTTGATTCCAAAAACTTTATGTGATGTGTTAGGATTCCGTGAATTTGATGATTGTTCTCTAAATTTGCATCTAGCGGATTCCACAATTAAGAAATCTACGGGAAGGATTAATGATTATCTATGAATATTATTTGAATCTCTTCTGAATTCTTATATGCATGATTTCATATCTTAGCAAGTCTCTTCGAGTTATTGGTTTGGTTTGGCCAGCTAGATTGGCAATTCTTGCAATGGAGAAGTGCTTAATTTTTGGATTCAATCTTGCGG
Source organism: Hordeum vulgare subsp. vulgare (assembly GCF_904849725.1). Classification (NCBI taxonomy): domain Eukaryota; kingdom Viridiplantae; phylum Streptophyta; class Magnoliopsida; order Poales; family Poaceae; genus Hordeum; species Hordeum vulgare. The sequence goes on along the minus strand of NC_058523.1, from coordinate 386,082,321 downwards.
TGTCGTCACCTAGTGACATAGTAGGGGTAGTGAGGCACGTATTGTATTGTTGCCATCAAGGATAAAAAGATGGGTTTTTTTAATCATATTTCTTGAATTTATCCCTCTACATCATGTCATCTTACTTAATGCGTTACTCTGTTCTTCATTAACTATATGCACGCAAGAGTCGGTCGATGTGTGGACTAATAGTAGTAGATGAAGAATTGTTTCGGTCTACTTGACACAGACGTGATGCTGATACATCTCCAACGTATCTATAATTTTTGATTGTTCCATGCTGTTATATTATCATTCTTGGATGTTTTACAATCATTTTGTAGTCATTTTATATCATTTTTTGGTACTAACCTATTGACATAGTGCCCAGTGCGAGTTGCTGTGTTCTGCATGTCTTTTACATCACAGGAAATTAATATCAAATGGAGTCGGAATGCAGCAAAAATATTTTGTGGATTTTTTGGGACATAAGACATCCAGTGGGCAAAAAATGCACCTAAGGGGAGCTCCGATGGGAGCACAACCCACCAGGGTGAGCCTGGAGGCCCAGGCGCGCCCTGATGGGTTGTGCCCTTCTCGTTGGCCTCCTGCACCGCCTCTTTGCTCTATAAATACCCCCATATTCCAGAAACCCTAAAGAGGTGGACGAAAATCAGTTCCAGCCGCTGTAGAGTCCAGAAACACCAGATCCAATCTAGACACCATCACAGAGGCGTTTGATAACCCACAACTATAGGGGATCAATTGTAGCCTTTCTTGATAAGTAAGAGTGTCGAACCCAACGAGGATCTAAAGGTAGGACAAATATTCCCAAAAGTTCTATCGACCACCGATACAACTCTACGCACACTATATGTTCGCTTTACCTAGAACAAGTATGAAACTAGAAGTACTTTGTAGGAGTGATAGGATAGGCTTGCAAGAAAGTAAAGAACACGTAAATAAAACTAGGGGCTGGTTAGATAAAGAAACAACTACGAGTGTCTAACGAGTGTGGAAAAGTGGTGGTAGGAGTTGCCGAATTGTCCCTAAGGAATTGACTACGTTACTAGATCGATAGCAAGTATCATGTGGGAGAGGCCTCTGCTAGCATGTCATCCCTTACTTGGAATTATATGCACTTATGATTGGAACTATTAGAAAGCGTCTGCAAGTACTAACGTTCATTAAGGTAAAACCCAACCATAGCAATAAGATATATTGGCCCCCCTTCAATCCCATATGCATCAATTTCTATGCTAGGTTTGAAGCTTCTATCACTCTAGCCTGCCAATACATAGTCCTATCGACATACAACTAACACTATGGTGTGATCCACGCACGCGATCATATGATGGGCACCAAAGGACAGCAACATAACGACAAGCAAATTAAACCAATCATAGCAATTCATGAATCACCGATAGGACAACGATAATCTACTCAGACATCATAGGATAGCAACACATCATTGGATAATAATATGTAGCATAAAGCACCATGTTCAAGTAGAGGGTACAACGGGTTGCGGGAGAGTGAACTACTGAATATAGATGGGGGAAGATGATGGAGATGTTGGTGAAGATGACGGAGGTGTTGGTGTAGATAGCCGTCACACGATGATGTCCCGGGCGGCGTTCCGGCACCGCCGGGAGAGAGGGGGAGAGAGCCCCCTGATACGTCCATTTTGCATCATGCTTTCATGTTGATATTTATTGCTTTTTGGGCTGTTATATTACTTGTGCTACCATATTTATGCCTTTTCTATCTTATTTTGCATGGATTATTTGAAGAGGGAGAATTCAGGCAGCTGGAATTCTTGACCGGAAAAGGAGGAAATCCTAGTCCACTATTATGCACATCTCCAAATGCCCTAAAAATTTACGTGGATTTTTTCTGGAATATATTAAAAATACTGGGCGAAAGAACTACCGGAGGGGGGCCACCAGGGCCCCACAAGCCCCCACTCCGCCACCACCCCTCCCTAGTGGCGGTGGGCAAGCTTGTGGGCTGCCTGAAGGTCTACTAGCCCCCTCTTTTGCTATATGAAGTGTCCTGATCTGGAAAAAAATCAAGGGGGAGCTTTTTCATGGTTTCGCCGCCGCCACGAGGCGGAACTTGAGCAGATCCAATCTAGAGCTCCGGCAGGACGATCCTGCCGGGGAAACTTCCCTCCCGGAGGGGGAAATCGTCGCCATCGTCATCACCAACACTCCTCTCGTCGGAGGAGAGGCATCTTCATCAACATCTTCATCAACACCATCTCCTCTCCAATCCCTAGTTCATCTCTTGTAACCAATCTTCGTCTCGCAACTCCGATTGGTACTTGTAAGGTTGCTAGTAGTGTTGATTACTCATTGTAGTTGATGCTAGTTGGATTACTTGGTGGAAGAGTTTATGTTCAGATCCTTGATGCTATTCATTACACCTCTGGTCATGATTATGATTATGTCTTGTGAGTAGTTACTTTTGTTCCTGAGGACATGGGATAAGTCATGCTGATAATAGCCATGTGAATTTGATATTCGTTCTGTATTTTGATATGCTGTATGTTGTTTTTCCACTAGTGGTGTTATGTGAACGTCGACTACATAACACTTCACCATATTTGGGCCTAGAGGAAGGCATTGGGAAGTAGTAAGTAGATGATGGGTTGCTGGAGTGACAGAAGCTTAAACCCCAGTCTATGTGTTGCTTCGTGAGGGGCTGATTTGGATCCACTAGTGTCACATCCCTAACCCTTAAGAAAGATAGCATTGTGCTCATGTCTTCTTTGCATTTTCATCTAAGAAGTTTCAACAAAAACAACAAAGTGGCAAAGGAAATACTCAAAACCCTAGCCAACATTTCAATTAAAGGAAATCTCAAACTAGTTCAAAATCAATGAACCCAAAATGGCCTCAAGAAATGTTCAAACTTTCTGATAAATCATGAAAGTAAATGAGCATTGGAGAAAACTATTTTCTTGACACTTTAAGCATTTTAAATAAATGCAAACGCCACTGGTTTCAAACTTTAAAATTTGAAATCAGAATCTATAAATTTCCAAAAATGTTGAAAACCTTGGAAATGAGTGGGGATATTATAACAAATATTTCAGGAGGTCTAAAATAGTTTTTACTTTTTGTTTTGGAGCTGAAATAATTAGCAAAACACTAGTTAGCAAAACAGAAAAAAACAAAACAGAAAAAAATGGGAAACCTTACCTGTCGCCTAAGCCTGGCCCGGCCCATCTCCCCGTTCGTCCCCTCCCTCGCGCCAGTAGGCAGCAGGAGGTGGCCGCCGCCTCCTCCGGCGCGGCCACGCACCTGCGTGCCTGCCTGGCCGCCGCCTCGTGCTGGCGACGACGGGGATAAGCTCCCCAGAGCCTCCCCTATCCATTCCCCGCCTCGGTTCTCCTCCTCCTCCTGGATCTCCTCCTCCTCCTTGCTGCCGCCATTAGAGCCAAGCTCGAGCTCGAGCTGCCCGTGCCCCTGGCCATAGGATTCCCTCCCAGAGCACGCCTTTAGCTCTGCCTCGTCGCCCTGGTCATCTCTGCAGAAGCCAAAGCTTCCTCGAGCCCTCCAACGCCCGCAACGCCGTCGTCTTACACCTCCGGCCGCCGGACCTCTCCCGTCGATTCGTCGATCCCAGGCCTTCCCAGAGCCGTCTAAGCTCTCCTCTGCACTCCCCGTGAGCATGCGGTCATTTCCCCTAAGTTTTCCCCGTCGATCCCCTCCTCTAGCTCTAGTTTCACCGGAGCCCGACGAGGGCCACCGTTGCCGCTCGTCGCCGGTAGCCCTCCGATGATCAACTCGTCCTTCCGAGGGCACCAGCAGCTCCAGGACGACGCGTAGATGCCGTAGCAGCTAAGAACCGAGCGTAGATCCCCCTGATTCAAAGACCCCGATGACGCCCGAGCCTTGGACGCCGCCAAGCTCGTCGCCGGTGTCATCTCCGGCCAGATCAGCCCCGGCTAGGTGCAGAAATGAAGCTGCAGGAGACGTGCCGTTCCTCTGGTGCTCTCCGCGCAGCATTTGGCCCCCTTTTGCGCCGTTTCCGAGCCCCTCCGCCGTGCTGGTGGTCGCCGGAGGCTCCCCGCCGGCGAGGACGACCTCGCCGCCGGTGGATGTCGACGTGGCAAGCTAACCCAGCCGATTAGTGACCTAATCACTCGCTGACAAGTGGGCCCAAGGCCAAGTCAAACCTCAGTTAGGGCTGGTCAGCGCGGGATTAGTCCTAGAGAGGCTGACCAGTGGGGCCCCCCTGTCAGGTTTGACCTAAACAGGTCGGCTGACCTGCTCACGTCAGCCTGAAGCAATAAATAGAATTTCCAGTTTAAAACTAATTCAGGAAATTGCTAAAATTTGTAAAAATCATAGAAATTAATCTGTAACTCCAATGAAAATAATTTATATATGAAAAAGTATCAGAAAAACTCAAGGATTCTGATTATGCTATTTTCAACCATGTTTGAAAAAGTTACAGAACCCTAAATTGTGAAATAAGGAATAATTCAATTCTTTTAATCACTTTTTAAATGGAATTTGCAAAAATATTCAAATTTCATTATATATGCAATGATCACACACTGCCCTAATTAAAAATCAGTATCATAACATGACATTTCATGCATGTTAACATCAAGTTGAACCGAGCATCAGGTCGAATCAATTAAACTGGTATCCGAGAATACCCATTTGAATTGCTATTCGAATGTGATTCAAATCAACTCTAAACCTATTACATGTTGAAAATAATAACTTATCACCTTGCATTCTCATGCCATGCTCATGCATCATTTTGAGTGCATATGATTGTTATTGAATGTTGCCATTCATTTCGGTAGGCTCCGCACCCCCGGATTCCACCGAATATCCGTCTGACGGATATCGTTCCTCCTCTGAGCAACAAGGCAAGCAACCCCTTTGATCATTCCGATAGCTCCCATGTTCTTGCTCCTGCACCTATTTATTGCATTTAAGATCAAATGCTACAACTGCTTTGCCACGATAATTGAACCCACTTCCTTTGCATGACTTAACCTTGTCACAGTAAATAGCCGAACCTTGCAACCTAGCATACCTGGTAGTTGCTTGAGCTATGATGTGCCTTATCCTGCTATGCATGCTATGCTTAGAGTTGTGTATGGTCTGTCATCTGGGAGATGAACAGAAATGTGGAATGTGTTCGGTGAGCAAAGGTTGTGTGTTGAACTTGATTTGGTATAGGTACCGGTGAAAGGCTGTGTAGGAGTACATGGCAGGTTGTTTCATTGGAACCGTCCTTAGGAACTGAGTTCCGTGTATGTAATCCAAGACTAGATACTACCACATGCTGGGCCCTGAAATATGACCCCGCTCGGCCTATTAATCGCGTAGTACTCGGTCCAGGAGTTGCAAGTAGTTTCTGGTGTTTATAGTAATGCTGGAGGCCGTGCATGGTGCTGACCTGAGAGGTGGGCCGTGATGCGGTAGGCAGTGGCACGGTGTACCAAGTGGCACCCGGATGGTGGGCTTGGGAACCCTGCGCACATCGTTTGAGGCCGTGGCGGAAACCTCCGCCGGACTTCCGTACGGGTTACTCTCAGATAGGCGATAAACCTGGACTAGGTACTAGTGTGGTTAACGGTCGTGGCCGACTCCCTCGCTGGGCTTCCGCTTGAAGGTTTCCGAGGTGCATGACATGCACATGGCGATAAGTGGCGAGAGCGTGTGTGACGAAGTACACCCCTGCAGGGTTATGATCTATTCGAATAGCCGCGTCCGCGGATATGGACTACTTGGAGACATATGTTGTTCATAGATAACTTCAATGGCTACTCATAAAATTTGTCAAGATAAGCGTGAGTGTCGTGGATGGCATTTCCGTATGGAGACGGAATGATTCCACGATAGTGTATTGTTGTGGTGTTAGTGGACTCGTGTGCGAGAAATCAAGTTGTCAAAACTAATTTCAAAATGCAAATTGTCTAGCCACGAGTCAAATGTTGGCTTCCCGCATGAAACCCCACAATACCTTTTGATACCTTGCATGATTAGTTAGTTCTCCTAAAGTCTTGCTGAGTACCTTCGTACTCATGTTTACTTAATAAATGTTGCAGAGGTTGCTAATGACCCTAATGGAGGGTTCTTCGTAGACATCGACGACGACGAGTAGCTGGTGTCCCAGCTACGATCTGGCCCTACGTCGGCTCTGTAGTATAGTCAGGCCATGTGCCCTCTAGTTGCACTGTCTGTTCCCAGACAGTTTATAACTCTTCCACTGGCTTGTAATTGTATGACTGCTATTATGGGTCGTGAGACCCTTAATGTGTAATATTATGTGTGTGGCTCTTCCGAGCCTCTTGAATAAAGGTTGTATGTTTATGGTTATGTTGTGATGCCATCGATGTATCTATACATATCGGTATGCCATGCGTACGTGTGTCATACTTGATATGTATGGGGTTTGAATACCTAGTCGTGAACTTTAGTAGCACTCCTTACAAGGAAATGCCCCCTTGTGATCCAATGAGCCTTGGTAGTTTTCTACTGCTCCGGACACATTGGTTGACCGGCATATGTCCTTCTTAGCTGTTGTGTCTGTCCTCTTTGGGGAAATGTCATGCGACGTAATGGAGTCCTTGTAGCTTGCTACGACTCGTCTACGTTCGCTGATGACCGACACCTGCTTTGTTGGGTCATGTATGCCTGTCCTTGTGCGGAACTGCCACTTTGGTTTATGACTAGACATGTCGATCCGGGTTCTTTGACATTGGATTGCTAGCGACACCTATCGCATACGTGAGTCAAAAGACGCAAACGGTCCCGGCTAAGGTAAGGCTGCAGCCGTGGAGTTAACCGTGCGTGAGACCACAAAGAGATGCGATGTGTTACAGGCTGGATTCCTATGGCTTAGGATCGGGGTCCCGACAACTAGTTTAATGCTATGGTTAGACTTTGTCTTAATTCTTCTTTTGGAGTTGCGGATGCTTGCGAGAGAGGTTAATCATAAGTGGGATGCTTGTCCAAGTAAGGGCAGTACCCAAGCGCCGGTCCACCCACATATCAAACTATCAAAGTAACGAACGCGAATCATATGAACATGATGAAACTAGCATGACCGAAACTCCCGTGTGTCCTCGGGAGCGTTTTTCCTCCTATAAGACTTTGTTCATGCTTGTCCCTTGCTGCAAAAGGGATTGAGCCACTTGTTGCGCCGTTGCTACTACTTGTTACTTGTTACTCTTTGCTTGCTACGTTTCACCTCGCTACACAATCACTTGTTACCTCTACTTTCAGTGCTTGCAGTTATTACCTTGCTGAAATCCGTTTATCAGAGCCTTCTGCTCCTCGTTGGGTTCGAAACTCTTACTTGTCGAAAGGACTACGATTGATCCCCTATACTTGTGGGTCATCAAGACTCTTTTCTGGCGCCGTTTCCGGGGAGTGAAGCGCCTTTGGTAAGTGGAAATTGGTAAGGAAACATTTATATACTGTGCTGAAATTTATTGTCACTTGTCACTATGGAAACTCTTCCTTTGAGGAGTTTGTTCGGGGTATCTCATCCTCGTCTCTTCTGCGGGAATTAAGGACTAGGTTACTCATCTTCTCCTAGGCTCGTGTTACCGATCGGTAGCTTATAGGACTACGGGTCGAGAGATATTGGGTTTCTTTTATTCCCAGGAGGCAGGAAGTAAGTTTGATGATCAGAGAGTTGAACTTGATAGTTGAGTGGTTATGCCATTCCATTTTGGGTTGTCTCAAATTTGTTTTGAGCATTTACAGCCGTTATGCTGCCCAATTTTGCATTCAGAGCTCTAATGCTTTTGCATTACTCTCTATTTACAGATGCCTGGCCGTCCTTCTCGTCAGGTGGTACGTCTGACCAGGTGCATTGCTGTACCGGGTCATACGGCCATGCTGGTCAGGGTGATGTCGGTGTGCGGTTACCGCTGGTACCCCGAGTACACAGTGGAGGAACAGTACCGGGACTTCAACCAGAGCCAGTACATCTGCACTGTTAGGGTATTCCTAGACTACCCTGGAGCGGAGAAGCCAATCCATTGGTCCTATGCGTTGGGGGTCACCGTTGACATGGCAGTACATGATGCTGCCTATTCAATGCTGACTATTATGAGAGCGAGACATGCACTGCTGCAGAATTCAGAGTTCTGCTAGTTCCGGCCTCTCAGTCTGGTGAAGAGGGATACCTCAGTGGAGTCTATTTTGATTCTTCTATGGAGGATCCACTTCTGCAGTCCACTGTTGAGATGCTAGAGAACAGAGACAAGGATGCTCGTGCTCTCCGCATGGAGCTTTATTCTACCCGTGCCCGTCTGTGGACAACTTTGACGCAGCTGGCACCGGTAGTCCAGACAGGGTATGGAGAGATGGAGATGCTGAACCCTGTTAGAACCCATCTTCCGGCCCACGTTGACTGGCCAGCTATAGGAGGAGTCACACCTCTTCGGGGACCCCTCTTACCACCAGTCAGGGGACCAAGGCCACATCCGTGTCCTTATGGACCCCAGGGATCTCAGGCTAGAGTGTTTCCTGATCCGCAGGTTGAGCTTCCAGGTCATGGAGGTAATCTCTATGAGATGTTCTATGCGGATGCCTGAGCTGTAAGCGGAAAGATAGTATGTTAGTAGCCGTACGTTCACAGTCCTGCGTGACTTGTGAAGTATGGTAGTAATGTGAAATGAATTCCGGAGGCCTAGATAAATAATGTATAGGAAGCTTGTACGCCTCTGATGAGTAGTTTCACAATTTCAGCAGTTTGCTCTACGGTTAAGGTTGTACTGAGCTATGTAAGGGTGTGTATGAACCATGGTGTATAAATAGCAGTTGCTTGTTACCATGTTGTTCGGATATTCATTTCCGCATTTCGTGTGTTCAGTACATTCTTAATCCATAGCTAGTATTTTTTTTGACCGGCATCCATAGCTAGTATTGATATGATATTGGTCTAAGCTATGAGTTGTTTTGTCAGGATGGTGTTCACCAGGTTGAACCGTGCCCCTGCTCATGAGCAAGGTGAGGGTAGTCAAGCGTCGCAGGAAGACCTGCCTCACCCACCTTCTCTGGTAGAAGTGATGCTTGAGGCAGAAAGAAACAAAAGGGAGGCCAACCGACTGCTAGAGCGTATTGAGCAGAATACGGCTCGACAGCCTAGGAATGCTGCAGAGTCCCTCAATGACTTTGTGAAGCTGAATCCTCCAAAGTTTCATCATTCCGTCGATCCCCTCGACGCTGATGACTGGCTGTGCAGCATCTCACGCAAGATTCGCTCGGCGAATGTGTGTGAGGCCGACAAGGTGACCTTTGCGGCGTATTTCCTGGAGGGACCCGCCAATCTGTGGTGGGAGAATTTTGAAGCTATGCGTCCCGCTGAACCAGTGGCCACGTGGGCAGACTTCAGTGCAGCTTTTCGTCTGCACCATATTCCAGAGGGCCTGATGGACAGAAAGAGAGAGGAGTTCTGTGCCTTCACTCAGGGCAAGTTGTCTGTGGATGCCTATAGCCGCAAGTTCGGTAACCTCGCCCGCTATGCAACAGAGGAGGTGTCTACTGACGCCAAGAAGCAAGCAAGATTCCGTAAGGGTCTGAGCCCTGAGCTCCGTCGAGACCTGCGCCTCCATGAGTGTGCAAGTTTTCAAGCCCTGGTCAACAAAGCGATCAGTGCGGAGACTGGTCATACTGACTTCGAAGCCACAAGGAAGCACTCCCGTGACTTTGGCTCATCTTTTGGTTCCGCTTTTCCAAAACACAGGCTGTGGGTTCCAAACAGTTCTCTGCCGCCAAGATACACTCCGAGGCCATCCTACGTGGCGCCTCAGACGAATCAGGCCAACCCTCCAGCAAAAGCTTATGGTGGTCCAGCTAGCAATGCTGCACCACGTGCCAACCAGGTGATATGCTACAAGTGTGGAGAACCAGGGAATTATTCCCGTCAGTGTCCTTAGAATGTGGGTGCCAAGCAACCAGGAAAGTCCTTCGGGCAAGCCAAGTCGGGCAAAGCTTTTTACGTGAAGCCAACTCCTGCACGTGGCCGTGTGAACTATGTGTCAACAGAAGAAGCTGCAGAGGATCCCGCCGTCATGCTGGGTACGCTTCTTGTTAATCATCACCCAGCGTCCGTTCTCTTTGACACTGGGTCTTCTCATTCCTTCATTTCAGAAAGTTATGCACAGTTGCATAACATGTCATTTTGTGATATGCCAATCCCATTGGTTGTCCAAACCCCTGGTAGTAAATGGCAAACCTCTAGGATAACCTATGACAATGAAATTCTAGTAGACATGCTAGTTTTTCTAGCCTCGTTGATAGCATTGAAATCTTCGGATATTAATATCATCTTGGGCATGGACTGGATGTCAGCTCACTATGCCAATATTGATACTCACTCTAGAAATGTCCAGCTTACCCATCTTGGGTGAGATAGTAAATGTCTCTACTCGAGTTGCCCAATGCCAGCTCTATTCCTTAAATGCCAACCCTCTTCCGGAACTTGAGGACATTCCGGTAGTCCGTGACTTTCCGGATGTTTTTCCACAGGAACTGCCAGGAATTCCACTTGACAGAGATGTAGAGTTTGTGATAGACCTTGTTCCGGGAACTCTGCCAATAGCCAGAAGACCTTATAAGGTCGCACCCCTAGAGCTAGCCGAACTTAAGAAGCAACTAGATGAGGCCTTGAGCAAGGGTTTCATTCGTCCTAGCTCTTCTCCTTGGGCTTGTCCCGTCCTCATCGTCAAGAAGAAAGACGGAACGGATCGGATGGTTGTAGATTACCGACCAGTTAACCTGGTCACCATTAAGAACAAGTATCCGCTCCCCAGGATCAACGACCTGTACGATCAGCTCGCTGGATCCTCAGTCTTCTCCAAAATGGATTTGAGGTTGGGATACCATCAAATCAAGATCAAGAACGGGGACATTCCAAAAACGGCCTTTGTTACTCGTTATGGCCAATATGAGTACACCGTTATGTCCTTCGGTTTAACCAATGCCCCAACCACCTTCTCTCGACTGATGAATTCAATCTTTATGGAGTATTTGGATAAATGCGTCGTAGTATACCTCGATGATATTCTCATCTACTCAAAGAATGAACAAGAACATGCCGAGCATCTAAGGCTGGTATTGATGAAACTTCGAGAGCATCGCCTTTATGCCAAATTTTCAAAATGTGAATTCTGGTTACCAGAAGTGACCTATCTAGGCCACGTAATCTCTGGTAAGGGTATTGCTGTCAATCCCGAGAGAGTTCAAGCTGTCCTTGATTGGACTCAACCTGAATCGGTTAAGCAAGTTAGGAGTTTTCTTGGTCTAGCGAGCTATTGTCGCCGCTTCGTCGAGAATTTCTCCAAGGTTGCAAAGCCTCTAACTGAACTCCTCAAGAAGGATAAAAAGTTCGAGTGGACACCACAGTGTGAGCATAGTTTTCACGAACTGAAAAGACGCCTGACTTCCGCACCTGTGTTGCTACCACCAGATTTTTCTAAGGACTTTGTTATCTATTGCGACGCCTCTCGACAAGGATTAGGTTGCATTCTCATGCAAGAACGTCATGTGATCGCATACGCATCTCGACAGTTGCGTCCACATGAGGATAATTATCCCACACATGACCTTGAGCTTGCAGCTGTGGTCCATGCACTAAAAACCTGGCGACATTACCTTTTGGGTAATCGTTGCGAAATATTCACTGATCACCAAAGTCTGAAATATATCTTCACCCAGCCGGATTTGAATCTCAGGCAAAGATGGTGGGTTGAGTTGATCTCGGATTACGACTTAGGGATAACTTACACCCCGGGGAAGGCCAATGTTATGGCCGATGCACTAAGTCGTAAATCTTATTGTAACAATTTGATGCTACAACAAGGTCAACCACATCTCCATGAGGACTTTCGGAAGTTGAATCTTCATATTGTTCCTCAAGGATTCCTTTCCACCCTGGTGGCGAAGCCTACTCTTAAGGATCAAATTATAGCTGGCCAAAAGCGTGACAAGGGAATATCACGGATCAAGGGGAATATTTTTAGCGGAAACGCTAAAGAATTTTCCATGAATGATCAAGGTGTTGTGTTCTTCCAGAATCGTTTAGTGGTTCCTAAGAACCCACATCTAAGGCAGTTAATCCTTAAGGAGGCTCATGATTCTCCTCCCACCATTCATCCCGGTAGTACTAAGATGTATCAGGACCTACGCCAGAGGTTCTGGTGGACTAGGATGAAGAGAGAAATTGCTGAGTTCGTTGCTAACTGCAACATTTGTCGTCGAGTTAAGGCAGAACATCAAAGGCCTGCTGGCAGCCTTCAACCTTTAGCTATTCCTGAATGGAAATGGGATAAAGTTAGCATGGATTTCATTACCGGATTTCCCAAGACCAAGAAAGGAAATAATGCTATCTTTGTGGTCATTGACCGTCTTTCCAAAGTGGCTCATTTTCTTCCTGTTCGTGAGAGTATAACAGCTAGCCAGCTAGCAGAGTTATATATCTCTCGAATAGTGTCTCTTCATGGTGTTCCCCTGGAAATTACCTCGGACCGTGGAAGTATCTTTACTTCTCACTTCTGGGAAAGTTTTCAGAATGCCATGGGGACTCACCTATCTTTTAGCACTGCTTTCCATCCCCAATCAAGTGGTCAAGTAGAAAGAGTGAATCAAATCCTAGAAGATATGTTCCGAGCCTATGTTATTTCGTTCAGTATGAATTGGGAGAAGTGCCTTCCATTCGCCGAATTCGCTTATAACAATAGTTATCAATCAAGCTTGGGCAAAGCTCCTTTTGAAGTTCTCTATGGACGAAGATGTCGAACACCTCTTAATTGGTCAGAAACCGGAGAGAGGCAACTCTTTGGCCCGGATATGATCCAGGATGCAGAAGAGCAGGTTCGCATTATTCGTGAAAAGTTGAAAACAGCCCAGTCTCGTCAAAAGAGCCAATATGATCGTCATCATAAGGTTGTGACCTTTGAAGTTGACGAGAAGGCTTACCTTCGGGTTACACCTTTGAAGTGTACCCATCGATTCGGTATCAAGCGCAAATTGGCTCCTCGTTACATTGGTCCTTTTCGCATTCTTGCCAAACGAGGAGAAGTTGCCTACCAGTTGGAACTTCCTCCGCATCTTTCCAAGGTTTATGATGTTTTCCACGTCTCGCAACTCAGGTGTTGCTTCTCGGATCCTATCCGTGAAGTGGACCACGAAACGCTTGATCTACAAGATAACCTTTCTTACCGAGAATACCCCGCGTGTATTCTTGATCAAGCTGAGCGTACCACTCGACGTCGAAACCTCAAGTTTCTTAAAGTTCAATGGTCAAATCATTCTGAAAAGGAGGCAACTTGGGAAAGAGAGGATCGTCTCCGACTTGAGTATCCTGCGTTATTCCCGACGACTTCTAAATCTCGGGACGAGATTCTTTTGAGTGGGGGTGAGTTGTCACATCCCTAACCCTTAAGCAAGATAGCATTGTGCTCATGTCTTCTTTGCATTTGCATCTAAGAAGTTTCAACAAAAACAACAAAGTGGCAAAGGAAATACTCAAAACCCTAGCCACCATTTGAATTAAAGGAAATCTCAAACTAGTTCAAAATCAATGAACCCAAAATGGCCTCAAGAAATGTTCAAACTTTCTGATAAATCATGAAAGTAAATGAGCATTGGAGAAAACTATTTTCTTCACACTTTAAGCTTTTTAAATAAATGCAAAAGCCACTAGTTTCAAACTTTAAAATTTGAAATCAGAATCTATAAATTTCCAAAAATGTTGAAAACCTTGGAAATGAGTGGGGATATTATAACAAATATTTCACGAGGTCTAAAATAGTTTTTACTTTTTGTTTTGGAGCTGAAATAATTAGCAAAACACTAGTTAGCAAAACAGAAAAAAACAAAACAGAAAAAAATGGGAAACCTTACCTGTCGCCTAAGCCTGGCCCGGCCCATCTCCCCGTTCGTCCCCTCCCTCGCGCCAGTAGGCAGCAGGAGGTGGCCGCCACCTCCTCCGGCGTGGCCACGCACCTGCGTGCCTGCCTGGCTGCCGCCTCGCGCTGGCGACGACGGGGATAAGCTCCCCAGAGCCTCCCCTATCCATTCCTCGCCTCGGCTCTCCTCCTCCTCCCGGATCTCCTCCTCCTCCTTGCTGCCGCCATTAGAGCCGAGCTCGAGCTCGAGCTGCCCGTGCCCCTGGCCATAGGATTCCCTCCCAGAGCACGCCTTTAGCTCCGCCTCATCGCCCTGGTCATCTCTGCAGAAGCCGAAGCTTCCTCGAGCCCTGCAACGCCCGGAACGCCGTCGTCTTCCACCTCCGGCCGCCGGACCTCTCCCGTTGATTCGTCGCCCCCAGGCCTTCCCCGAGCCGTCTAAGCTCTGCTCTGCATTCCCCGTGAGCATGCGGTCGTTTCCCCTAAGTTTTCCCCGTCGATCCCCTCCTCTAGCTCTAGTTTCACTGGAGCCCGACGAGGGCCGCCGCTGCCGCTCGTCGCCGGTAGCCCTCCATTGATCAGCTCGTCCTTCCGAGGGCACCAGCAGCTCCAAGACGACGCGTAGATGCCGTAGCAGCTAAGAACCGAGCGCAGATTCCCCTGATTCAAAGACCCCGATGACGCCCGAGTCTTGGCCGCCGCCAAGCTCGTCGCCGGCGTCATCTCCGGCCAGATCAGCCCCGGCTAGGCGCAGAAATGAAGCTGTGGGAGACGTTTCGTTCCTCTGGTGCTCTCCGCGCAACATTTGGCCCCCTTTTGCGCCGTTTCCGAGCCCCTCCGCCGTGCTGGTGGTCGCCGGAGGCTCCCCGCCGGCGAGGACGACCTCGCCGCCGGTGGATGTCGACGTGGCAAGCTAACCCAGCCGATTAGTGACCTAATCACTCGCTGACAAGTGGGCCCAAGGCCAAGTCAAACCTCAGTTAGGGCTGGTCAGCGCGGGATTAGTCCCAGAGAGGCTGACCAGTGGGGCCCCCCTGTCAGGTTTGACCTGAACAGGTCGGCTGACCTGCTCACGTCAGCCTGAGGCAATAAATAGAATTTCCAGTTTAAAACTAATTCAGGAAATTGCTAAAATTTGTAAAAATCATAGAAATTAATCTGTAACTCCAATGAAAATAATTTATATATGAAAAAGTATCAGAAAAACTCAAGGATTCTGATTATGCTATTTTCAACCATGTTTGAAAAAGTTACAGAACCCTAAATTGTGAAATAAGGAATAATTCAATTCTTTTAATCACTTTTTAAATGGAATTTGCAAAAATATTCAAATTTCATTATATATGCAATGATCACACACTACCCTAATCACAAATCAGTATCATAACATGACATTTCATGCATGTTAACATCAAGTTGAACCGAGCATCAGGTCGAATCAATTAAACCGGTATCCGAGAATACCCGTTTGAATTGCTATTCGAATGTGATTCAAATCAACTCTAAACCTATTACATGTTGAAAATAATAACTTATCACCTTGCATTCTCATGCCATGCTCATGCATCATTTTGAGTGCATATGATTGTTATTGAATGTTGCCATTCATTTCGGTAGGCTCCGCACCCCCGGATTCCACCGAATATCCGTCTGACGGATATCGTTCCTCCTCTGAGCAACAAGGCAAGCAACCCCTTTGATCATTCCGATAACTCCCATGTTCTTGCTCCTGCACCTATTTATTGCATTTAAGATCAAATGCTACAACTGCTTTGCCACGATAGTTGAACCCACTTCCTTTGCATGACTTAACCTTGTCACAGTAAATAGCCGAACCTTGCAACCTAGCATACCTGGTAGTTGCTTGAGCTATGATGTGCCTTATCCTGCTATGCATGCTATGCTTAGAGTTGTGTATGGTCTGTCATCTGGGAGATGAACAGAAATGTGGAATGTGTTCGGTGAGCAAAGGTTGTGTGTTGAACTTGATTTGGTAAAGGTACCGGTGAAAGGCTGTGTAGGAGTACATGGCGGGTTGTTTCATTGGAACCGTCCTTAGGAACTGAGTTCCGTGTATGTCATCCAAGACTAGATACTACCACATGTTGGGCCCTGAAATATGACCCCGCTCGGCCTATTAATCGCGTAGTACTCGGTCCAGGAGTTGCAAGTAGTTTCTGGTGTTTATAGTAATGCTGGAGGCCGTGCATGGTGCTGACCTGAGAGGTGGGCCGTGATGCGGTAGGCAGTGGCACGGTGTACCAAGTGGCACCCGGATGGTGGGCTTGGGAACCCTGCGCACATCGTTTGAGGCCGTGGCGGAAACCTCGGCCGGAATTCCGTACGGGTTACTCTCAGATAGGCGATAAACCTGGACTAGGTACTAGTGTGGTTAACGGTCGTGGACGACTCCCTCGCTGGGCTTCCGCTTGAAGGTTGCCGAGGTGCATGACGTGCACATGGCGATAAGTGGCGAGAGCGTGTGTGACGAAGTACACCCCTGCAGGGTTATGATCTATTCGAATAGCCGCGTCCGCGGATATGGACTACTTGGAGACATATGTTGTTCATAGATAACTTCAATGGCTACTCATAAAATTTGTCAAGATAAGCGTGAGTGTCGTGGACGGCATTTCCGTATGGAGACGGAATGATTCCACGATAGTGTATTGTTGTGGTGTTAGTGGACTCGTGTGCGAGAAATCAAGTTGTCAAAACTAATTTCAAAATGCAAATTGTCTAGCCACGAGTCAAATGCTGGCTTCCCGCATGAAACCCCACAATACCTTTTGATACCTTGCATGAGTAGTTAGTTCTCCTAAAGTCTTGCTGAGTACCTTCGTACTCATGTTTGCTTAATAAATGTTGCAGAGGTTGCTAATGACCCTAATGGAGGGTTCTTCGTAGACATCGACGACGACGAGTAGCTAGTGTCCCAGCTACGATCTGGCCCTACGTCGGCTCTGTAGTATAGTCAGGCCATGTGCCCTCTAGTTGCACTGTCTGTACCCAGACAGTTTATAACTCTTCCGCTGGCTTGTAATTGTATGACTGCTATTATGGGTCGTGAGACCCTTAATGTGTAATATTATGTGTGTGGCTCTTCCGAGCCTCTTGAATAAAGGTTGTATGTTTATGGTTACGTTGTGATGCCATCGATGTATCTATACATATCGGTATGCCATGCATACGTGTGTCATACTTGATATGTATGGGGTTCGAATACCTAGTCGTGAACTTTAGTAGCACTCCTTACAAGGAAATGCCCCCTTGTGATCCAACGAGCCTTGGTAGTCCGCTACTGCTCCGGACACATTGGTTGACCGGCATGTGTCCTTCTTAGCTGTTGTGTCTGTCCTCTTTGGGGAAATGTCACGCGACGTAATGGAGTCCTTGAAGCTTGCTACGACTCGTCTACGTTCGCTGATGACCGACACCTGCTTTGTTGGGTCATGTATGCCTGTCCTTGTGCGGAACTGCCACTTTGGTTTATGACTAGACATGTCGATCCGGGTTCTTTGACATTGGATTGCTAGCGACACCTATCGCATACGTGAGTCAAAAGACGCAAACGGTCCCGGCTAAGGTAAGGCTGCAGCGGTGGAGTTAACCGTGCGTGAGACCACAAAGAGATGCGATGTGTTACAGGCTGGATTCCTATGGCTTAGGATCGGGGTCCCGACAACTAGTTTAATGCTATGGTTAGACTTTGTCTTATATCTTCTTTTGGAGTTGCGGATGCTTGCGAGAGAGGTTAATCATAAGTGGGATGCTTGTCCAAGTAAGGGCAGTACCCAAGCGTCGGTCCACCCACATATCAAACTATCAAAGTAACGAACGCGAATCATATGAACATGATGAAACTAGCATGACAGAAACTCCCGTGTGTCCTCGGGAGCGTTTTTCCTCCTATAAGACTTTGTTCATGCTTGTCCCTTGCTGCAAAAGGGATTGGGCCACTTGTTGCGCCGTTGCTACTACTTGTTACTTGTTACTCTTTGCTTGCTACGTTTCACCTCGCTACACAATCACTTGTTACCTCTACTTTCAGTGCTTGCAGTTATTACCTTGCTGAAATCCGTTTATCAGAGCCTTCTGCTCCTCGTTGGGTTCGAAACTCTTACTTGTCGAAAGGACTACGATTGATCCCCTATACTTGTGGGTCATCAAGACTCTTTTCTGGCGCCGTTGCCGGGGAGTGAAGCGCCTTTGGTAAGTGGAAATTGGTAAGGAAACATTTATATACTGTGCTGAAATTTATTGTCACTTGTCACTATGGAAACTCTTCCTTTGAGGAGTTTGTTCGGGGTACCTTCACTATGAACGGAAGCACGAGGTGTTGCTCCTCAACCTGAGGTACCTACTGAAAATATCTTTTATGAAATTCCTTTGGGTATGCTTGAGAAACTGCTCGCTAATCCTTTTACAGGAGATGGATCTTCACATCCACACTTTCAACTAATCTATGTAGATGAAGTTTGTGGTTTATTTAAGCTTGCAGGTTTTCCCGAGGATGAGGTAAAGAAGAAAGTCTTTCCTTTATCTTTGAAGGATAAGGCATTGCCATGGTATAGGCTATGTGATGATGCTCGATCATGGGGCTACAATCGGTTGAAATTGGAATTTCATCAAAAGTTCTATCCTATGCATTTAGTACATCGTGATCGGAACTTTATTTATAACTTTTGGCCTCATGACAGGGAAATCATAGCTCAATCTTGGGGGAGGCTTAAATCAATGCTATATTCATGCCCCAATCATGAGCTCTCGAGAGAAATCATCACTCAAAACTTTTATGCTCGGCTTTCTCATGAAGATCGTACCATGCTTGACACTTCTTGTGCCGGTTCTTTTATGAAGAAGGATATTGATCACATGTGGAATTTAATGGAGAGAATCAAACGCAACTCTGAAGATTGGGAGCTGGAGGAAGGTAAGGAGTAAGGTATGAATTTCCAGTTTGATTGCGTTAAATCTTTTGTTGAGACAAACACTTCTTGAGATTTTAGCGCTAAGTATGGACTTGACTCTAAGATAGTAGCTTCTCTATGTGAATCTTTTGCTTCTCATGTTGATCTTCCCAAAGAGAAGTGGTTTAAATATCATCCTCCTGTAGAAAGCAACATAGTCAAAACCAATCTAGTTGAGGAGAAAATCATAGCTTTTAGTGATCCTGTTGTTCCTTGTGCTTACACTGAGAAACCACCATACCCTGCTAGAATGAAGAATTATTCTAAAGCTCCAACTGTGATACGTAGGGGTTACATTAGATCACTTGCACCCCCTGAGGAGATTAGAGTTGAACCTAGTGTTGCTATTATAAAAGATCCCTTAGCCTAAGACATAGATGGGCATGTTATCAAATTCTGTGAGGACTCCGCTAGAATTGCTAAACCTCACGTGAAAGACAAGCACGGACCTGTAGTTGGCCTGCCCGTTGTTTCCTACGGATCCTTTAGATCAATATCTTCTTGAGCAAGAAAATGATATGCATATGGAGGAGAGAGATGAGATAGATAAAATTGTCTTAGAACAATATCCTATTCTCAACAATAATCTGCCTGTTGAACTGCTTGGGGATCCTCCCCCACCAAAGGGTGATCCTGTGTTCGAGCTTAAACAGTTGCCTGATACTCTTAAGTATGCCTATCTTGAAGAGAAGGAGATATATCCTGTCATTATTAGTGCTCTCCTCTCAGAGCGTGAAGAGAAGAAGTTACTAAAAACTCTGAGGAAGCACCACGCTGCTATTGGATATACTCTTGATGATCTTAAGGGTATTAGTCCTACTCTATGTCAGCACAAGATTAAAACCGATCCTGACTTTAAACCAGTTGCTGATCATCAAAGGAGATTAAAACCTACGATGAAAGAGGTCGTTAGAAAAGAAATATTAAAGCTTCTGGAAGCAGGAATCATTTATCCTGTTGCTCATAGTGATTGGGTAAGTCCAGTACATTGCGTACCCAAGAAGGGAGGTATCACCGTAGTTCCTAATGATAAGGATGAACTAATCCCACAAAGGATTATTACCGGCTATACAATGGTGATAGACTTCCAGAAACTAAACAAGGCAACCAGGAAAGATCATTATCCTTTGCCGTTCATCGACCAAATGCTAGAAAGGCTATCAAAGCACACACACTTCTGCTTTCTAGACGGTTATTCCGGTTTCTCGCAGATACGTGTTGCACAATCTGATCAAGAGAAAACCACTTTCACTTGCCCTTTCGGTACCTTTGCCTATAGACGTATGCCTTTTGGCTTATGTAATGCACCTACCACCTTCCAAAGATGTATGATGGATATATTCTCTGACATTTGTGAAAATATTGTCGAGGTTTTCATGGATGACTTCTCCGTTTACGGGTCTTCCTTTGATGATTGCCTCAGCAACCTTGATAGATTCATACAGAGATGCGAAGAAACCAACCTCGTCTTGAATTGGGAGAAGTGCCACTTTATGGTTAATGAAGGTATCATCTTAGGAAACAAAATCTCTGAAAGAGGCATTGAAGTTGATAAGGCTAAGGTTGATGCAATTGAGAAAATGCCTTGCCCCACAGATATCAGAGGTATACGAAGTTTCCTAGGTCATGTTGGTTTCTATAGAAGGTTCATTAAAGACTTCTCTAAGATTTCTAGGCCTCTTACCAACCTGTTGCGGAAGGATGTTCCTTTTTTTATGAGGATTGTGAGGAAGCCTTTGAAATACTTAAGAAGGCTTTGATAACCGCACCTATTGTTCAACCACCTGACTGGAACTTGCCCTTTGAAATCATGTGTGATTCTAGTGATTATGCTGTTGGTGCTGTTCTAGGACAAAGAGTTCACAAGAAGTTGAATGCCATTCACTACGCTAGTAAAACTCTAGACAGTGCCCAAAGAAACTATGCCACTATGGAGAAGGAATTTTTAGCAGTCGTGTTTGCATGTGAAAAGTTCAGATCTTACATAGTTGACTCCGAAATCACTATTCACTTTGATCATGCTTCTATTAAGTACCTTATGCAGAAGAAGGACGCTAAGACTAGGCTGATCAGATGGGTTCTCGTGCTACAGGAATTTGATTTGCACATCGTTGACCAAAAGGGTGCTGATAACCCTATAACAGATAACTTGTCTAGGCTAGAGAATGTCCTTGATGACCCACTACCAATTTATGACAGCTTTCCTGAAGAGCAATTAAATGTCATCCGCACTTCACATAGTGCACCGTGGTATGCCGATTATGCAAACTATATCGTAGCCAAATACATACCACCCAGTTTCACCTATCAACAAAAGAAGAAATTCTTCTTTGATTTGAGACACTACTTTTGGGATGATCCTCACCTTTATAAAGAAGGAGTGGATGGTGTTATTAGACGTTGTGTGCCTGAACATGAATAGGGACAGATCCTGCAGAAGTGTCATTCCGAAGCCTACGGAGGACACCATGCTGGAGATAGAACTGCCCATAACGTATTGCAATCAGGTTTCTATTGGCCCACTCTCTTCAAGGATGCCTGTAAGTTTGTCTTGTCTTGTGACGAATGCCAAAGGATAGGGAACATCAGTAAGCATCAAGAGATGCCTATGAACTATTCACTTGTCATTGAACCATTTGATGTTTGGGGCTTTGATTATATGGGACCCTTCCAGAGTTCCAATGTGTACACTCACATCTTAGTTGCTGTGGATTACGTTAATAAGTGGGTAGAAGCTATCCCCACAAAAAATGTTGATCACCACACCTCTATTAAGATGCTTAAAGAAGTCATATTTCCAAGATTTGGAGTCCCTAGATACTTGATGACTGATGGCGGTTCACACTTCATTCATGGTGTTTTCCGCCAGATGCTAGTTAGGTATGATGTCAACCATAGAGTTGCATCTCCTTATCATCCTCAGTCTAGTGGTCAAGTAGAGTTGAGTAATAGGGAGATCAAGTTGATCCTACAAAAGACCGTCAATAGATCTCGAAAGAACTGGTCTAGCAAACTTGACGATGCACTACGGGCTTATAGGACTACTTATAAGAATCTCATGGGCATGTCACCATATAAAATGGTTTAAGGTAAGGCCTGTCATTTACCTCTTGAGCTGGAACACAAAGCTTATTGGGCAATCAAAGAGATCAACTTTGATTTCAAACTTGCCGGTGAGAAGCGGTTGTTTGATATCAGCTCGTTAGATGAATGGAGAGGCCAGGCATATGAGAATGCCAAGTTGTTCTAGGAAAAGGTTAACAGATGGCACGACAAATGAATACAGAAACGAGAGTTCAATGTAGGTGATTATGTCTTGCTATACAATTCTCATTTGAGATTCTTTGGAGGCAAGCTTCTCTCTAAATGGGAAGGTCCCGATGTTGTCGAGGAAGTATATCGTTCCGGTGCCATCAAAATCAATAACACGGAAGAAAATTTTCCTAGAGTGGTAAATGGGCAAAGAATCAACCATTACATCTCTGGTACTCCCATAAATGTTGAGACCAATATCATCAATGTCATAACTCCAGAGGAGTACATAAGGGATGTTTATCAGCCTGTTACAGACCTTGAAAACGAAGATGTATCTGTTTCGGCAACAAATTGGACTCCGATACTTTTCCAATAGGAAATTTCCTCAGTTTTGGAATTTTTGGAAAATTATAAAAATAAAAAGCACTCCGGAGAGCGAACGAGGCAGCCACAAGGGCCCACTCCGCCACCACCCCCTGGTGGCGGTGGGCAATCTTGTGGGCACCTCGTGTGCCTCCCGGACTCCGTTTTCTTGCGGAGGACTCCTTCTGGCCTAGAAAAAAATCAATATATAGTCGCGTGAAGGTTTTGATCTCCGTATCGTGTAGTTTTCCTCTGTTTTCGTTTCGAGCTTGTTTCTGCCGCAGATCTAGATCATCATGACTTCCCCAAAAGCTCCTAAGGACAAGATCTTCGAGAAGGTCATCAATCCCTACCTCACAGAAGTGCTGAAACACCCTCAATCTATCAAGATGAGCGAGGAGATGTTGCACATCCGTGATGTTGAGGGGCCTAAGAAGACCGGAAGCGTGGAGACGAGGCTCGAAGCTATGGAGCAACAAGTCTTCAAGTGCCAAGGTATGGTGGAGCGTGGACTAAACGCCAACCACACGATGATCACGGAGTTCACTAGAAATCACAAGATGGATGCCATTAATATTGGGAAACACCTCTCCAGGCTCTACGATAGGGTTGACCAACTTCAGGGACAGATCTATGACCTGTAGAATCAAAACTGTGAGTATGAGTACAGATTTAAATCAATAAGGTTGGCTGCAGATTTGAGGATTCCGGCGACTCGTTCATCCTGCCATGATGGAGCACCTATGCCTTGGAAGACGGAGGATCAGACTACTCCAACAACAACACCATCGCCACCAAAGGAAGACAACTAAGCATTGGTATGGGCAATCCCCTTGGCTTCTGCCAAGCTTGGGGGAGTTGCCCTGGTATCGTATCACCTTTATATCTTTTGCTTTTACCTTTGTTTTAGTTCTTTCCTTTTCAGTTTTTATTTCTTCTTTTAGAGGAATAAGTCTTTAGTTTTTAGTTTGAGTCTTTTGCTTTTGTATCTCCCCCATTGTATTCGAGCTTACGAGCTATATAATAAAGAGTTTCTTAGTCAAGGGCTTTGCTTTGTGCCATGATCAATAGTATGAAAAGAACGATAGCATGAAAGATCATGAGACGATCTTATGGAAAGTGATAACTTCACTTATGACACGTATGATGATTGAAACTTGTTGAGAATAAATCAACATAGACCTCAGACATTGTTGCAATTAATAAGAAGTAATAAGGAAAGAGAGGTTCACATATAAATATATCATCTTAGACACTTTTACAATTGTGAGCACTCACCAAACTATTACATGCCTAGGAGTAGATGTTGGACAAGGAAGACAACATAATGAATTGTGTTTGCTTGGTTCCAAAAAATGTTATATGATTAGAGATCCCTTAGCATGTGACGATTGCTTCCACCTCATATTAGACAAAACTCCCGCACCAAGTAGAGATACTACTTGTGCATCCATAAACCTCCAACCCAGTTTTGCCATGAGAGTCCACCATACCTACCTATGAATTGAATAAGATCCTTCAAGTAAGTTGTCATCGGTGCAAGCAATAAAAATTGCTCTCTAATATGTATGATCTATTAGTGTGTGGAAAATAAGCTTTGTATGAACTTGTGATGAAGAAGACATAAAAGCGACAGACTGCATAATAAAGTTCTTTATCACAGGAGGCAATATAAAGTGACGTTCCTCCGCACTAAGAGGACACACATTCAAACCTCAAAAGCGCAAGACAACCTCTCCTTCCCTCTGCGAAGGCCCTATCTTGTACCTTTACTTTTTTTCCCTTGTAACAGTCATGGTGATCTTCACCAATTCCCTTTTTCCTTTGTCTTGGCTACCGTCACATGCTTGGGAAAGATCTATAGTCATATATCAACTTGGAGTTGAGTACTCATGCTTTATTATTGTTGACTTTACCCTTGAGGTAAATCGTTGGGAGGCAAAACTATAAGCCCCTATCTTCCTCAGTGTCCAGCTGAAACTTTGACACCATGAGTACCACATGAGTTGTAACAATTGAGGAAAACAAAATACATGATTGAGTATGTGGGTTTGCCTTAGAAGCTCTTATTTGACTCTTTCTGATGTTGTGATAAATTGCAATTGCTTCAATGACTATGGTTTATTGTTGGTTACTTCTCGGTAAGGTTTGTGTTTCATGCTTTGCTTTGTGAAGGAATTATTAGTTTCCCATAAGAATCTTTATGATGTATTGCTGTCCTATGTGTGATCATGATGCCCTCATGTCCGTATTATGTTTTATCGACACCTTCGTTCCTCAAGATGTGGACATGTTTATGGAACTTGGTTTTCGCTTGAGGACAAGCGAGGTCTAAGCTTGGGGGAGTTGATACGTCCAATTTGCATCATGCTTTCATGTTGATATTTATTGCTTTTTGGGCTGTTATATTACTTGTGGTACCATATTGATCCCTTTTCTCTCTTATTTTGCAAGGATTATTTGAAGAGGGAGAATTCAGGCAGCTGGAATTCTGGACTGGAAAAGGAGCAAATCCTAGTCCACTATTCTGCACATCTCCAACTGCCCTGAAAATTTAAGTGGATTTTTTCTGGAATATATTAAAAATATTGGGCGAAAGAACTACCGGAGGGGGGCCACCAGGGCCCCACAAGCCCCCACTCCGCCACCACCCCCATGGTAGCGGTGGGCAAGCTTGTGGGCTTCCTGAAGGCCCACTAGCCCCCCTCTTTTGCTATATGAAGCGTCCTGGTTTGGAAAAAAATCAAGGGGGAGATTTTTTGTGGTTTCGCCGCCTCCACGAGGCGGAACTTGAGCAGATCCAATCTAGAGCTCCGACAGGACGATCCTGCCGGGGAAACTTCCCTTCCAGAGGGGGAAATCGTCGCCATCGTCATCACCAACACTCCTCTCGTCGGAGGGGAGGCATCTTCATCAACATCTTCATCAGCACCATCTCCTCTCCAATCCCTAGTTCATCTCTTGTAACCAATCTTCATCTCGCAACTCCGATTGGTACTTGTAAGGTTGCTAGTAGTGTTGATTACTCATTGTAGTTGGTGCTAGTTGGATTACTTGGTGGAAGAGTTTATGTTCAGATCCTTGATGCTATTCATTACACCTCTGGTCATGATTATGATTATGTCTTGTGAGTAGTTACTTTTGTTCCTGAGGACATGGGATAAGTCATGCTGATAATAGTCATGTGAATTTGATATTCGTTCGGTATTTTGATATGATATATGTTGTTTTTCCTCTAGTGGTGTTATGTGAACGTCGACTACATAACACTTCACCATTTTGGGCCTAGAGGAAGTCCTTGGGAAGTAGTAAGTAGATGATGGGTTGCTGGAGTGACAGAAGAGTAAACCCCAGTCTATGCGTTGCTTCGTGAGGGGCTGATTTGGATCCACTAGTTTAATGCTATTGTTAGACTTTGTCTTAATTCTTCTTTTGTAGTTGCGGATGCTTGCGAGAGAGGTTAATCATAAGTAGGATGCTTGTCCAAGTAAGCGCAGTACCCAAGCGCCAGTCCACCCACATATCAAACTATCAAAGTAACGAACGCGGATCATATGAACATGATGAAACTAGCATGACTGAAATTCCCGTGTGTCCTCGGGAGCATTTTTCCTCCTACAAGACTTTGTTCAGCTTGTCCCTTGCTGCAAAAGGGATTGGGTCCCTTGCTGCGCCGTTGCTAACACTTGTTACTTGTTACTATTTGCTTGCTACATTTCACGTTGCTACACAATCACTTGTTACCGCTACTTTCAGTGCTTGCAGTTATTACCTTGCTGAAATCCGTTTATCAGAGCCTTCTGCTCCTCATTTGGTTCGACACTCTTTCTTATCGAAAGGACTATGATTGATCCCCTATACTTGTGGGTCATGACCCCCCTCCTTCTTCTTCTTCCTTGACCTCCTCCATAGATGGGAGAAGGGTTTCCCCTCTGGTCCATGGTCTCCATGGCGGTGAAGGGGCGAGAGCCCCTCCGAGATTGGATCTCTCTCTGTGTGTCCTTCTGTTTGTGCGCTCCCAGATTCTGCGTTTCACCGTTTCTTCAATTCCCGGAGATCCGTAACTCCGATTGGGCTGAAATTTTAACACGATTTTCTTTCGGATATTATCTTTCTTGTGGCGAAAGAAGGGCTCCAACCACCTTAAGTAGTGGCCACAAGCCTTCCTGCCACGGGCCCACCCCTGGCCGCAGCGACACGGCTTGTGGGCACTCCGTGCATCGCCTCGTGTTGATTCTTCTTCCCAAAAATCATAAATATTCCAAAAAAATCCCCGTAAGATTTTATTACGTTTGGACTTCGTTTGGTATGGATGTTCTACAAAACAAAAATCTTGCAACAAACAGGAACTGACACTGGGCACTGGATCAATATGTTAGTCCCAAAAATAGTATAAAAAGTTACCAAAAGTATATGAAAGTTGTAGACTATTGGCATGAAACAATCAAAAATTATAGATACGACGGAGACGTATCAGCATCCCCAAGCTTAATTCCTGCTCGTCCTCGTGTAGGTAAATGATAAAAAAGATAATTTTTGATGTGGAATGCTACCTACCATAATCTTGATCATATAATCTAATCATGGCATGAATACTAAAACACGAGTGATTCGAAGAAATAGTCTATCATTTGACATAAAGACAATAATATTTCAAGCATACTAACAAAGCAATCATGTCTTCTCAAAATATAATGGCCATAGAAAGTTATCCCTACAAAATCATATAGTCTGACTATGCTCTATCTTCCCCACACAACGTATTTAAATCATGCACAACCCCGGTTTTAGCGAAGAAATTGTTTCATACTTTAGTGTTCTCAAACCTTTTCAACTTTCACGCAATACATGAGCGTGAGCCATGGACATAGCACTATAGGTGGAATAGAATATGGTTGTCGTGGAGAAGACAAAAAAGGAGGAGATAGTCTCACATCAACTAGGCGTATCAATGGGCTATGGAGATGCCCATCAATAGATATCAATGTGAGTGAGTAGGGATTGCCACGCAACGGATGCACTAGAGCTTATAAGTGTATGAAAGCTCACAAAATAAACTAGTGGGTGTGCACCCAACTTGCTTGCTCACGAAGACCTAGGGCAATTTTGAGGAAGCCCATCATTGGAATATACAAGCCAAGCTATATAATGAAAATTTCCCACTAGTATATGGAAGTGACAACATAGGAGACTCTCTGTCATGAAGACAATAGTGCTATTTGAAGCACAAGTGTGGAAAGAGGATAGTAGCAATTGTCCCTTCTCTCTTTTCTCTCATTTTTTTTGTGGGCTCTTTGTCCTCTCTTTTTTTGGTGGGCATCTTTGCCTCTTTTTTGTAAATGGGCTTCGCTGGCCTCTTTTATTTCCTCACATGGGACAATGCTCTATTAATAATGATCATCACACTTACAACTCAATACTTAGAGCAATGAGGACTCTATATGAAATGCCTTTGGTAGTGTACCGTGACAATGATCTAGCCTAGCAATGACATAAAAAAACGGACAAGCCATGGAAACATCATGCTAGCTAACTTACGAGCATGCAATGGCAATATGGAAGTGGTGGCACATGTCATGAGACGGAACGGTGGTAGTTGCATGGCAATATATCTCGGAATGGCTATGAAAATGCCAAAATAGGTAGGTACGGTGGCTGTTTTGAGGGAGGCTATATGGTGGGTGTAATGCACCGGCGAAAGTTGCGCGGTACTAGAGAGGCTAGCAATGGTGGAAGGGTGAGAGTGCGTATAATCCATGAACTCAACATTAGTCATAAAGAACTCACATACTTATTGCAAAAGTCTATTAGTCCTCGAAACAAGGTACTACACGCATGCTCCTAGGGGAAAGGTTGGTAGGAGTTAACCATCGCGTGATCCCGACCTCCACACAAAGGATGAAAATCAATAAATAAATCATGCTCCAACTTCATCACATAACGGTTCACCATACGTGCATGCGACTGGAATCACAAAACTTAACACAAGTATTTCTAAAAATACACAATTACTCACAAGCATGACTCTAATATCACATATTCATGTTGCAAAACTGTTGCAAGGAATCAAACATATCATATTCAGTGATCTGCAAGTTTTATGTAGGATTTTATGACTAACCATGTGAATGGACAACTCCTGTTAACTCTCTAAATAGGTATAAGTAAAGCATGAGAGTTTAATTATTTCTACAAAATATATGCCCCGCTCTAACAAATATAAGTGAAGCAAAAAAGCATTCTACAAATGGCGGTTTTCTATGTGTAGGGAAACAGGCAATCCAAACTTCAAAAGATATAAGTGAAGCACAAGAAGCATTCTATAAGCCAACCAAGGACTATCTCATACCAGCATGGTGCATAAAAGAAAAAGGAAAAATAAACACAAAAGATGCTCCAAGCATTTGCACATATCATGTGACGAATTAAAATATAGCTCCGAGTAAAATTACCGATAGATTGTAGACGAAAGAGGGGATGCCTTCTGGGGCATCCCCAAGCTTAGACGCTTGAGTCTTCCTTGAATATTACCTTGGGGTGCCTCGGGCATCCCCAAGCTTAGGCTCTTGCCTCTCCTTATTCCTTCATCCATCGTGCTCTCACCCAAAACTTGAAAACTTCAATCACACAAAACTCAACAAAACTTCGTGAGATCCGTTAGTATAATAAAATAAATCACCACTTCAAGTACTGTTGTGAACTCATTCTAAATTCATATTAGCATTATATCTACTGTAATACAACTTCACCATGGTTCATACCCCCCGATACTACCCATAGATTCATCAAAATAAGAGAACAATGCATAGAAAACAGAATCTGTCAAAACAGAACAGTCTGTAGCAATCTGTATATTACGTATACTTCTGATATCTCAAAAAATCTGAACAATTACGAACGTCTGGAAAATTTGCATATCAATCAGCAGAAAAAATAATCAACTCAAAAGCTCTTCCAGAATAAAAATGAAAATTAATTTTGTGAGAAGAAAGTTTTTGTCTTTTCTCAGCGTGATGAAACAACTATCACCCAAACTGATCGTAAAGGCTTTGCTTGGCACATTATTTTCAAAAACACAAAGGAATTGTACAAGGGGATAATTATTTTTGTGAGAAACTTCCATGAAAAATTCTACATTGTTTCCATGAGCATGAACACAAGTGTTCAAGGTCGACCCTCACTTCCACAATGCATCACCTTTCAATCACTTCTCTTTTTGAAAAAGTTTTAAGTTCCCCT
The DNA here is from genome assembly GCF_904849725.1 of Hordeum vulgare subsp. vulgare. Taxonomy (NCBI): domain Eukaryota; kingdom Viridiplantae; phylum Streptophyta; class Magnoliopsida; order Poales; family Poaceae; genus Hordeum; species Hordeum vulgare. The sequence goes on along the minus strand of NC_058523.1, from coordinate 386,052,615 downwards.
CTATTTTTTTTGTTTTTAAACCAAATAAAAGCACTCAACAGAAATAAATGACTCTCTAAAACTTCTGGGTTGTCTCCCAGGCAGCGCTTTCTTTAAAGCCATTAAGCTAGGCATAAAGTGCTCAAGTAATGGATCCACCCGGATCCCAAGGTATATCAAAGCCAATTTTAATTAGCAATGATTTGAAATTTAGTAGTGAGCACAAGGTAACATATATCAAGCAATGACGAAGTCTAACTCTCTTCCTATGCATTGGCATGTCATAAAAGAACAATTCATGCACACCAAGTAAAGGCCAATACATAGCATAAGCAGTTTCTTGCAATTTTATCGTATTGGAAACATAGAGAGGTGGAGATGTAGTTCCTCTCTCATAATAACTGCAAGTAGGAGCAGCAAGCACATGCATATTATATTCATTGAAATCATCATGTTTAATATAAGGGACTATAGCTAGCTCATCTTCATAAGCATAATTCATATTGGCAACATGGCCACAAGCATAGCATGCATCAAGTTCATCAAAAAGGGATATTTCAAACGAATCCAAGGGATCATATCATTCATCCTTCGGTAAGAACGAAGGGAAATTAAATAATGTATGAGTAGAAGAGTTGCTCTCATTAGAAGGTGGACACGGGTAGCTAGTCCGCTCTTCCTCCTTTTGTTCTTCGCTCTCCTCCTCATCTTTTTTATCTAATGAGCTCACAATTTCAGAATTTTCTTCTTCCATAGTTTCCTGCAAAATAATAGTCTCTTCTTGGGCAGCATAGAATTTCTCCTTAAATCGTTCAATATGGGCATTATATTCATAATTAGTATAACAATAACGAAGCATAGACAAATTTTCAGATCGGTAAGGAGCATCATCATTATCATCACACCCTTTAAACACAGCCTCAATTTCATAAGCATCCATAAAAGCAACAAACTCTTCTATTCTCTCCACATCATAGTAATCATATATACCATTAGCATAAGAAGCCAAGGTTCTATGATCATTAAATTCACAAGAAAAGGGAAGGTGTGGAGCCTTCATCCTAGAGCAACAAGTAACACCATATCTCTTGCATAGTTCCCAAGCATACCATTTCAACAAATGGATTTGATCCCATAAAAGTTTCCCTTTTTGAGTCAAGCGATAATCCAACGTGTATCTCATTATATAATTGAATGGGGCTTTCTCAAGATTATTAAAGAAGTGCATAATATTTCCCACATAACGAGCCTCGAGGGTTTTAGGAGGTTCCCCATCTCCATGAGTAGCAAGTACACCTAATTTTTTGGTATTTCGTGTTCCATACCCATAACTAAAGATAGAGAACAACTTAGAACAGCAAATAAATCTACTTAGTGATAAAGCAAACAAGCACACACGAGGATATTCACCCCACGCTATTGCTCCCCGGCAATGGCGCCAGAAAAAGGTCTTGATAACCCACAAGTATAGGGGATCAATTGTAGCCTTTCTCGATAAGTAAGAGTGTCGAACCCAACGAGGAGCTAAAGTTAGGACAAATATTCCCTCAAGTTCTATCGACCACCGATACAACTCTACGCACACTTTACGTTCGCTTTACCTAGAACAAGTATAAAACTAGAAGTACTTTGTAGGAGTGATAGGATAGGCTTGCAAGAAAGTAAAGAACGCATAAATAAAACTAGGGGCTGGTTAGATAAAGAAACAACTACGAGTGTCTAACGAGTGTGGAAAAGTGGTGGTAGGAGTTGCCGAATTGTCCCTAAGCAATTGACTACGTTACTAGATCGATAGCAAGTATCACGTGGGAGAGGCCTCTGCTAGCATGTCATCCCTTACTTGGAATTCTATGCACTTATGATTGGAACTATTAGCAACCGTCCGCAACTACTAACGTTCATTAAGGTAAAACCCAACCATAGCAATAAAATATATTGGTCCCCCTTCAATCCCATATGCATCAATTTCTATGCTAGGTTTGAAGCTTCTGTCACTCTAGCCTACCAATACATAGTCCTATCAACATACAACTAAACCTATGGTGTGATCCACGCGCGCGATCATATGATGGGCACCAAAGGACAACAACATAACCACAAGCAAATTAAACCACCCATAGCAATTCATCAATCACCGATAGGACAACGATAATCTACTTAGACATCATAGGATAACAACACATCATTGGATAATAATATGTAGCATAAAGCACCATGTTCAAGTAGAGGGTACAGCGGGTTGCGGGAGCGTGAACTACTGAATATAGATGGGGGAAGATGATGGAGATGTTGGTGAAGATGACAGAGGTGTTGGTGTAGATCGCCGTCACACGATGATGTCCCGGGCGGCGTTCCGACGCCGCCAGGAGAGAGGGGGAGAGAGCCCCCCTCCTTCTTCTTCTTCCTTGACCTCCTCCCTAGATGGGAGAAGGGTTTCCCCTCTGGTCCATGGTCTCCATGGCGGCGGAGAGGCGAGAACCCCTCCGAGATTGGATCTCTCTCTCTCTCTCTTTGTCCTTCTGTTTGTGCGCTCCCAGATTCTGCGTTTCATCGTTTCTTAAATTCCCGGAGATCTGTAACTACGATTGGGCTGAAATTTTAACACGATTTGCTTCTGGATATTATGTTTTTGCAGCGAAAGAAGTGCTCCAACCGCCTTAAGGAGTGGCCACAGGCCTGCCTGTCGCGGGCCCACCCCCTGGCAGCGGCGACAGGGCGTGTGGGCACTCCGTGCATTGTCTCGCGTTGATTCTTCTTCCCAAAAATCATAAATATTCCAAAACAAATCCCCATAAGTTTTTATTACGTTTGGACTTCGTTTGGTTTGGATATTCTGTGAAACAAAAAACATGCAACAAACAGGAACTGACACTGGGCACTCGATCAATATGTTAGTCCCAAAAATAGTATAAAAAGTTGCCAAAAGTATATGAAAGTTGTAGAATATTGGCATGAAACAATCAAAAATTATAGATACGACAGACACGTATTAGCGTTCATCATGTCCATTGGTGCATCTCCGATGATGCGTGAGTAGTTCTTTGTAGACCTACGGGTTCGTAGTTAGTAGCTAGATGGCTTCCTCTCTCTCTCTCTCTCTCTTAATTATCAATACAATGGTCTATTGGAGATTCATATGATGTAAGTCTTTCCGCGGTGTGTTTGTTGGGATCCGATGAACTTTGCGTATATGATCAGATCTACGTTTTTATCCATGAAAGTTATTTGAGTCTTCTTTGATCTCTTATATGCGTGATTGATTATAGCCTCATATTTCTTCGTCGATATTTGGGTTTTGTTTGGCCAGCTTGATCTACTTATCTTGCAATGGTAAGAGGTGCTTTGTGATGGGTTCGATCTTACGGTGCTTGATCCGATTTACAGAAAGGGAAACGACACGTATGTATCGTTGCTATTAAGGATAACAAGATGGGTCTATTTCTACATAAATAGATCTTGTTTACATCATGTCATCATTCTTATTGCATTACTCTGTTTTTCCATGAACTTAATACACTAGATGCATGTTGGATAGCTGTTGATGTGTGGAGTAACAGTAGTAGATGCTGGCCGGAGTCGTAATAGGACACCCAAAACAGTTGGGTATACCTCCTATCTCACATCCGAAAGCAAAGTGTTTGTTTCTAGAAATGAGTCCTTTCTCTAGAAAGAGTTTCTCTCGAAAGAATTGAGTAGGAGGATGGTGGAAACTTGATGAGGTTATTGAACCATCACTTCAACCAATGAGTAGCAGGGCGCAGGAAGATGTTCCTGTGGCGCCTACACCAATTGAACTAGAAGTTGATGATAGTGATCATGAAGCTTTGGATCAAGTTACTACAAACCTGTAGGTGGACAAGATCACGTACTGCTCCAAAGTGGTATGGTAAACATGTCTTGGAGGTCATGTTGTTGGACAACAATGAACCTGCAAGCTATGGAGAAGCGATGGTGGGCCTGGATTCTAACGAATGGCTGGACGCCATGAAATCCGAGGTAGGATCCATGTATGAAAACAAAGTGTAGACTTTGGAAGAACTAGTTGATGGTCGTAAGGCTGTTGGGTACACATGGATTTTTAAAACAAATACGGACCATGATGGTAAATGTCACCATTAAGAAAGCTCGACTTGTCCCAAAGATGTTTCCGACAAGTTCAAAGAGTTAACTACGATGAAACTTTCTCACTCGTAGCGATGCTAAAAGTCTATTGGAATTATGTTAGAACTTGCTGCATTATTTATGAACTTGCAGATAGGATGTTAAAACATTGTTTCCTTGACGGTTTCCTTGAGGAAAGGTTGTATGTGATACAATCACAAAGTTTTGTCGATCCTAAGGATGCTAACAAGTATGCAAGCTCCAGCGATCCTTCTATGGACTGGAGCAAGCATCTCGGAGTTGGAATATACGCTTTGATGAGATTATCAAAAGCTCTTTGGTTTATACAAAGTTTATGAGAAACTTGTATTTCTTAGGAAGTTAGTGGGAGCACTATAGAATTTTTGATTAGTATATGTGGTTGACATATTGTTGATCGGAAATGTTGTAGAATTTCTGGAAAACATATAGGGTTGTTTGAAAAGTGTTTTTCAAAGGAAAACCTAGATTGAGCTACTTGAACATTGAGCATCAAGATCTATAGAGATAGATCAAAATGCTTAACAGAACTTTCAAATAAATACATACCGTGACAAGATTTTGAAAGAGTTCAAAATAGATTAGTCAAAGAAAGAGTTCTTGGCTGTGTTATAAGGTGTGAGTATTGAGTAAGACTCAAAGCCCGACCACGGTAGAAGAAAGAGAAAGGACGAAGGTCGTCCCCTATGCATTAGCCGTAGGCTCAATAGTATGTTCTACTATGTACCGCACCTGATGTGTGCCTTGCCATGAATCTATCAAGGGGTACAAAAGTGATATAGGAATGGATTACTGGACAAAAATTAAAAGGTATCCTTAGTAACTAGTCGACTAAGGAATGTTTCTCGATTATGGAGGTGATAAAAGAGTTCGTCGTAAAGGGTTACGTCGATGCAAGCTTTGACACTAATCTGGATAACTCTGACTTGTAAACCGGATTCGTATAGTGGAGCAGTCATTTGGAATAGCTCCAAATGGCACGTGGTAGCAGCATCTATGGGATGACATAGAGATTTCTAAAGCACACACGGATATGAAAGGTTCAGACCCGTCGACTAAAAACCTCTCTCACAAGCAAGACATGATCAAACCCCGGTACTGTATGGGTGTTAGATTCATTACAATCACATAGTGATGTGAACTAGATTATTGACTCTAGTGCAAGTGGGAGACTGTTGGAAATATGCCCTAGAGGCAACCATAAATTGTTTATTATTATATTTCCTTGTTCATGATAATCGTTTATTATCCATGCTAGAATTGTATTGATTTGAAACTCAAATACATGTGTGGATACATAAACAACACACTGTCTTTAGTTGACTAGCTCGTTGATCAAAGATGGTCAGGGTTTCCTGGCCATAGACAAGTGTTTTCACTTGATAACGGGATCACATCATTAGGAGAATGATGTGATGGACAAGACCCAAACTATGAACATAGCATATGATCGTGTCAGTTTATTGCTAATGTTTTCTGCATGTCAATGTATCTATTCGTATGACAATGAGATCATGCAACTCTCAGGCACCGGAGGAATACCATGTGCGTATCAAGCTTCACAACGTAACCGGGTGACTATAAAGGTGCTCTACAGGTAGCTCCGAAGGTGTCTGTTGGGTTGTCATGGATCAAGACTGGGATTTGTAACTCCGTGTGACGGAGAGGTATCTTGGGGCCCACTCGATAATACAACATCACAATAAGCCTTTGAAGCAATGTGACTAAGGATTTAGTCACGAGATCTTGTATTATGGAACGAGTAAAGAGACTTGTTGGTAACGAGATTGAACTAGGTATAGAGATACCGACAATCGAATCTCGGGCAGTAACATACAGAAGGACAAAGGGAACAACATACGGGATTAATTGAATCCTTGACATAGAGGTTCAACCGATAAAGATCTTCGGAAAATATGTAGGAGCCAATAAGGGCATCCAGGTCCCGCTGTTGGTTAATGACCGAAGAGTGTCTCAGGTCATGTCCACATAGTTCTCGAACCCACAGGGTCTGCACCCTTAAGGTTCAGTGACGTTTCTGTATAGTTGAATTATTGATGTTGGTAACCGAAGGTTGTTCGATGTCCCCGATGAGATCCCGGACGTCACGAGGGTTACAAGAATGGTCCGAAGACAAAGATTGATATATAGGAAGTATCCATTTGGCTTTCGGAAGATTTTCGAGCATTACCGGTAATGTACCGGGAGTGACGAATGGGTTCTGGAGTTCTACCGGGAGGGGCCAACAACCCGGGAGAGAACCGATGAGGCCCAAGGGTGGCGCACCAGCCCTTGGTGGGCTTGTGGCCCGACCAAGCAAGCCTATTTTGGCCAAAGGGAGAAAAAAGAAAGGGGGAAAGTGCCAAACCTAAATTGGGAAGGAGGACTCCTTCCAAGTTGTGTTCGACGAGGACTCCTCCCTCTCCTCTTGGTTCGGCCGAACCCTAGGGACTTTCCCTAGGGTGCCACCCCTTCCTTTCCTCTTATATATAGTGGAGGTGAGAGAGGCTTTTGGCATATCAAGCCAAGGTGCACCTCTCTCTACCTCCGCCACTTCATGACACCCCTGTATCTAGTTCGGTACGGTACGGCGACACCGTGCCGGAGTAGCTCCACCACCATCGCCACCATGTCGTCGTGTTGCCGGAGAATTCAGATACCTCTTCTTCTCTCTTGCTGGATCAAGAAGGCGGAGATCGTCATCGAGCTGCACGTGTGCTGAATGCGGAGGTGTCATCCGTTCGGCACTATATCGGGATGGATCATGATGGGATCGCGGGACGGTTTGTGATGAGATCGCAGGATGGACTGCGATTTGGATCGTGAAGATGTTCCACTACATCAACCGTGTTATATATGCTTCGGCTTAGCGATCTACAAGGGTATGTTGATCCGAACTCCCCTCTCGTAGATGATCATCACCATGGATAGGTATTGCGTGTGCGTAGGAAATTTTTTGTTTCCCATGCAACGTTCCCCAACATCGAGGCCACCATCGATGCCTCACGCGCTGATGTCATGATGTGGTTGGCTACTTTAAACGACATCTCATGGTGTTTTCTCGAGGCCATCGTCGGTACCTTCGACAAAGACTACGAGGTGTTTTCTCAGCGTGCCCGTGCTTCCGTCAACTCGAGAGTGTAAGTGCATCTAGTGTCCCCTTAGTGATTTTGGTGGTTTGAAGACTTATAGGTTAAGAGACTGATATGTTTGTGAGTATACACAGGCTCTATAAGTCGCTGAGGAGTTTGAGTTATTCGATGAATATCGACCCCTAAAATGTATGTCTTCGGGTGAAGACTTTGGTCATTCCTTGAAGACTTTGATCGCAAAGAAATTGCGATGAAATTGATATTCCTCATGAAGATATTGAAGATGAGGAATTCGGTGTGTTTTGAAGAAAACACTCTGAAGACTTTGAAGCTTGAAGATTTACTCTTTTTGTTTCATTTTCTTTTTACTTGAATTATAGGAACACCGTACTGTTAAATGGGGTCGAGGTAAAACTATGGAACAAATTTGCTCATGATGCTCAACCCAAACCTACATCTACCAAATCCTCAAATTGAAGAACATTAGATACATGAGGACTTTCAGAGTTGAAAGTTCCGACCGTTGCCGCACCATGCGCCACCTGTCCTACATCTTATCCACCCAACGGTCATATTATTAAAGGGAATTTATGTCAAATCATGTTGGGATGCTCCTAGGCTATAAATAGCCGTCCCCACAACCATTAGTTTGTTGGCTGCTCCGAAGGGGAACTGGCATTAGTCATTCAGAGCAACCCAAATTCCTCAGAGTCTTCGAGCTAAAATCATCAAGTGAGGAAATACCCCCAAACACCCAAAACCCAAGTGATTGAGCATCACTGAAGAAGTTATTCCTGTATGGAACCGATGCTTGTTACCTTTGAGGACAGTGCATCCTCCAGTCGACTAGGCGTAATGGTCTAAAGCATCCAGCAGTCAATTGTGGATCGTCGGGTGACCGAGTTTGTGAGGGTTTGGAAGTCTGCCCTGAACACTTACCACGAGTGTTGGGCGAGGATTGTGTGTCCTTAGCTCAAGGATAATACGGTAGGGACTGTGTGTCCCGAGACTGTGTGTCCTTTGGTTTCAATACCAAGCCGCTCCAAACCAGACGTACAACTGTCACAACAGTTGGAACTGGGTCATCAATAACTATCTTCATCAAGCTACTGGTTCTATTTCCTAAACACTTTCATTTCATCAATTGCATGTTGAATATTTTCATCTGTTCTATTTGAAGAATTTGACTGGAGAGTTTCTCTGAATTTCTCACCTCAAATTCTTCACCTGTTATTCTTCACCTGCTTATCATGTACTTGTGACCTGTGCAAACCGATTATCTGAAATCACACTGAGTACTTTGTTGTACACGTTTTTGCACTTCTGACTTAGTACTATTTCCGCTGCACTCAGTTCATGACTGAGGACTTTCCTTACTAGGAATTTCCTCAGTGATGAACTTGTAAAAATCGCCTATTCACCCCCTCTAGTCGATATAACGCACTTGTTGGAAATATGCGCTAGACCTGTTTCAAGATAATCGTTTATTATCCATGCTATAACTGTATTGAATGGAAACATAAATGCATGTGTGGATATATAGACAAAACTGTGTCCCTAGTGAGTCTCTAGTTGACTACCCTGTTGGTCAAGGATGGTTAAGGTTTCCTAGCCATAGATAAGTGTTGTCACTTGATGACGGGATCACATCATTAGGAGAATGATGTGATGGACAAGACCCAAATTGTAAACGTAGCATATGGTCGTGCCATTTTGTTGCTATTGTTTTCTCCATGTCAAGTATTCATTCCTATGACCATGAGATCATGTAACTCACTGACACCAGAGGAATTCCTTGTGTGTATCAAACGTCGCACATTACGGGGTGACTATAAACATACTCTACAGGCATCTCCAAGGGTGTCCTTTGAGTTAGCATGGATCAAGACTGGGATTTGTCACTCCGTGTGACGGAGAGGTATCTCGGGGCCCACTCAGTAATACTACATCACATACAAGCCTTGCAAGCAATCTGACTAAAGAGTTAGTCACGAGATCTTGTATTGTGGAACGAGTAAAGAGACTTGCTGGTAACGAGATTGAAGTAGGTATGGAGATACCGACGATCGAATCTCGGGGAAGTAATATACCAAAGGACAAAGGAATGGTATACATGATTATGTGAATCCTTGACATAGAGGTTCAACCGATAAGATCTTCGTAGAATATGTACGATCCAATATGGACATCCAGGTCCCGCTATTGGATATTGACCAGAGAGTGTCTCGGGTCATGTCTACATAGTTCTCGAACCCGTAGGGTCTACACACTTAAGTTGCGGTGACATTTCGGTATAGTTGAGTTGTAGGTGCTGGTGACCGAAGTTTTGTTCGGAGTCCCGGATGAGGTCCCAAACGTCACGAGGAGTTCCGAAATGGTCCAGAAACAAAGATTGATATATAGGAAGTTTCTATTTGGATTCTGGAAGGATTTCGGGCATTACCGGCATTGTACCTCGAGTGACGAATGGGTATGGGGGGTCCACCAGGTGGGCCCACCACTCCCCAAGAGGGGCACGTGGACTTGATGGTGGCGCAATAGCCCTTTATGGGCTAACTAGTCAACCAAAGAAAGCCCATGAGGTAAAAAGTGGAAAAACAAAAAAGAGGTGGACAACTTGGGGAGGAGTCCTAATCCAAGTAGGATTGGAGGAGGACTCCTTCTATCCTATTCGGCCGAGCCCAAGGGAGGTTCCCTTGGTGCTCAAGGCTATCCCCTCCTTCCTCCTATATATACTAGAGGTTTGAGGGTTTTCGAGATAGAATTTCAGCCATGCGCTACCATCTCCTCTAGTTTGTAGTTCTTCCTCTAGATCAGATTTCTATGGCGCTTAGGCGAAGCCGTGCAGGGATAGATCACCACCATCACCGCCACACCGTCACTCTGCCAGAGAACTCATCTGCTTCCCCGTCTCTCTTGCTGGATCAAGAAGGCGGAGATCGTCATCGAGCTGTACGTGTGCCAAACGTGGAGGTGTTGTCTGTTCGGTGCTAGATCGGGACGTATCGTGGGACGGCTGCGGATTTGGATCGCGAAGACGTTCCACTACATCAACCGCGTTTCTTAACGCTTCCCTCTTAGCGATATATAAGGGTATGTAGATCGGATCTCCCTCTCGTAGATGATCATCGCCTTGATTGGTTTTCGTGTGCGTAGGAAATTTTTTGTTTCCCATGCAAAGTTCCCCAACAGTGGCATCATGAGCTAGGTTCATGCGTAGATGAAATCTCGAGTAGAACACAAAAGAGTTTGTGGGCGTTGATGTTCAATTTGCGACACAATGATGGAGATCATTGTGTGGCGCCGATGACGATGAAGATCATGCCGGTGCTTTGGTGATGGAGATCAAGAAGCACAAAATCATGGCCATATCATGTCACTTATGATTTGCATGTGATGTTAATCCTTTTATGCACCTTACTTTGCTTAGAATGAAGGTAGCATTATAAGGTGATCCCTCACTAAAATTTCAAGATAAAATTGTGTTCTCCCCGACTGTGCACTGTTGGGACAGTTCATCGTTTCGAGACACCACGTGATGATTGGGTGTGATAGACTCAACGGTCACATACAACGGGTGCAAAACAGTTGCACGTGCGGAACAATCGGATTAAACTTGATGAGCCTAGCATGTACAGACATGGCCTCGGAACACAAGAGACCGAAAGGTCAAGCATGAATCATATAGTAGATATGATCAACATGGAGATGTTCACCACTGAAACTATACTCAACTCACGTGATGATCGGACTTGAGTTAGTGAATTTGGATCATGCGACACTCGAATGACTAGAGGGATGTTTATTTGAGTGGCAGTTTATTAGTAATATAATTAGCAAAACACAATTTTCTTAAACATAGTCTAAGTAATCTTTGCAAAATTTATGTTGTAGATCAATGGCTCGCGCAGTAGCAACCTTGAATTTCAATACGTTCCTAGAGAAAGCTAAGTTGAAAGATGATGGTAGCAACTTTGTAGACCGGGCTCGAAATCTGAGGCTTATCCTTGAAGATGGGCAAAAGAATTATGTCCTTGATGCAGTGGTAGGAGATGAACCACCCGCTACGGCTAACCAAGATGTTTTGAACGCTTGGCAAGTTCGTAAGGATGACTACTCACTAGTTCAATGTGCAGTTTTGTATGGCTTAGAACCGGGACTTCAAAGACGTTTTGAACGCCATGGAGCATATGAGATATTCCAGGAGTTGAAGTTTATCTTTGAGAAGAATGCTCGGATCGAGAGGTATGAGAACTCCGATAAATTCTATGTTGCAAAATGGAGGAGAATTCGTCTATCAGTGAACATGTGCTCAAAATGTCTTCGTACTCAAACCGTCTAGCTAAGCTGGGGATCGCTCTCCCGCAAGAAGATATCACTGACAGAATTCTTAAATGACTGCCACCTAGCTACAAGAGCTTCATGTTGAACTATAACATGCAAGGGATGAATAAGTCACCCGACGAGTTATTTGCGATGTAGAAATTCGCTGAGTCCGAAATCCAGAAAGAACATCAAGTGTCGATGGTCAATAAGACCACTAGTTTCAAGAACAATGACAAAGGCAAGAAAGGTAACACCACGAAGAGTGGCAAAGCTGTTGCCCCTCTGATGACCCAGAAGTGTAGGGGATCTATCGTAGCCTTTTCGATAAGTAAGAGTGTCGAACCCAACGAGGAGAACAAGGTATTGACAAGTGATCTTGAGCAAGGAATAACCGCAAGTACTGAAAGGTAACTTTTTATGGGTTTTCTAGTATAAGCAACAAAGAAATAAATGTAAGTAAAGTAAATCGTCCCGAGGTGCAGCAAGTGGCCCAATCCTTTTGAACGCAAAGGATAAGCTGAGAGACTAAACTTATAAAGACTAAGGCGTTCCTGAGGACACACGGGAGAGATAGTCAAGTGCTTTCGCCATACTCTGTCTAGTACTATGTTTTGTATTGATAAGTGTTATGTGGGTGGATCTTAACTAGTGAACCGTCTAGGCTAAGACAAGTACACTCTTATGATTAATTCCTCTTGCAAGCATCCGCAAATCCAAGAGAGAAATTAAGGCAAAGACTAACCATAGCAATAAGCCTTAGGATCCAATACTCCCTCATGCAAAAGTATGCAAACCGGGGTTCAGGTTTCTCTCACTCCGGCAACCCACCATAAGCATTCATTACACACGATGCATTCCCCTAGGTCCTTAAAAAGGCGAAGTGTTATGTAGTCGATGTTCACATAACACCACTAGAAGAATAACACCATAACTTAAATATCAATCAACACATATTAGTTCAACATCATATGACTACTAGCATCTAGACTTTTCCCATGTCCTCAAGAACTAACGAAACTACTCAAAAGACATAAAAGAGATCATAATCAGAGGTGATGAAAATATGATTAACAATCTGGTCATAACAATAATCCTCCAAAAAAACTCAATAGCATTCACCACAAAAGAGTAATCAACACCGGTAGGTAGAGGGGATGAATTGTGCAAGGTACAACTTTGATTGCAATGGTGAAGTAGGTGGGATGAAGGTGGAGATGGTGCTTGTGTTAGTGATGATGGTGATGATGATCTCGATGATCCCGTGACGATGGTGATGACGATGAGGACGATCTCCCCTTCCAGGAGGAGTTCTCCCCGACGGAATCTGACCGTCGGAAAGGTCTTTTCTTCTCTGTAGGTTTCCGCCGCGGAGCGGCGGCAGAATCGCAAAAACTCTTCTGTCCCCCTAATTTTTAGGTCAATAGGGACATATAGGCCAAAGGAGAGCACCGGAGGCAGGACCCACCACCCAGGCGGCCTCCTGGCACGGCCTAGGGGGGCCCACGCCAGCAGGTCGCCTTGGTTATCTGTGGCCCCCCTCCGGCTCTTCCTTGGCCTGTCTTCGAGATCCGTACTGAAATTCTTCCCTCCGATTTTAAGAGCAGTTGGAGATGTTCTGATATTGCAACTCTTCGTGCTATTTTCTCAGCTGAATCCTGTGTATGCTGTTTCGGCATCGGAAAGTTGTAAACTGTGTACAATAAGCCAAAACACTATAAGTACATCATCATAAAGTGAAATATATCAATGAATAGAGACAAATTATGATACAAAATAGTGATGCTTTTTGGATGTATCAACTCCCCCAAGCTTAGACCTCTCTTGTCCCCAAGCGAATACTGAGATCGGTAAACCTATCCACAAGTTTAGAGCGTGAATTGTCGATAAATAAGAATACAGACAAGAAGCAGCATAAATTCTCTACTAAACTCAACCATCCTCAACAGCAATCTCAACTCATAAGGCCCTTATGAAAGAGTAATATCAATTACAATCAAAAGCAGAGCTAAGAAAACTCATCAAACCATGGCAAACATGTCCTTGGTCAGAGAACAACTAATAACTTTTAACTTTTGCTCTTCCTCTTATTTTTTGATGAGATCAATTGAAGCTTTCTGAAAGAACATGTTATTAGTTAGGAAGTGAACATGCTAACACAAAGGAAGATGTTTTCTTTAGCTAAGCTTTAACAAACAACTTACTTATCTTAATGATAACATCAACAAAGGTGTAATATGACAACTCTCAATGAAACAATATAAATGCATGCATCTTTGTCAACATAAATTGTCTGCTCTTTTAAGGATAAAAAGAAGTAGATTTACTAACTCAACATAAAAGTAAAAGATTGGCCCTTCACAGAGGGAAGTAGGGAAAACTCATGTGCTAGAGCTTTTTAGAGAATTTGAAATCAACAAGATTGTAAAACAAGCTTTTGAGAGGTGCATAATTTGTCAACGAATGCTACTGGATAGCCCAATACTTCTCATGTTGGACAAGTTTTGAGGAACGGGTCCCAAACTGGGGACGATCACATCCCCTTAATCTCCTTTGTTTATCACTACCAAAGTTTTCTGATTTCTCATCAACAAAGCGTGAAGGAGGTTTTGTTTGTTGTTATTATTTTTTACGAGCTGGGCGTGCTCATGCCAATCCCTCCTCGTATTAGAGGTTCGCAGATCACATGCAAACCTAAGATAAAACTTGTCCAGTATGAGAAGATCACGATTTATCTACTACTTCCTCATGAGCTAAGAGAGAGGCACAAAACAGGGAGTAATATTTGAAGGTTTAAAGATAGCACATGAGTAATATACTTTAAGAGTGGCGGTGAAATACCACGTATAAGGAAGATATGGTGGACTCTTGGGAAGGTTGAGGTTTGAGGGTATGGATGCACAAGGAGTATTCCCGCTTAGTGCAAGAGTTGGCTAGCAAAGGCTTTTAAGAGCAGACAAATAATGTTTACTTGGATGCAAAACAATATAAAGTGTAACATAAAGAGTTGGCATAAAATATCAAGTTGTCTTCCTTGTGAGCATAACACCTCAAGCATAAGAACATAAAGGTTTTGGCTATGTCGCTACTAGAAAAACTCATGCTTGTTGTTATGACCAATGCTATGTTTGCCAAGATTAAATAAAGTTTTCAAAGCCATACCTGATGTGTAAGATCAATACTCCCATAAGAATCATCATATAAGATCGATTGCATGAAGAGGATACCAAGTGCAGCAAAGAAACCAATAGACTTCTCATTAATATTCCATCATAGACACTGCACGCTCACGGATACAAACTCTCCACAAAGGAGTGACAGACCTCAATGCAAACACTTATTTCATAAGATAACTTCCCTAGACATGATACGACACTAAGCTTGACCATGAAAGCTAAATGATAAAAACAAAGATACCACACACTCCCCCAAGCTTGGAGCAAGCTAAGGGAATGCCATTACCCTTGAAGATTTCACTCTTCATCCTTGCTCTTGTTCCTCAGGTAACCCTTAGCAAAACTCTTCCATGGCAGATGTCCTCCCTCCACATAGGATTCTTCAGTCTCCAAGATCCTGCATTTGGCAGATAAGCCTATGCGCAAAAACTTAAGTTCATACTCACAGTTCTGGTTTTCAAGGTCATAGATGTGCCCTTGAAGCTCGAACACTTTGGTTTCTAGTGCGGATATGATTGATCACACTTCCTTCATCTCCTCCTCATGTTCCCTCTTCAGCACAACGATGATATCGTAGTTGGCCTCGAGACCACTCTCGATCATCAACTTGTACTTGAAGACTTCTCGCTCCACTTCTTCCAGCCTGGCTCTGGTGCTCCCCTCCTTGACAGGTCCCTTCAAATCTTCTTTGTGGAGGACACCATCCTCCACCCAAAGTGTTTGAGGGTGTCTCTTTACCTCTACGAGGTAAGGGTTGGTGATGTTGACGAGGAACTTGTCCCTGGGAGATTTTGGGGAAGCCATGACACCTAAGTTTGCTGAAAGTTTCCTGGCACAAACAGATAAAAAAAACACGGAATCGCAAGATACAAAGTCGGGACGATCCGGGAAAATATATAGGAAAATTTTCTGCACCAAAAGGAAGGTAACAAGCGAAAGTGGAGTTGGGGACAGACTCCGAGTGGTCCAGGCGGCCTCCTGGCGTGCCAGGGGCCAGCCCGCGCCAGGAGGTCGCCTGGGTGACTTGGATCTCCTCTCCGGCTCCATTTCGGCTCAGAATTTTCTAATTTTGTAAAAACGCATAATACGGAACTTTTATTGATGTTCGCGAAGTTTCCTTACCGTATTTCATACCTTTTCTTATTGTGCTTCTGCCGGTGTCTGATACAGTGTTGCAATATGTTCTTCGTGAGTGGCTACCTATATCACATCCACCTCTACATTGATCGGGTCTCCAGCCATGTAATGCTTGAGTCTTTGCCCATTCACAACATGTGGTTTTGTGTCTTCAAAATTAGCAATCTTGATTGCACCGGAGAGGTATACTTCTTCGATATGGTACAGTCCTTCCCACTTGGAAAGTAATTTACGTGGAGAAAACCTAAAACGAGATCTATACAACAAAACTTTGTCACCAACATTAAATACATGTTTCAAAATTCTCTTGTCATGCCACTTCTTTACCTTTTCTTTGAACATTTTTGCGCTCTTGTAAGCTTCACTTCTCCACTCATCTAGAGAAGTCAAGTTCATGAGACGCTTTTCACCATCAAGCTTTGGGTCAACATTCAGCTCTCTAACAGCCCAGAAAACATTGTTCTAACTCTAGAGGTAGATGGCATGCTTTGCAATAAACCATCTTATACGGAGACATCCCCATGGGATTTTTGTAAGCAATTCTATACGCCCACAAGGCATCTCCTAGCTTATTGGACAAGTCCTTTATAGAATTGTTCATTGTCTTTTGCAAGATCAAATTCATATCTCTATTTGTGAGCTCAACTTGCCCACTTGTTTGAGGGTGGTAAGGTGAAGCAATTATATGATTAACATCATATTTTGCTAGAGCTTTTCTAAAAGCACCGTGTGTAAAATGTGATCCTCCGTCGGTCATGAGGTACCTAGGTACACCAAACTTAGGGAAGATTACATCCTTGAGCATTTTCAAAGATGTCTTGTGATCAGCACTTTCAGTGGGGATTGCTTCAACCCACTTGGTCACATAATCTACAGCTACTAAGATGTGAGTGTATTTGTGTGAAGGAGGGACAGGACCCATAAAATCAAAACCCCAGCAATCAAAAGGCTCAATGACTAGAGAATAATTCATATGCATCTCATTCCTCTTACTAATATTACCAACTCTCTAGCACTTACTGCAGGATAAAACGTAATTTCTAGCATCTTTAAAGAGAGTAGGCCAATAAAAAGCTGATTGGAGGACCTTGAGTGTGGTCCTCTCACCGGCATGATGTCCTCCATAAGGACTGCTATGACATTGTATCAAAATATCATTCTGCTCATGCTCCGGTATGCATCTCCTCACAATTCCGTCCACACCATCTCTAAAAAGATGTGGGTCATCCCAAAAGTAATACCTCAAGTCGTGGAAGAACTTCTTCCGCTGCTAGAGTGTTAAACCTGGAGGCAAAAACGTTGCAACAAAAAAGTTAGCATAATCTGCATACCATGGATCTGAATTAGATTTCACCTCCAAAACAGCTAATTGTTCATCTGGAAAATTATCGTTGACCGAAATAGGATCATGTGGTATGTCCTCCATCCTGGAAAGGTTGTCTGCTACAGGGTTGTCTGCGCCTTTCCTATCAACAATCTGCAAATCAAATTCTTGAATAAGAAGGACCCATCGGATAAGCCTTGGTTTGGCATCCTTCTTTTCCATAAGATACTTAATAGCAGCATGATCAGTGTGAATGATGACTTTAGAATCAACAATATAAGGCCTAAACTTATCACAAGAAAACATTCAATTTCTTATCAACCCTTTGTCCTAACACAGCTCCAGCAGCAAAATCACTAGCATCACACATGATTTCAACACGCAAATTCCAATCAGGTAGTTGGACTATAGGGGCGGTTATTAAGGCTTTCTTAAGAACTTTGAAGGCTTCCTTACAATCTTCATCAAACACAAAAGGAATATCCTATTGGAGAAGATTAGTGAGGGGTTTCTAAGTATTAGAAAAGTCTTTAATAAATCTCCTATAGAATACATCATGACCGAGGAAACAACGAATACCTCTGATGTCTTTTGGATAAGGCATTCTCTCGATTGCTTCAACCTTTTCCTTGTCCACCTTGATTCCTTTTTCAGAAATCTTGTGGCCAAGAACAATTCCCTCATTGACCATGAAGTGGCACTTCTCCCGATTGAGTACCAAGTTCGTCTCCTCGCATCTCTGTAAAACTTTATTAAGGTTGTGGAGACAATGGTCAAAAGAGGTTCCATAGACGGAGAAATCATCCATGAAGACCTAAACAATTTCCTCACAAAAACCATGAAAGATAGCGGAGATACACCTTTGAAAAGTAGCAGGAGCATTGTATAAACCTAAAGGCATACGTCTATAAGCATAAGTACCAAAGGGACAAGTAAAAGTGGTCTTCTCTTGATCGGCAATATTAACATGAATTTGACAGAAGCGAGAGTACCCATCAAGATAGCAAAAGTGAGTGTTTTTGGATAACCTATCAAGCATTTTGTCGATGAACGGTAGCGGGTGGTGGTCCTTCCTGGTTGCCTTGCTCAGCTTCCAGTAATCAATAAACATTCCATATCCAATAATAATTCTTTAAGGTATTAGTTCATTCTTATCGTTAGGAACCACAGTCGTACCTCCTTTCTTGGGAACACAATATACTGGACTTACCCACTTACTATCAGCTATAGGGTAGATAATACAGGTGGCTAGAAGCTTGAGGATTTCAGTGCTCACAACATCCTTCATCTTCGGGTTTAATCATCGTTGATGATCAACGGCTGTTTAGCATCAGGCTCAAGATTGATAGTATGCAGACAAATAGATGGACTAATCCCCTTAAGATCATCAAGGGTATAGCCAATAGCGCCTAGATGTTTACGAAGGACTTCCAATAATCGTTCTTCCTCATATCATGAAAGGTTAGAATTGATAATAACAGGATATACTTTCTTTTCATATAAATAAGCATACTTGAGCGTACTAGGAAGAGGTTTAAGATCAAACACCGGGTCTTCTTTTGGTTTCGATAAAATTCCCGAAGGCTCAACCGGAAGGTTGTGCTTCAGGATAGCAGGTTGTCTCAAGAATATGTCATCTAGCTCATTCCTTTCCTACATATGTATATCATTCTCATGGTTTTCCATAAATTGTTGCAAAGGATCATTAGGAGGAATAGCAATAGAAGCAATATCTTCAATAATTTTATCATTACTAGGCATATCAGTACCATGAGTTTGCTTCGAGAATTTTAAAAGTTAAATTCATATGGTTGACCATTAAATCCAACAGATACTTTTCCCTTTCTGCAATATATAATAGCTCCACAAGTTTTGAGAAAAGGCCTACCAAAGATAATAGGGCAAAAACTATCTTGTACTGAACCAAGTACTAGAAAGTTGGGTGGATATTTTACCTTTCCACATGTAACTTCAGCATCTTGCACAATTCCAATAGGAGAGATAGTTTCTTTGTTTGGATGATGAATAGTGACATCGACTTCTTCAATTTCACATGGTAGAATCTCATTCATGATCTCTTGATAAAGTGAAAAAGGAATAACACTAGCACTGGATCCCAAATCACATAGCCCATAATATTTATGATCTCCTATTTTAACAAATACAACTCGAGTACTTGAAATTGGGCCTTTATTCTTGGCTGTAACAAGGTTAGTGGAAACGTCACAAAAATTTATATTAGAATCCTCAATATTACTAGTAACAAGATCCTTGACTAATGCAACTTGAGGATCGACTTTATCAGGTCCTCATGCTCATTAGTCGTTCTTTCACTTTTATTCAGGATGCTTGTGACAAAATAATGCTCCCTCATCCTTGCAGGAAAAGGGGGCTTTTCATATTCAACAACAGGCAAGATAGGATCAACAACATTAATATCAATAGGTAATTCCGTAAAAGGTTTATGGTGTTGATCCTCCTTCTTCTCAGAAGATTCAATATGAGAGGCAAAGTCTTTGCAAAAATCAATTAGAAGCTGGGAATCAAGACCAATCTTAGCACAAAAGGTATTGAAGTAATCAGTTTTCACGTAGCTCTCAATGTAATCACACTCATAATAGATAATGGGTTCAATACCTTTATCAATCTCCCAGTCTTCAGTGTTCTTCTTGATCCTTTCAATAAGATCCCACTTAGCTTCAGTGCTTTTGTTGGAGAACGCCCCACTAGAGGAAGCATCAAGCATCTCTTTATCTTGACGAGAAAGCCTTGCATAAAAATTTGTAAGAATAATTTCTTTGGAGAGCTCATGATTGGGAAATTTTGAGCATTAAGGACTTCAATATCCCCCAAGCTTGAGTGATGCTTTCTCCGTCACGAGACCAAAAGTTATAAATATAATTCATATCTTGATGTATTTCATGAAGAGGATAAAACTTTGCATAAAAGAGAGCATAAGATCTTGCCAATTTAGTAAATGTGAGTCATCAAGAAGCCTATACCAATCCAAAACCTTATCTTTTAATGATAGAGAGAATAGTTTTCTCATAAAAAAATCCATCAATACACCTGCAAGCTTAAATAAGGAGCATAGTTGAGAAAGATATAGCAAGTGTTCACCTGGATGTCTATCTCCTGCATATCGATTAGCCAAGACACAATCAATAATACCAGTTGGTATTTTAAAGGGCACAATTTCAGTAGGTGGGGGAGGCTTCTCCACCACATTAGCGTTGGGGTGGTTCCCCACAAGCAACAAATCAAGAGTAAAGTTGTCCATAGGGACAAAAAGAGGAAACAGTAAAACAAAAAACAGCACGTACAGTGTAAAGGTTTCCTTACCAATTTCACTTACCAATAGTGCTACACTCCCCAGAAACGGCGCCAGAAAATGGTCTTGATGACCCACAAGTGTAGGGGATCTATCGTAGCCTTTTAGACAAGTAAGAGTGTCGAACCCAATGAGGAGCAGAAGGTATTGACAAGTGATCTTGAGCAAGGAATAAGTGCAAGTACTGAAAGGTAACTTTTTATGGGTTTTCTAGTATAAGCAACAAAGAAATAAACGCAAGTAAAGTAAATTGTGCCAAGGTGCAGCCAGTGCCCAATCCTTTTGAACTCAAAGGACAAGCCGAGAGACAAAACTTATAAAGACTAAGGCATTCCTGAGGACACACGGGAGAGATAGTCAAGTGCTTTCGCCATACTCTGTCAAGTACTATGTTTTCTATTGATAAGTGTTATGTGGGTGGATCTTAACTAGTGCACCGTCTAGGCTAAGACAAGTACACTCTTATGATTAATACCTCTTGCAAGCATCCACAAATAAAAGAGAGAAATTAACGCAAAGCCTAACCATAGAAATAAGCTTTAGGACTCAATACTCCCTCATGCGAAAGTATGCAAACTGGGATTCAGGTTTCTGTCACTCCGGCAACCCACCATAAGCATTCTTTATACACGATGCATTCCCCTAGGACCTTAAAAAGGCGAAGTGTTATGTAGTCGACGTTCCCATAACACCACTAGAAGAATAACACTATAACTTAAATATCAATCAACACATATTACTTCAACATCATATGACTACTAGCAAATAGACTTTTCCCATGCCCTCAAGAACTAACGGAACTACTCACAATACATAAAAGAGATCATGATCAGAGGTGGTGAAAATATGATTAACAATCTGGTCACAATAGTAATCCTCCAACAAAACTCAATAGCATTCACCACAAAAGAGTAATCAACACCGGTAGAGTAGAGGGGATGAATAGTGCAAGGTACAACTCCGATTGCAATGGTGAAGCAGATGGGATGAAGGTGGAGATGGTGGACATTGGTGATGATGATCTCAATGATGCACGTGATGATGGTGATGACGATGATGACTAACTCCCCTTCTGGGAGCAGTTCTCCCCGGCGGACTCTGCCCGCCAAAAAGGTCTTTTCTTCTTTGTAGGTTTCCGCCGCGAATCGCGAAAACTCTTCTACCCCCGTAATTTTTATGTCAAGAGGGACATATAGGCCAAAGGAGAGCACCGGAGGCGGGACCCACCACCCAGGCGGCCTCCTGGCGCGGCCTAGGGGGGCCTGCGCCAGCAGGTCGCCTAGGTGACCTGTGGCCCCCCTCCGGCTCTTCTTTGGCCTGTCTTCGGGATCCGTTCGGGTACTTCTTCCCTCCGATTTTCAGCACAATTGGAGATGTTCTGATATTGCAACTCTTCGTGCTATTTTCTATGCTGAATCCTGTGTTTGCTGTTTCAGCATTGGAAAGTTATAAGCTGTGTAAAATAAGCCAAAACACTATAAGTACATCATCATAAAGTGAAATATATCAATGAATAGAGACAAATTATGATACAAAATAGTGATGCACTTTGGACGTATCACCCTCCGACGAAGAAACCCAAGGCTGGGCCTAAGCCGGAAACTGAGTGCTATTATTGCAAGGGGACTGGTTAGTGAAAGCGCAACTATGCCAAGTATCTGGGCGATAAGAAGGCGACCAATGCCAAACAAGGTATATATGATATACATGTTATCGATGTGTACCTCACCAACTCTCGTACTAGTGCATGGGTATTTGATACCGGTTCTGTTGCTCACAATTGCAACTCGAAACACGAACTGTGGAATAAACGAAGGCTAGCGAAGGATGAAGTGACGATGCGCGTGGGAAATGGTTCCAAGGTTGATGCGATAGCTGTCGGCACGGTCTCACTTCAGTTACCATCGGGATTAGTTATGAACTTAAATAATTGTTATTTAGTGTCTGCGTTGAGCATGAACATTATATCTGGATCTTGTTTATTGCAAGATGGTTACTCATTTAAGTTTGAGAATAATGGTTGTTCTATAAATATGAGTAATATCTTTTATGGTCATGCACCCAATGTGAGGGGTTTGTTCATATTGAATCTCGATTGTGATGACACACATATCCATAACATTGAGACCAAAAGATCTAGAGTTAACAATGATAGCACCACTTTCTTGTGGCACTGCCGCTTAGGTCATATTATGGTTAAGCGCATGAAGAAGCTCCATGTTGATGGACTTTTAGAGTCTCTTGCTTTTGAATCACTTGACACATGCGAACCATGCCTCATGGGCAAGATGACTAAGACTCCGTTCTCTGGAACAATGGAGCGTGCGAGTGACAAGTTGGAGATCATACATACTGATATGTGCGGACCAATGAGCATAGAGGCGCGCAGAGGTTATCATTATTTTCTCACTTTCAATGACGATTTGAGTAGGTATGGCTATATCTACTTGATGAAGCACAAGTCTGAAATGTTTGAAAATTTTAAGCAATTTCAAAGAGAAGTTTAAAATCATCATAGCAAGTAGATCAAGTTTCTATGATCTGATCGAGGAGGAGAGTGTCTGAGTTACGAGTTTGGTGCTCACTTAAGACAATGTGAAATTGTTTCACAGTTGTCACCGCCTGGAACACCACAACGTAATGGTGTGTCCGAACGTCGTAATCGTACTTTATTGGATATGGTGCAATCTATGATTTCTCTTACCGATTTGACACTATCGTTTTGGGTCTATGCATTAGAGACAACCGCATTCACTTTAAATAGGGAACCATCAAAATCCATTGAGACGACACCCTATGAGCTATGGTATGGAAAGAAGCCAAAGTTGTTGTTTCTTAAAGTTTGGGGATGCGATGCTTATGTCAAAAAGCTTCAGCCTGAAAAGCTGGAACCCAAACCGGAAAAGTGTGTCTTCATAAGTTACCCAAAAGAGATAGTTGGGTATACCTTCTATCTCAGATCCGAGGGCAAAGTATTTGTCACTAAGAATTGAGTGGGAGGAAGACAGAACTTGATGAGGTTAAAGAACCTCTGCTTCAACATGATGGTTGCTCAGGGTAGAAAGAAATTTCTATCGAGGAAACACCAGTTGAAGAGGAAGGTAATGATGATGATCATGAAGCTTCAGATCAAGTTATTGTCAGACCTCGCAGGTCGACAAGAGCACATACTGCTCCCGAGTGGTACGAGAATCCTGTGTTGACTATCATGTTGTTAGACAACAATGAACCTGCGAATTATGGAGAAGCAATGGTGGGCCCAGATTCCAACAGATGGTTAGAAGCCATGGAATCTGAGGTAGAATCTATGTATGAAAACAAAGTGAGGACTTTGGATGTATTACATGAAGGTCGCAAGGCTATTCAGAACAAATGTATCTTTTAGAACAAGACGGACGCGGACGGTAATGTGACCGTTTATAAAGCTTGACTTGTGGCAAAGGGTTTTTCACAAGTTCAAGGAGTTGACTACGATGAGACATTCTCACCCGTAGTGATGCTTAAGTCCGTCCGAATCATGTTGGCAATAGCTGCATTTTTCGATTATGAAATCTGGCAGATGGATGTCAAAACGACGTTCCTTAACGGGGTTCTTAAGGAAGAGTTGGATATGATACAACCCGAAGGTTTTGTCGACCTAGAGAATGCTGACAAGGTGTGCAATCTCCAGCGATCTATTTATGGATTGGTGCAAGCATCTCGGAGTTGGAATCAACGCTTTGATGAGGTGATCAAGGCATTTGGGTTTATACAAGTTTTTGGAGAAGCTTGTATTTACAAGAAAGTGAGTGGGAGCTCTATAGCATTTCTAATATTATATGTGGATGGCATATTGCTGATTGGAGACAATGTGGAGTTCTTGGAAAGCGTAAAGGATTACTTGAATAAAAGTTTTTCAATGAAATACCTAGGAGAAGTTGCTTACATATCGGGCATAAAGATCTATAGAGATAGGTTGAGGCGCCTAATAGGTCTTTCACAAAGCACATACCTTGATAAAGTTTTGAAGAAGTTCAAAATGGAACAATCCAAGAAGGGCTTCTTGCCTATGTTACAAGGTATGAAGTTGAGTAAGACTCAGTGTTCAAGCATGGGTGTCATCCCCTATGCTTCAGTCATAGGGTCTATCATGTATGCAATGCTGTGCACAAGACCGGATGTCAGCCTGGCCATAAGTATGGCAGGCAGGTTTCAAAGTGATCCGGGAGTGGAACACTGGGCGGCGGTCAAGAACTTGAAAAGGACTAAGGAAATGTTTCTCGTTTATGGAGGTGATGAAGAGCTCGTCGTAAAGGGTTACGTCGATGCAAGTTTTGACACTGATCCGGATGACTCTATGTCGCAAACCGGATACGTATTTGTTCTTAACGGGGGTGCGGTAAGCTAGTGCAGTTCCAAGCAAAGCGGCATAGCTGATTCTACATGCGCAGCGGAGTACATAGCTGCCTTAGAGGTGGCCAAGGAGGGTGTCTGGATGAAGCAGTTCATATCAGATCTTGGAGTAGTGCCAAGTGCACTTGATCCAATCAATTTGTTCTGTGACAACACTGGTGCCATTGCTCTAGCCAATGAACCAAGGTTCCACAAGAGGACCAGACACATAAAGCGACGCTTGAACGCCATCCACAATTACATCAAGGCGGAAGACATAAATATTTGCAAAGTGCACACAGATATGAATGTTGCAGATCCGCTGACTAAACCTGTACCACGAGCAAAGCATGAACAACAGCAGAACTGTATGGTTGTTAGATTCATTACATTGTAAATCACATGAAGATGTGAGGCTAGATTATTGACTCTACTGCAAGTGGGAGACTGTTGGAAATATGCCCTAGAGGCAATAATAAAATAGTTATTGTTATATTTCCTCTTTCAAGATAATCATTTATTATCCATGCTATAACTGTATTGAATGGAAACATAAATGCATGTGTGGATATATAGGCAAAACTGTGTCCCTAGTGAGTCTGTAGTTGACTAGCGTGTTGATCAAGGATGGTTAAGGTTTCCTAGCCATAGACAAGTGTTGTCACTTGATGACGGGATCACATCATTAGGAGAATGATGTGATGGACAGGACCCAAACTATAAACGTAGCATATGATCGTGTCATTTTGTTGCTACTATTTTCTGCATGTCAAGTATTCATTCCTATGGCCATGAGATGATATAACTCACTGACACCGGAGGAATGTCTTGTGTGTATCAAACATTGCAACGTTACTAGGTGACTATAAAGGTACTCTATAGGCATCTCTGATGGTCTCCGTTGAGTTAGCATGGATCAAGCCAGGGATTTGTCAGTCCGTGTGACGGAGAGGTATCTCGGAGCCCACTCGATTATATGACATCACATACAATCCTTGCAAACAATGTGAGTAAAGAGTTAGTCACGGGATCTTGTATTACGGAACGAGTAAAGAGACTTGCCGGTAACGAGATTGAAATAGGTATGGAGATACCGACGATCGAATCTCGGGCAAGTAACATACCAAAGGACAAAGGGAATGGTATACGGGATTATGTGAATCCTTGACATTGAGGTTTAACCGATAAGATCTTCGTAGAATATGTAGGAGCCAATATGGACATGCAGGTCCTGCTATTGGATATTGACGAGAGAGTGTCTCGGATCATGTCTACATAGTTCTCGAACCCGCAGGGTCTGCACACCTTAAGGTTCGGTGACGTTTTGGTATAGTTGAGTTGTAGGTTCTGGTGACCGAAGTTTTGTTCGGAATACCGGATGAGATCCGGGGCGTCACGAGGAGTTCCGGAATTGTTCGGAAACGAAGATTGATATATAAGAAGTTGGTATTTGGATTCCGGAAGGATTTCGGGCATTACCAGCAGTGTACCGGGAGTGACGAATGGGTACAAGGGGTCCACCAGGTGGGCCTACCACTCCCCAAGTGGGCAGCGCGGACTTGATGGTGGCGCAACATCCCTTGATGGGCTGACTAGTCAACCAAAGAAATCCATGAGGTAAAAAGTGGACAAACCAAAAAGAGGTGGACAACTTGGGGAGGAGTCCAAATCCAAGTAGGATTGGAGGAGGACTCCTCCTCTCCTATTCGGCCGAGCCCAAGGGAGATTCCCTTGGTGCTCAAGGTTGGCCCCTCCTTCCTCCTATACATACTAGAGGTTTGAGGGTTTTTGAAATACAATTTCAGCCACGTGCTACCCTCTCCTCTAGTTTGTAGTTCTTCCTCAAGATCGGATTTCTGCGGCGCTTAGGCAAGGCCCTGCAGGAATAGATCACCACCATCACCGGCGCGCCGTCACGCTGCCGGAGAACTCATCTACTTCCTCCTCTCTCTTGCTGGATCAAGAAGGTGGAGATCATCATCGAGCTATACGTGTGCTGAACACGGAGGTGTCGTCCGTTCGGTGCTAGATCGGGACAAATCGTGGGACGGCGGCGATTTTGATCGCAAAGACGTTCCACTACATCAACCACGTTTCTTAGCGCTTCCCGCTTAGCGATCTACATGGATATGTAGATCCGATCTCCCTATCCTAGATGATCATCACCATGATAGATCTTCGTGTGCGTAGGAAATTTTTTGTTTCCCATGCAACGTTCCCCAACAACACTTTCAGTTGATATCAGAGCAAGGTACTCCCTTGTTCTGTGTGATTTTGGTTTAACCACGTGGAGTTTTAGTTATGTCAACTGTAGGTATGATCAAGGTTACTGCATGATGTCCTACCTTCAAAGGAAAGGACTTCCCCTACTAGAAGACCCAGATGCAAATGCATCTTCAAGCAATTGACAATGATCTCTGTTATATTATGGAAAATGTCATTTCTTCCATCACTGCTACTGTCTCTGCCGCTGATGTGAAGAAGTTCAAGCAACTTGACTCGCAAGCAAATAATATCATCTGTGGCCACCTGAGCAAAGGTTAGTATGGCAGAGTCAGCGTTTTGGGCACTGCTAAGCTTATCTAGGATAGGTTGTGCAAAGTCAATGAGGGAGTCTCAACACAGCATGACTCTCGTGTCGATGTTCTTCGCAATCTCTTCAACCATTTCAAGAGGCTTGACAATGAAAGATGCCAAGATACCTTTGATCGCCTCACTGAAATCTCAAATGAATTGCAAGCTCTCGGAGCTAGAGACAACACTGACCAGGAAGTTGTGAAGAAACTGCTACGATATCTTGATCCATCATTTGACATACTCGTTCTGATGATCCAAGAATGAAGAGACTACAAAATGCTTGATCCTGCTGATATACTTGAGAGACTCAATACTCATGAATTCTAACAAGAACAAAAGAGAGATCTATATGGACCAAACTATTCAAGACCTCATGCACTGAAGGCTAAGGTTGTTTCCTCATCCGAAGAAGAAGAATCGGATTGCAGTCTTGGTGACCCTAAAGAACTTGGACACGAACTTGCAATGCTCGTGAGGAAAGTCCAGAAGTTCACAAAGTGTGTCCAGTTCAGAAAATTCTCAAGAAAAGATATGAGGAAATTAGAATCCTCATCTGAGGACTACAAGAAACAAACCTGCCACAAATGCAATAAATCTGGTCACTACATTGCTGACTGTCCTCGCTGGGTGAAAGAATCAAGGAAGAAGAAATACAAGGATGAAAGTCCTGATGACTTGAAGAAAAATAAGAAATCTTAAAAGTCCTCATCTTCAAAGTTCTCATTGCACAAGAATACCAGTTTCAGAAAAGCTCGGGAACTCATTGGAAAGGAAATGGATTCTGAACAAGAATCTGAGGAATATGATGAAGAGGAAGGTTCTGAAGTGGAGTCAGAATCTGGTGTGCCCAGTCTTGCACTTGCTACCACATTCGTCAGCAACTTGATCTTCAACCTTGAAGAAAATGACAACGTCGACTACACTGATGAATATGCTGATGACTTCGCTCCAACCTATTGCGTCATGGAAAAAGATTCAAAGGATGACAAACCCAAAAATATAGAGTGGGTTCTTGACAGTGGTTACACAAATCACATGACTGGTGATAAAATCTTATTGATGAATATACAACTTACTCCATCACCACTGAAGAAAATCACCTACGCTGATAAAGGTAAAAGCAAGGTATTGGGACTTGGTAAAGTGGCTATCTCTAAGGATCGGCACATGGACAAAGTCATGCTTGTCGAATCCCTTGGGTTTAACCTCATGTCAGTCTGAATGCTTTGTGATCTTGATATGATTGTCATCTTTGGAAAATATAGATGTGTAGTCATCATGGAATCTGAAAAATCCAAAGTCTTCGAAGGCTTTAGGAGAGGAGAATTGTACATTGTTGATTTTTCCATAGGGCCTCAACCAGCCACATGTTTACTAGCAAAAACCTCACAAGGCTGGCTCTGGCATCGACGACTTGGTCATGCAGGCATGAGGAATTTGCACACACTGGCGAAGAAGAAGCATGTCATTGGCATCGAATCGGTCAAATTCCTCAAGGACCATCTCTCCGGTGCTTGTGAGTGTGGAAATTACCACATCCAAACACCCTTCAAAGACTATTATGACTACTACTCGTCTGTTTGAATTGCTTCACATGGATCTGTATGGACCTACTCATTATGCTACTTTAACCAATGCAACATCTTTATATGGCTTTGTCATCGTTGATGACTATTCTCGTTATACTTGGGTACACATCATTGCTTACAAAAATGAAGTGCAGGAAGTCTTCAAACGATTTTCCTCAAGGGCCTCAACAAACTTCGACGTCAAGATCAAATACACCAGGAGTGATAATGGGACAAAATTCAAAAATACTGGTCTTGATGATTATCTTGATGAACTTGGTATTACTCACGAATTGTCTGCTCCTTATACTCCTCAACAGAATGGCGTCGTTGAACGCAAGAACATGACTCTGGTTGAAATGGCACAAACTATGCTTGAAGAATATTAGAGTCCTCGTCACTTTTGGCCTGAAGCAATCAACACTTCTTGCCACATCATCAACAGGGTATATCTTCACAAATTCCTCAAGAAAACCTCATATAACTCCTCATTGACAAAAAACCCAATGTAAGTTATTTCAAAGTCTTCAGTGCATGATACTGTATTAGAGATCCTCACCATAGCTCAAAGTTTGCACCTCAAGTACATGAGTGTTTTATGCTTGGTTACGGAAAGGACTCTCACACCTACAGAGTCTTCAACACCTATCACAACAAGGTTGTTGAAACTGTAGATGTGCGGTTCGTTGAAACTAATGACTCGTAGAGAGAGCAACTGCCTCGTGTGCCAGATAAATTGACTCCTGAGGAAGATATTAAGCACACGGCTACTAAAGATATCATTCAAACTGAGGAACAACCCCTTGTTGAAGAAGTCGTCCCCGACACTGATGAAATTCAAGCAGGTGCACCTGAGGAAAATGCTACAAATCAAATTCCTGAGCCCAACCAAAGTCTTCAGCCAGCTCATCCAAGGATTGCAAATGAAGTGGAACTTGACAAAATCCTCGATGACATCAATGGCCAAGTCCCCTCACTTGCTCAAAAGCTTCGCATTTAGTTAACTTATGTGGGCATTCCTCTTTTGTGTCTATCACAGAACCCTCAAAAGTTGTTGAAGCCTTCATGGAACTTGAGTGCATTCGAGCCGTGCAAGATGAACTTCTTCAGTTCAAGCTAAATGACGTATGGGAACTAGTCAAAATACTAGATTCTCGCAAACACAATATCATTGGCACCAAGTGGATCTATCGAAACAAGCAAGATGAGGATGGTAACGTTGTGAGGAATAAGGCACGGCTTGTAGCCCAAGGCTACACATAGGTTGAAGGAATTGACTTTGATGAAACTTCTGCAGCTGTTGCTAGACTTGAAGCTATTCGAATATTGATTGCTTATGCTAACCATCACAATATTACTCTATATCAAATTGATGTGAAAAGTGCATTCCTCAAGGGTAAGCTTGAGGAAGAAGTATATGTTGGTCAGCCCCCAGGTTGTTAAGACCCGAATCAGCCAGACAAAGTCTTCAGACTCAAAAAGGCACTCTATGTCCTCAAGCAAGCACCTCGGGCATGGTATGATACATTGAAGGAATTCCTCATGAAGGAAGGCTTCAAACCCGATTCACTTGATCCTACTCTTTTCACAAAATCCTATGACAATGAACCATTCGTGTGCCAAATATATGTCGACGACATTATTTTTGGTTGTACTGACAAACGTTATAGTGATGAATTTTCCTACATGATGGGTGAAGACTATCAAATGTTCATAATGGGGAGCTGATATTCTTCTTAGGTCCGCAAATTCGTCAACAACGCAATGGCATATTCATATCTCAGGAGAAATGCCTCAAGGATGTTTTGAGTTAATTCAGCATGCATGAATGCAAAGGCGTCAAGATACCTATGCCTACCAACGGCCACCTCCGCACTGACGAAAATGGTATAGATTTCGATCAGCATATATATTGCTCTATGATTGGCTCTTTATTGTATCTATGTGCATCTAGGCCAGACATTATGCTTAGTGTTTGCATGTGTGCATGTTTTCGAGCAAAACCGAAGGAATCACACCATAAGGCTGTGAAACATATTCTTAGATATCTAGCTCACACACCAACACTAGGATTATGGTACCCCAAGGGCTCAAATGTTCACCTCATTGGATATTCTGATTCTGATTATGCTCGTCGTGTGGATCGCAAGTCAACATCAGACACATGTCATTTCCTCGGACCATCCTTAGTCTGCTGGTCCTCAAAGAAGCAGAATTGTCTGTCACTCTCCACTGTTGAAGCTGAATACATTGCTGCTGGATCTTGTTGTGCTCATCTGCTGAGGATGAAGCAAACCCTCAGATATTACGACATCAACATGAAGAATGTGCCCATCTACTGCTACAATGAGAGTGCAATCAAGATCGCCTACAACCCAGTGCAACACTCGAAAACCAAGCACATCTAGATTTGCAATCATTTTCTTCGTGACCATGTACTCAAGGGAAATATCATCATCAACCATGTGAAAACTGATGGCCAGCTAGCAGATATTTTCACAAAGCCCTTGAATGAGAGAAGGTTTTTCAAGTAGCGGTGTGAGCTAAATATCCTAGAATCTTCAAATGTTTTGTAAATATGCACACATCCTAACACTTATGCAAAATTGATTACTTAGATGTGCAACACATGAAGTAACGATTTTCTTCAATCAATTAAGAATATCACTCTAAGTGTGAAGAAATAAATGAAGAATTTGATTCTCATGACCCTACGACAATTGTACGCGGCGCTTGAAATCATCATTCTTATACGGTGGGTCACGCCACCACAAAACTTTGAAATTCTTCAAATTGGAAATTCTTCAATCTGAGACTTTTTAACAAATTCCTAAAAAATTTCAAGTCTTCAAATTTTTCAAATTCTTCAAAACATTCTATGATGATCTTCACTGACTAGATATTATATAATGAGCTTTCAATGTCCTCAACACCATTCACTTATTGCTAAGTCTTCAAGTTGGTATTTCTTCTAAGTGAATGTGTTCGGACTCGACTCCCCTCTATGCTAAGCTCAACCCAGTCTATTCTCAATTCTTCATACGCATTCTATTGACACTTGTTCAAAGTCCTCACTAAGTCCTTGTCAGCTGATGACTTTGCAACAAAATACTCAAAATTGAAAAATTATATATTAATGTTACCACAGTAACCGCACCCACTACTCATGATAGGATAACCGTGATCTCCACCGCTTCGATTGTGGGTAGCACGTGTCATGCGGAGAAGAAAGGGCCAGGGCAATTTCGTCCGAAGTTTTCGCTTCAGACCGTTTTCACCTGAGCTATAAATAGCCCCTTACCCCCTTCAGTCAAAAACTCTTCTCTCCCTCTCGACTCCTCCGGTCGAGCTCAAATCCAAGTGTCGTCGCTAGCATGTTCGTCGTCGGTGTGGAACAGCTTCACTGCCTCGACCTCGTCATCGCCGGACACACACTGACTACGGATCATCTAACTCCGCCTCCGCAATAGGTGTCTTCAGTCGCCAAGTTGGGGCACTGGAAATCTGAACCGAAGAACTTCTATTTTTACTTCCCCAGTTCATCGAGTTCTTCATACAGGGTAATTAAAATCCTATTTTATTGTCCCTGTTCCACAGAAAATCTTTCCGTTGTGCACACCCATGTCTAGAACACTTGATGAATTTCACTAAGGCCCTAAAGTCTTCACGAGATTCCTCAATTGTGTAAATTTTCGAATCTGCACAACTCTGGAACCCAAGATCATAATGCTTAGTAAAATAACTCAACACACTTGTCAAATTCCTCAACCTAAGTCATTTTTAAATTTCCTCAAATCTGAGAACGCATATGACCTCTCCAAACTCTTCGCACCTATACTCTGTTCACAGGTACAAAATGTTTGCTGATGAATCACTAGGTTCTCATCAACTTAACTCATTTACAGCATTTCTCGAAGAAACATTACCTGTGTCCTCAGATTCCTCAAGAATACAAATTCCTCAGCAAAAACCTCAGCTCAAGAAAATGGAGGAAGACATAATACAGAAGGGTGGCAAGAAACTTGAACAAAACACTGCTTTTGAAATCCCAGAAGATATATATGCTGAGTACTGCACGCCTGATGAAGAAATTCATGGAAAAGGGACAATGGCAAAACGCAAGATCAGACTTTACAAGATTTAGTGAAGATGGGCAAAGGAGTGGAAGGAATACAGGTATGTCACTCCAATGTATTCCAAGAAGTTTGTGTTGGAAATATGCCCCAGAGGCAATAATAAATTAGTTATTATTATATTTCCTTGTTCATAATAATCATTTATTATCCGTGCTAGAATTGTATTGATTGGAAACTCAAATACATGTGTGGATACATAGATAACACATTGTCCCTAGTGAGCCTCTAGTTGACTAGTTCGTCGATCAAAGATGGTCAAGGTTTCCTGGCCATAGGCAAGTGTTGTCACTTGATAACGGGATCACATCATTAGGAGAATCATGTGATGGACAAGACCCAAACTATGAACGTAGCATATTGATCGTGTCATTTTATTGCTATTGTTTTCTGCGTGTCAAGTATTTGTTCCTATGACCATGAGATCGTATAACTCGCTGGCACTGGAGGAATACCTTGTGTGTATCAAACGTCACAACGTAACTGGGTGACTATATGTGGGGAACCCGACTGGTAAGTCGAGATCGCCCTGCCCAGTGATCCCAAGGATCAATGCTCACTGCACACAGATACTGAATAACAGAGTCTTACATCCATACATACCGTTTGATACAATAAATGACCACTTCGGTCGAGTTTTACATACATAGGGCCTTAAAGGCCAAAGCACCAAACTAGACCAATAGCGGGAATTATTGGTTGAAAGCGTGAACCCATGCCATCAGCCTTAACCTACAGGCATTCTGACTGGGAAGCATCCTAGCTCGCAAGAACGTCACCGAGTCAATCTTCACCATATCCTATCTTTCATACCTGGTCAATGAAATAACCAGTGGCAAGCCAATGAGTACTTTGAATGTACTCGCAAATAGCCCATGATACGAACAATGAAAGTGAAGGATAACAATGTCATGCACCTTTAGTGTAACTCATCTGGGTGGAATGATCATGTATATGCATCAAGCTAAAGAATTACTTTTGAAGAACAGGTTATAGATATCAACATATCTGCTAAGGGTTGAACAATCCGGGTTCACCCTATATGCCAAGTCATCGGACTTGTCATAACCTCAATGTATCAGCTGAGGGCTAAACCATCCGGGTTTACCCTATATGCCAAGTCACCGAACTTGGTCATATTATTGTTATTGTAACAACACCTTTTTAACACCACACACACACTTGGTTTATGCGGAAACGCTGGACGTAGTTTAAGCAGCACCACCCAACTGTCCTTGACCGTGGACACGGCTATTCGAATAGTTTGACACTCTGCAGAGGTAGTACGCTGGACCCACGAGATCCGGGAAACTTCCATGTCATCCACGACTCGCGGTATATCACATATACCCGAGGTAAGTACCCGATCATCATCTTTCCCCTGACGATACTAGACAAAGAGGTCCACTCGATTGGTGCCCAGCCCACATGTTGTACGTCTTACGAGCACCGACTCTAGACAGTATCAACCATGCGGGGACCAACGGTGAGCCTGGAACTCATTATAATGGCATAGTCGTCCTAACTGGCACGACCCCATCATGAGAGTGACGACAATCACTCCCGCCACTAGTAATGTGGCTCTTTGCTAGCACCGACCAGAGTAATCAACAAAGCCCCGTCCCATAAAGGGGTATCGTGGTCGTACCGGTAAGGTTGGGACGGTCGACACATCAGAAATCTAATCCCATTTCCGAAACCATACTCACACAAAAACACCGGTGCATCACTTCACCAAAAGTGATCACCAACTCATCATCACCCTCGGGCATTAGTGGAACCCGACGGGGTTTTCATGAACTCTTTATTTAACTCATCATCATGTTCATGATAATATTATCTATCTTTACTTGTCAACATGGTATTAACATGACCCTCAAGGGGTAGGGTCAAGCTCAATGCAATGATCATACTCTACTAGTCAACATGACAGTAGCATGATCCTCATAGATGGTAGGGTCAAGCTCATCATGCTTGTGCTTCGAGGATCCATATTTATAACATCACTATCATGCAAGTGCTTCGAAGAAGCCTTCGGTACCATCGCACACATGATGAACCGGCACTGTGACCTCATGCAACGAAAAAGTACTTGCTATTCTAGCATGCATCAATGTATGTGCTCAAGTCATGGTCAAAGGGCTGCTTGCCTTCCTCACGTAAGTCTCGGGGTCTTCGAGGTCTTCCGCTCCAACTCTGAATACTCCGTCTACCGTCAACTATCGTCAGAAACAACTATAGTAAGCCATATAGCAAGCAGAATAAAAGTGTTCTATAAATAGAAGTTTTATTTTTCTTGGACCTCTCTAGTCATAAGAAAAATACATGAAGCTTCTCATAGGAGATTTGAATCATCAAGGATTTTTCAATAGGTGAAAGGAGCAATAGGTGATTATTGAAGGAGTCAACAGAAATCATTCTGTTAAAAATGAGTGGAGGCACCCATTTAACATAGAATGATTTTAGAAATATTTAGGAAGTGGTTTCACTGGATTTGGAGATGGTATGAATATTCTAGAGATTTTACAATGAGGAATAAATAGCAATAGGAGCTATGTATTTATTGCCACAGAAGTAAGTCACACAAAAATGTTGACCAGGGTTCTAAAAATAGAGAAGGATTTTAGAAGGCTCTGGGAGTTTGAATCACTCCATTCGGAGTTGATTTGAATCTGCTAGGAATTTTGAAAGGTGGGATATGTTATATCCAGATTGGGATTTAAATGAAAATGCCAAAACAAATGGGTAGGGAAAATTGTGCAAGGCGCATATTTGGATAGGCCTCGTTTTTAGGATCCTGTAGAAATTTGAATCAATGAAATTGGAGTTAGTATGAATTTATGGTGGAATTTGTAAGTTGAAGCAATTATGAAAAAGGGAAAAGCTTAGCTTTAGGTTAAATAACACTCACGGCGTTTGGTTGGCCTTCGGGCCGGCCCAACAACTCGGTCTGGCCAGGGAGGAGGCCACGCTGAAGGCGCCTTTCCGAAGTGCGCTTTTCGCGCGGGGAGACGGTTTCCTACCGAGGCGCGGTAACATAAGTGGCGCGGCCTACCTGGCGGTCCGGCCACCCACTAACGTGCGGGCCCGCTGGCCCCTTCTTCAACCTCTCGCCACATCTGGCAGGAGACGAGCAGGGGAACCGCGAGGAGAGGAAGAGGAGGCCGCGCGGCGCCGCGTCTCCGGCCGTTCCCGACCCGAGGAGGAGCGCCGGCGAGCTCAAGACACTTCGCCGTCTCCATTCCCCCACACACGGCACCTGCGGAGGGCTGCAATGGGGAGCCGTCGCGCACCCGCGGGAGGCCGACGATGCCGTTGCCCTCGGCACATGCAGCGAGGAGGAGGGCCCGGAGGGGCTCGAGGGAAGGGGGTGCGGCGGCCTGGGAACCACCAGCAGGGAGGAGGGAGGCGAAGGGAGGCCCTGCGCAGGCCATTCCGCAGAGGCCGAAGCTCTACCCCTTCGGCCATGGCTATGGCAGGAGGAGGGGGAGGCTTGGGGAGAGAAAAGGGAGGAGGAGAGGGCTCGATGGAGAGAGGGAGAGCTTCCCCTGGTTCCTAATGCTCAAGGGGAGGAGGAGGTAATAGAGGAAGAGGAGGGAGAGAGCTCAGGGCTCTCTGGAGCTCTCAGAGCACGGGGTAGACACGCGTCCTTGGGACGTCTTGGAGGCTAGCTAGTGTCGGGAGGAGGTTGGACCAGTCAATTGGGATACCCTGGTGCCCTGAGACATGCTGCAACGCTTGAAAACAAGATGCAGCAAGAGGACAAGGGTTAGAGCACCATTATTGCAAGCTGTGAGCATGGTCACCACGGCAACCCGTGTCTACATGGTCCAAATGGCCAGTCAGACGTGTCTAGCACGTAGGGCACACCTGCAGCAAAGGAACTCTGGAGTTTGGCAACTAGTGGAGGTGGTCTGATGAGGTTTGGACTCTGTTTTGTTTGCAACAGCAAACTAGGGGCTGGCATGAGTGGTTTGCACAGGGTTTTAATTGAGGTAAAACCATGTCCAGCACTCTTATTTATAGAAGGACTACAAGACTGCAAAGTTTCAGCTCAAGAAAACAAGTGTAGCTAGTACTTGGTGTACAAAGCCACATTTCAGCCAAAAAATGAACTTGAAGAGGTGCTGCTCATTTTTCCTACATGAGCAGGCCATCTACTGGTTTGAAATGAAGCTTTCGCATACTAGAGATTCTATGGAAAGAATTGGGGGTGATAGCTTAAGCAGTAGAATGGAAAGAGAGGTATAACAGTGCTTACAAGGGTCAAAATGAGAGAAACTTACAAAGGGACCTTCTCCAATAATTGACCAGTGGCCATGGGGAAGTTACTGGAGGTAAAATGTGACTATGTGAGGCTGTGGTAGAAAGTTGAGCTCAAGGGTAAAAGTGGAAGGGGCAAAAGAAACCAAATTAGTGAGTGCACATAAGGTGTTTGATCTGTGGTTAGGATACCAGATGGATTCTAATGGCTATGAAACTTAGCAGGGTCAAATAATATAGGAAAATAGACTTACACACCAAATTTGGGATTTGCTGGAGAAGTTTTCCAATGTAGACTTGAAAAACCCTAGAAAGGGGCAGAAATGGGTTTCTTCTTAGAACCCTATTCAAATGAATTCCCACAAATCCAATATTTGGTGTACGGGTATTATTTGAGCATGAAGGAATGCACAAAGAGTTTGAGGTCAATTGGACAAACTTTATAATGTAAAGTTTGTCAAAGTCAAAAATCAACAGAGAGGGTTTTGAGGGTCTTAGGACAAGTTCTTCTATTCTCCTTGGTGTACCACATGGTGTGGATTCCTTATGGGAGTATTAGAACATGTCTACCAAATTTGAGCTCAAGTGGAGACACTTCACAATGTAAAGTTGCTCAAATTTGATTCTGGACAGATAGGGTTTTAGAGTGATTAGGGGAGTCAAATCAACTTGGATTGAAATGAAACTTGGCAAGATCATCAATAATATCATAGATGACATGCTAGAATTTTACTGGAATTTATTGAGAATATTTCTTATAGAAATATTCCAAAATCTTGAAATAGGCAGGAATGGTTTTGGAGAGTTTTGCCCAATATTTTGAACATGACCATGTGTTGAAACTCATAAATATGGAATAAATATATCCACTGAGTTTCCCTAAAGTTTCTTAAATATTTTGAAGGTAATAAAAATAAATTTCCTTCATAGGAGACCATTTCTGGCCTCACAGAAGGGCTTTTAAATAAAATAATAAAAATAACTTTTAAAATAATAATATGGTGGTTTTTGAAATTCATTTTGATAATGGTTTTAAATAAAACAGTTGGTGCAAAAGAAACTCCCTAATTTGAGGACTTGTAGTACAAACCTCATCTCAGGGGTTTGAAAGTTTAATTCAAAGAAAAGCTTTTTGGTGAAAATAATATTTGGTAAAAATAGATATTTGTCCTAAACACATGGTATGATCATTAGGCAGGAGATCATGGAGTGAGGGGGTGATTAGGAGGATGGCAAGAATTAATGGGGATCAATCACATGCAATTAAACAAACAGGCAAACAATAGTCACTCCAAGCATCACAAGCATTCACAAAAATTTTAATTGGTCCTAAATTTTGAAATAAGTTAATTAGTCAGGGAAGCCAAAAAC
This sequence comes from Hordeum vulgare subsp. vulgare, assembly GCF_904849725.1. Taxonomy (NCBI): domain Eukaryota; kingdom Viridiplantae; phylum Streptophyta; class Magnoliopsida; order Poales; family Poaceae; genus Hordeum; species Hordeum vulgare. The sequence goes on along the minus strand of NC_058523.1, from coordinate 386,013,830 downwards.
AGGGTGTGACACTATAAAGATGCTCTACAGGTATCTCCGAAGGTGTTTGTTGAGTTAGTATGGATCAACACTGGGATTTGTCACTCCGTGTGATGGAGAGGTATCTCAGGGCCCACTCGGTAATACAACATCATACACAATCCTTGCAAGCAATGTGACTTAGTGTAAGTCACGGGATCTTGTATTACGGAACGAGTAAAGAGACTTGTCGGTAAACGAGATTGAAATAGGTATGCGGATACCGACGATCGAATCTCGGGCAAGTAACATACCGAAGGACAAATGGAATGACATACGGGATTATATGAATCCTTGACACTGAGGTTCAACCGATAAGATCTTCGGAGAATATGTAGGATCCAATACGGGCATCCAGGTCCCGCTATTGGATATTGACCGAGGAGTCTCTCGGGTCATGTCTACATAGTTCTCGAACCCGCAGGGTCTGCACACTTAAGTTTTGACGATGTTTTATGCGTATTTGAGTTATGTGGTTGGTTACTGAATGCTGTTCGGAGCCATGGATGAGATCACGGACGTCACGAGGGCTTCCGGAATGGTTCGGAAATGAAGATTGATATATAGGATGACCTCATTTGATTACCGGAAAGTTTTCGGACATTACCGGGAATGTACTAGGAGTGAGGAACGGGTTCCGGATGTTCACCGGGGGGGGGGAGCCCACCCGGGGGAAGCCCATAGTCCTTAGAGGTGCCGCACCAGCCCTTAGTGGGCTGGTGGGACAGCCCAAGAGGCCCTATGTGCAGGAGAAGGAAAAAAGGGGGAAGTGGGAAGGAAGGGAAGGATTCCACCTTCCAATCCTAGTTGGACTAGGATTGGAGGAGGACTCCTCCTTCCCCCCTTCGGCCGACCCCTTGGGGATCGCTTGAGCCTCAAGGCAAGGCCCTCCCCCTCCCTCCTATATATACTGAGGTATTAGGGCTGATTTGAGACAACTTTGCCACGGCAGCCCGACCACATATCTCCACGGTTTTCCCTCTAGATCGTATTTCTGTGGAGCTCGGGCGGAGCCCTGCTGGGATGATCACCACCAACTTCCGGAGTGCCGTCACGTTGCCGGAGAACTCATCTACCTCTTCGTCTCTCTTGCTGGATCAAGAAGGCCAAGATCATCGTCGAGCTGTACGTGTGCTGAACGCGGAGGTGCCGTCCGTTCGGCACTAGATCGGAGCGGATCGTGGGACGGATCGTGGGACGGATCGCGGGACGGTTCGTGGGACAGTTCGCGGGGAGGATCGAGGGACGTGAGGATGTTCCACTACATCAACCGCGTTTCTTAACGCTTCCTGCTATGCGATATACAAGGGTACGTAGATCGGAAACTCCCTCTCGTAGATGGACATCACCATGATAGGTCTTCGTGCGAGTAGGAAAATTTTGTTTCCCATGGAACGTTCCCCAACAGTGGCATCATGAGCTAGGTTCATGCTTAGATGTCATCTCGAGTAGAACACAAAAGTTTTTTTGGGCGGTGATGTGCGATTTGCTGCCCTCCTTAGTATTTTCTTGATTCCGTGGTATTGTTGGATCGAAGCGGCTCGGACCGACATTACTCGTACGCTTTCGAGAGACTGGTTTCATCGCTACGAGCAACCCCGTTGCTCAAAGATGACTGGCGAGTGTCGGTTTCTCCAACTTTAGTTGAATCGGATTTGACCGAGGAGGTCCTTGGAGAGAGGTTAAATAGCAATTCATACATCTCTGTTGTGGTGTCTGCGTAAGTAAGATGCGATACTACTAGATACCCATGGCAACCACGTAAAACATGCAACAACAATTAGAGGACGTCTAACTTGTTTTTGCAGGGTATGCTTGTGATGTGATATGGCCAACGACGTGATGTGATATATTGGATGTATGAGATGATCATGTTGTAATAGTTAATATCGACTTGCACGTCGATGCTACGGCAACCGGCAGGAGCCATAGGGTTGTCTTTAAACTAACGTTTGTGTTTGCAGACGCATTTACTATATTGCTAGGACGTAGCTTTAGTAGTAATAGCATAGCATACACGACAACCTCGATGGTGGCACGATGATGTAGATCATGATGATGGGGATCATGGTGTGGCGCCGGTGACAAGAAGATCATACCACTGCTTTGGTGATGGAGATCAAGGAGCACTTGATGATGGCCATATCATGTCACTTACGAATTGCATGTGATGTTAATCCTTTATGCACCTTATTATGCTTAGAACGACGGTAGCATTATGAGGTGATCTCTCACTAAAATTTGAAACTCAAATTGTGTTCTCCCCGACCGTGCACCGTTGCGACAGTTCGTCGTTTCGAGACACCACGTGATGATCGGGTGTGATAGACTCAATGTTCACATACAACGGGTGCAAAAGAGTTGCACGCGCGGAACACTCGGGTTAAACTTGACGAGCCTAGCATGTACAGACATGTCCTGGAAACACATGAGACCGAAAGGTCGAGCATGAATCATATAGTTGATATGATTAGCATAGAGATGCTTACCACTAAAACTATTCTCGACTCACGTGATGATCGGACTTGAAATAGTGGATTTGGATCATGTACCACTCAAATGACTAGAGAGATGTACTTTTTGAGTGGGAGTTCTTAAGTAATATGATTAATTGAACTAATTATCATGAACATAGTCTAATGGTCTTTGCGAATTACGATGTAGCTTGCGCTATAGCTCTACCGTTTTTATATGTTCCTAGAGAATATTTAGTTGAAAGTTGATAGTAGCAAACTTTGCGGACTGAGTGTGTAAAACTGAGGATTGTCCTTGTTGCTGCGCAGAAGGCTTATGTCCTTAATGCACCACTCGGTGTGCTGCACCTCGAGCGTCGTTTGTGGATGTTGTGAACATCCGACATACACGTTTCTGATGACTACGCGATAGTTCAGTGCAAAATAATTAATGGCTTAGAAGCAAGGCGCCGAAGACGTTTTGAAACATCACGGAACATAAGAGATGTTCTAAAGAGATGAAATTGTGATTTCATGCTCGTGCCCTTGTTAAGAGGTATGAGACCTCCGACAAGATTCTTTGTCCACAAAGTCAAGGAGAAAAGCTCAATCGTTGAGCGTGTGCTCAAATTATCTAAGTACGACAATCTCTTGAATCAAGTGGGAGTTAATCTTCCAGATGAGATAGTGATGGTTCTCCAAAGTCACTGCCACCAAGCGGTGAGAGCTTCCTGATGAATTATAACATACCTAGGATAGATACAATGATCATTGAGGGATTCACGATGTTTTGACACTGTGAAAGTACAAATCAAGAAGGAGCATCAATGGTTGATGGTTAGTAAAACCACTAAGTTTCAAGAAAGGGAAGGGCTAGAAGGGATACTTCGTGAAGCGGCAAAATAGTTGCTGCACTAATGAAGAGACCCAAGATTAAACCCAAACCCGAGACTAAGTGCTTCTGTTATGAGGGGAATGGTCACTGAGGCGGAGCTACCCTAGATGTTTGGTAGATAAGAAGGCTGGCAAAGTCGACAGAAGTATATTTGATATACATGATGTTGATGTGTACTTTACTAGTACTCCTAGTAGCGCGAGGGTATTGGATACCGGTTCGGTTGCTAAGTGATTAGTAACACGAAATGAAAGCTACGGAATAAACGGAGACTAGCTAAAGGCGAGGTGACGATACGTGTTGGAAGTGTTTCCAAGGTTGATATGATCAAACGTCGCACGCTCCCTCTACCATCGGGATCGGTGTTAAACCTAAATGATTGTTGTTTGGTTCTTGCGTTAAGCATGAACATGATTGGATCGTTTTTATTGCAATACGATTATGCATTTAAAGAGAATAATGGTTACTCTATTTTCTTGAATAATCACCTTCAATGGTTTATTGAATCTCGATCGTAGTGTTACACATGTTCATGATATTGGTGTCAAAAGATACAAGGTAATGATGATAGTACCACTTACTTGTGGCACTGCCGCTTGAGTCATGTTGGTATAAATTGCATGAAGAGGCTCCATGCTGATGGATCTTTATACTCATTTCATTTTGAATAACTTGAGACACGCAAATCATACCACATGAGCAAGGCCTTGTTTTCATTGAGATGAAACAAGAAAGTAACTTGTGGAAGTAATACATTTTTATGTATGCAGTCCAATGACTGCGGAGGCGCGCAGTGGGTATCATTATGTTCTTACTTGAATGACGATTTGAGTAGATACAGGAGTATTTACTTAATGAATCACAAGTCTGAAATATTGAAAAAGTTCAATTCTGTTTCAGAGTAAAGTTAACAAGAGCATAAATTGTCTATGATATGATCATATAAATGAATATCTGAGTTGCGCATTTTGGTACACAGTTAAAGACAATGTGGAAGTTGTTTCACAATTCATGCCACCAAGAACACCATGGTGTGATGGTGTGTCCGAACGTCATAGTCGCGACCTATTTGATATAGTGCATACTATGATGTCTCTTATCGAATTACCACAATCATTTATGGGTTATGCATTAGAGACAACCGCATTCACTTTAAATAGGGCACCGCGTATTTCCATTGAGATGACACAGTATAGTCTATGGTTTAGAGAAACCTAAGTTGTCGTTTCTTGAAAGTTTGGGGCTGCGATGCTTATGTGAAAAAGTTTCACTTTGATAACCTCGAACCCAAAGCGGATAAATGCATCTTCATAGGATATCCAAAATAGTTGGATAGATCTCCTATCTCAGATCCGGAAGCAAAGTTTTTGTTTCTAGAAACGGGTCCTTTCTCGAGGAAAGGTTTCTCTCGAAAGAATTGAGTGGGAGGGTGGTAAAACTTGATAAGGTTATTGAACCATCACTTCAACCACTATGTAGGAGGGCGCACGAAGTTGTTCCTGTGGCGCCTACACCAATTGAAGTGGAAGCTGATGATAGTGATCATTAAGCATCGGATCAAGTTACTACAGACCTCGTAGGTCGACAAGGTCACGTACTACTACAGAGTGGTACAGTAACCCTGTCTTAGAGGTCATGTTGTTGAACAACAATGAACCTACGAGTTATGGAGAAGCAATGGTGGGCCTGGATTCCGACAAATGGCTGGAGGCCATGAAATCCGAGAGAGAATGCATGTGTGAGAATGAAGTGTAGACTTTGGAAGAACTACTTGATGGTCAGGACTATTAAGTAAAGATGGATCTTTATAAGGAAGACAGACGATGATGGTGAAACGTCACCATTAAGAAAAGCTCGACTTGTCACAAGGATGTTTTCCGACAAGTTCAAAGAGTTGAGTATGATGAGACTTTCTCACTCATAGCGATGCTGAAGGTCTGTTGGAATTATGTTAGCAGTTGATGCATTGTTTATTGCACATAGGATGTCAAAACATTGTTTTCCTCGACGGAAAGGTTGTATGTGATACAAACGGAAAGTTTTGTCGATTCTAAGGATGCTAACAAGTATGCAAGCTCCAGCGATCTTTCTATGGACTAGTGCAAGCATCTCGGTGTTGGAGTATATGCTTTGATGAGTTGATCGAAGCTTTTGGGTATATACAAGGTTTGTGAGAAACTTGTATTTCCAAAGAAGTGGGTGGGAGCACTATGGAATTTCTGATAAGTATATGTGGCTCACATATTGTGGATCAGAAGTAATGTAGAATTTTTGTAAAGCATAAAAGGTTGTTTGAAAGGAGTTTTTTCAAAGGAATGCCTAGATTGCGCTACTTTAACGTTGAGCATCAAGATCTATGGAGATAGATCGAAACGCTTAATAGAAGTTTCAATAAGATGCATGCCTTGACAAGTTTTTGAAGGAGTTCAAAATAGATCAGCAAAGAAGGAGTTCTTGGTTGTGTTGTAAGGTGTGAATTTGAGTAAGACTCAAAACCTGACCCCGACAGAATAAAGAGAATAAGCGAAGGTCGTCTTCTATACCTTAGCCGTAGATTCTAAAGTATGACATGCTGAGTACCGCACCTGACGTGTGCCTTGCTACAAGTCTGTTAAGAGGTACACCGAGTGATCCAGGATTGAATCACTGATCAGCGGTCAAAGTTATGCTTAGTAACTAATGGACTAAGGAATTTTTCTCGATTATGGAGGTGGTTAAAGAGTTCGTCGTAAAGGGTTACGTTGATGCAAGCTTTGACACTAATCTGAATAACTATGAGTAGTGAAACAGATTCGTATGGTAGAGTAGATATTTGGAATATTTCCAAATAGCACATAGTAGCAGCATCTATAAGATGACATAAAGATTTTTAAAGCTCACTCGGATCTGAAAGGGTTCAGAACCGTCGACTAAAACCTCTCTCACAAGCAAGACGTGATCAAACCCTAGAAATGTAAGGGTGTGGGATTCGTTAGAATCACATAGTGATGTGGACTAGATTATTGACTCTAGTGCAAGTGGGAGACTGTTGGAAATATGTGCTAGAGGCAATAAAAAATTAGCTATTATTATATTTCCTTTTTCATAATAATCGTTTATTATCCATGCCAGAATTGTATTGATTGGAAACTCAAATACATGTGCGGATACATAGAAACACACTATCCCTAGTGAGCCTCTAGTTGACTAGTTTGTTGATCAAAGATGGTCAAGGTTTCCTGGCCATAGGCAAATGTTGTCACTTGATAACAGGATCACATCATTAGGAGAATCATGTGATGGACAAGACCCAAACTATGAAGTAGCATATTGATCGTGTCATTTTATTGCTATTGTTTTCTGCGTGTCAAGTATTTGTTCCTATGACCATGAGATCATATAACTCACTGGCACCGGAGGAATACCTTGTGTGTATCAAACGTCACAACGTAACTAGGTGACTATAAAGATGCTCTACAGGTATCTCCGAAGGTGTCCGTTGAGTTAGTATGGATCAAGACTGGGATTTGTCACTCCGTGTGATGGAGAGGTATCTCGGGGCCCACTCGGAAATACAACATCACACACAAGCCTTGCAAGCAATGTGACTTAGTGTAAGTCACGCGATCTTGTATTACGGAACGAGTAAACAGACTTGCCAGTAAACGAGATTGAAATAGGTATGCAAATACCGACGATCGAATCTTGGGCAAATAACATACCGAAGGACAAAGGGAATGACATACGGGATCATATGAATCCTTGACACTGACGTTCAACCGATAAGATCTTCGGAGAATATGTCGGATCCAATATGGGCATCCAGGTCCCGCTATTGGATATTGACCGAGGAGTCTCTCGGGTCATGTATACATAGTTCTCGAACCCGCAGGGTCTGCACACTTAAGGTTCGACGATGTTTTATGCGTATTTGAGTTATGTGGTTGGTTACCGAATGTTGTTCGGAGTCCCGGATGAGATCACAGACGTCACGATGGTTTCCGGAATAGTCCGGAAACGAAGATTGATATATAGGATGACCTCATTTGATTACCGGAAAGTTTTCGGACATTACCGGGAATGTACCGGGAGTGACGAATGGGTTCTGGATGTTCACCGGGGGGGCCAACCCACCCGGGGGAAGACCATAGGCCTTAGGGCTGCCGCACCAGCCCTTAGTGGGCTGGTGGGATAGCCCAAGAGGCCCTATGTGCAGGAGAAAAAAAAATCAAAGGAAAAAAAGGGGGAAGTGCGATGGAAGGGAAGGACTCCACCTTCCAATCCTAGTTGGACTAGGATTGGAGGAGGACTCCTTCTCCCCCCCTTCGGCCGACCCCTTGGGGCTCCCTTGAGCCTCAAGGCAAGGCCCTCCCCCTCCCTCCTATATATACTGAGGTATTAGGGCTGATTTGAGACCACTTTGCCACAGCAGCCCGACCACATATCTCCACGATTTTCCCTCCAGATCGTATTTCTGCAGAGCTCGGGCGGAGCCCTGCTGGGATAGATCACCACCAACCTCCGGAGCGCCATCACGCTGCCCGAGAACTCATCTACCTATCCGTCTCTCTTGCTGGATAAAGAAGGCCAAGATCATCGTCGAGCTGTACGTGTGTTGAACGCGGAGGTGTCGTCCGTTCGGCACTAGATCGGAGCGGGTCGTGGGACGGATCGCAGGACGGTTCGTGGGACGGTTCGCGGGGTGGATCGAGGGACGTGAGGACGTTCCACTACATCAACCGCGTTTCTTAACGCTTCCTGCTGTGCGATCTACAAGGGTATGTAGATCGGAAATCCCTTCTCGTAGATGGACATCACCGCGATAGGTCTTCGTGCGCGTAGGAAAATTTTGTTTCCCATGCAACGTTCCCCAACAGTTTGCCCTCAAGCCTCCTTGCAAAAGTTGCCTCTATGAGAACAACAAAGTGCAGACCCATCCAGTGTTGCCACTATTGAAGACTATCCTCATGAAAAAGATAACTATTTGTCTAAGTTGCAGAAAAAGGCAAAAGTTGTTGCCACAAAGTTTAATGAGGATTTTGCTCCTGCAGCTACTACTGCCACTTCTTCTGTTGCTGAGGCTTCTGCAATAGAACAAGTGAGAAGAATGTCCTGATGAAGAAACCAGGTCTCAAATAAAAATTGTCAACAACATTGTCAAAGGAGCAAATTCCTCAGAAAGTAGCAACAACGACTGCCAAGTCATCAACTACAGCAAAGTCTTCATCTCCTCTGCAGCCACAGCTCAGACAGCATCAAACAGGAAATCCAAATTCCTCAGTGCCATCTGCCTCAGGCTCAGCTCTCAAATCTTCACATGGCATATTGAAGACAAAGATGACTGCTGGAAGAGGAACAAGGCCAAGCCCAAGCAAAGTTGTCAACATCCCTTCTGCGTCAGAAGGAAGTGAGGAATGTGATGATGAAACTCTTCAAGCCATCATCAGAAACAAACAAGAAAGGGTTGCACAAGCTACTGGCAACACCATTCCCCTCGCACTGGATCCGAAAGTTGTGTTGAACTTCATCGACATTTGGTTTGAGGATCCAAACACACCAATTGATGACTTAAAACTTCCACCTACACTCAGTCACATGGTTACTTCATTCATCACTGAAGCAAAATGGAAGGATCAGCAAGCCAAACAAGCTCGGGCTGCAAAGGTTAAAAAGGAGAAGTACTTAAAGCAAAACATTCTTAACCTCACACCTGAGAAACTTGTTTCTACTCACGCAGAGCTGAAAACCCTCACTAACAAATATACAAGTCTTCATGCGGACCGAAAGGGTGTCAAAGTGAGGTTTGTGAAGGCCGTGACTGAAGCAATTGATGAATACAACAACAGGGTTGCAGCCCCAAAACAACCAATAAATCCTCAGCCTAGCTACACTGTACAACTGGCTGATTTTGATGAAGATGAAGAAGCAGCTGCTAATGAAATTACACAAAATATTCCTGCTAAAGAATCTGCCAGGCCTGACACTGCTCATGCAATGCCTGATGAAAATGCACCTTCACCAATGTCTTCAAAGGTGAAGAAAGTGACTCTTCCGTCAGCATCACACGCGAAGAAAACAAAAGTTGTTGAGGAGAAAGCAAAGAAGAGAAAGGCATCAACACCTTCAAAGTCTTCAGAGGCAAAACACCTGAAGACTCTGCCTACTACATCATCAGCTCCAGTCGATGCAACACCCCTCAGTGTTGCACCATCATACATGATTGTACCATTTGGTGAAGATCACATCATTTCAGAACAGGATGAGGAAATGGGTGACAATCGCTCTGCTGCATCCACACCAATTGATAAGCAAATTTAAGTAGATCAAATTCCTCAAGTCTCAACACCTCCTCCTCAAAACCTAAAAAATGACTGCTGAAGAAAAAGAGGCTGCTGAGCCGGTAAAAAAAAAAGAGGCTGACGAAGACATTGGCAGCAGCACACATGTTATCCACGATGAGTTTTGGGAAAAGGCTCACCCAAACTCGCCAATGACCACTCAAATTCCTCAAAATCCTGCAGCTACAGAAATTCTGACTGGCTCTGAAGAAAAGAGCTCACATGTGAAATCAGCACCAGACCAAGAATCAGCTGCGTGAGCTGAAGAAACTAACAAAGAAACTATTGTACCAGAAACTGCATCTGCTCCTTAGGCACAGCAAATTCCTCAAACTAAAGAACAAGCCCCTGGTGCAAATGCCACATCACACGATAAAAATACTATTGATCAAACTGCAATTATGGTTAAAAATCCTGAAACTACAATTGTGGTGGCCAAAAATCCACAAGATGATCAACATCATAATCTTCAACCAAAGCCTCATCATCCCTTCTAAAAGAGGCGAAAGTTTCTGAAGATAGACTTCTATGATGAACATCATTTCTTCACTAGAGAAAATCCTTACGATAGGCTCCGTATCAGGCACAAAAAGTTCAGGACGAGGACTCAACTTAATTACTATGCTGCTGTGCTTTGTGGAAAAGGAAGATATTTCATCACACGCACATTCCTAATTGTGATATGGAGGAAATTCCTTGCTTCACCCCAGTCTTGAGTGTTCTTCACGAAACAGGGCTACTGCCATTCTGCACAGATATCGGTGACTGGAAGACATATATTATTCTTCAGTTCTATGCCACACTGCATATCTTAGGTGACCCCAAAAACATCAACTCTTGGGTCTTGCACTGGAAGACACAACACACTCACTACAAAGCTCCAGCCACAGAATTGCTTCGAGCTTTACCAATCTCAATTCCTTTAGAGGAAGAAATCAACCTATATGATGAAAGAGAGTTGCCAAATCAACCAATGGAGGTTTTCATGAAACCTTTGGCTCCGGGCCAACCTCCAAGGACTAGATTCCTAGTGAAGGAATTGAAATATGTGCCCAGATCTGTCTACAGAATATTGGCATATTCCATCGCACCTATCAAAGGGCATGATAAGGAAGAAGATGTTGTTCGAGTCATGAAGAACATCCTGTTCAACGTCATTCATGGTATCAAAATGAACCTTCACCATTTCTTCTTGGGGACTTTGGCTGAAACTGCTTTGCAGCATTTGAGTTGAAGATTTATGCGCCTTGATCATAAGATTCATCAGAAAAAGATCCACCATGAACTACCAAGCTGAATATCAGAATCACCTGGCTATCTCCCGCCTCTCGAAGTCATCAAGAAATCTTTTGAACCAGTTGAGGGAAAAGACAAGTCAGTGATTGATGAAGGTAATCGGCCACTAGATGGTCAATTTCGCAAGGCTGCCTCCTACTCCTCATATGATGACACTGCCACTCAAGAATCTGATAGCACAGCAAAACCTCCAAGCCCAACTGCCCCAAGGGTGATAACTAACTGAGAGCTTCTCCTCAGTCTTCATCGGAAACTCGATCACAACCATAGTGGGTGAAACGCCAGTTTGGCTCCATTGTGAAAACCCTCAATGATACTCAAAATGTTGTGAAGAAAAATCACTATTATATTCATGAGGTATTTGATCGCACTTAGGCCAAATTATCACACTTGACGACTCCCAAGGAACTTGAAGAATTGGAATTCACTCGCAACTTTGATTGCTCATGGCCACCAAAAAAGAAATTCAAGAATATTCATGTTCCTGACTTGGTGGACAACTCATTTTCTTCATTCTGCACTGCTGATTCAGATGAAGAACCTTCGGATACTGCAACTGGCCCAACAACAAAGTCTGACTCGAAGAATGCTCGCACCTCTTCCTCAACAGAGAAGTGATGTTATTCATGGGCGTTAGTCCTCAGATTCGTCCCTTTTCGTCACTTGATGACAAAGGGGGAGAAATCTGAGAGTTAGTCTTCAAGAGGGTTAAATTTATAGGCTTATAAACTTTATTAAATTATAAACTCTTGGTTCTTCTGAAGTGTTTGATTTAATGAGTTGTAACTTAAGCCTCGTGGTGTTCTGACACTTATGAACATTTATCCTCGCATGCTTATTCCTCAAGTTAATTAATGCATGCATGCTGAAATTCGTCAGACACCATTTTTCATCATGCATTTCAAATTTTGCATACTATATATCAAATGCATGCATGAATTACAAGATACAGGGGGAGATCTCCATGATATATATCATCAATATGCACTTGATGTTCAAAGCAAATTCCTCAAAGCCTGCACATCTTCAAGGGGAGTTTCTGTGTCCCTTTCCTTCAAATTCATCAAACTCAGTAGTTACATTTCATATTATTATCCCTGTTGAAAACTTAACCTAATTGTCATCAACCACCAAAAAGGGGGAGATTATAAGTGCATCTAGTGCCCCTTAGTGATTTTGGTGTTTTGACCACTTATAGGTTAAGAGACAAATATGTTTGTGAGTATACACATGTTCTATAAGTCGCTGAGGAGTTTGAGTTATTCGATGAATATCGACCCCTAAAATGTATGTCTTCGAGTGAAGACTTTGTCATTCCTTGAAGACTTTGATCGCGAAGAAATTGCAATGAAACTGATATTCCTGATGAAGATTTACTCTTTCTGTTTCATTTTCTTTATACTTGAGTCATAGAAATACCATACTGTTAAAGGGGGTCGAGGTAAAACTATGGAACGAATTTCATCATGATGCCCAACCCAAACCTACATCTACCAAATCCTCAAAGTGAGGAACATGAGAGACATGAGGACTTTCACAGTTGAAAGTTCCGACCGTTGCCGCGCCACACGCCACATGTCCCAGATATTATCCACCCAACGGTCATATTATTAAAGGGCATTTATGTCAAGTCATGTCGGGATGCTCCCAGGCTATAAATAGTTGCCCCCACAACCACTAGTTGGTTGGCTACTCCAAGAAAAACTGACATTAGTCATTTAGAGCAACCCAAATTCCGCATAGTCTTCGAGCGAAAATCATCAAGTGAGTAAATACCCCAAACACCCAAACCCAAACCAAAACCCTAGTGATCGAGCATCGCTGAAGAAGTTATTCTTGTGTGGAACCGACGCTTGTTACCTTTGAGGACTGTGCATCCTCCAGACGTCTAGGCGTCATGGTCTAGAGCATCCAACAGTCAATTGTGGATCGCCGGGGTGACTGTGTTTGTGAGGGTTTGGAAGTGTGTTCTGAAGACTTACCACGAGTCTTGGGCGACGATTGTGTGTCCTTAGCTCAAGGAGAATACAGTAGGGACTGTGTGTCCTTTGGTTTCAATACCAAACCGCTCCAAACGAGACGTACAACTGTCATGATAGTTGGAACTAGGTCATCAACAACAGTCTTCATCAAGCTACTAGTTCTATTTCCTCAACACTTTCATTTCATCATTGCATGTTGAAGACTTACATCTATACTGTTTGAAGAATTTGACTGAAGACTTTCTCTGAATTCCTCACCTCAAATTCTTCACGTGATATTCTTCACATGCTTATCCTGTACTTGTGACCTGTGCAATCCGATTCTCTGAAATCACGCTTGTTAGATCATATTTCTCCATATGTGGTTTTGGTAATTGATGAAATCTCTATGGACTAATGTTTGCCTTAAGTTATATTCGAATGATTTTTCCATAGGCACTTCTTGAAGTCCATCTGTTGATGTCAAGGAGTTTATATGACGACCAAGGTGGTATACAAGGTATTATCCAAAGATTGGTCATAAATACACAAGGTTGATCAAGAGTAAGCAAAGAGTAAATCAAGATGATCAACACACAAAGTGTACAAGATTTACCGAAAGGGATCAAGTTATCCCTTGGTATGGTAAGCATTGTCCATAACGCTTTTGTGTACTAACCCATGGTACTTGCGAGAGTTCTATGTGGGGTTAGGTGTGTCGCCATGGGTTTGCGTCAAGAGGAAGATCTAATTCAACCTATGAAGGATGACATCAAGTGGTGATCGTCATCAAGATTGTGGTGTGCAATTTCAAGTGGAGCATCACGAAGATATCATACTTGAAGCTTGTCGTCCATTGTGGTGCTAACGGACTTGTGAAGATGTGCTGAAGAGTGGCTCACCCGTAGTGAGTATGGGGGAGAAATAAACTAGTCTTCGTCAAACCAAGGTAATCAAGAAAGGTGGTCCATCTTGAGGAATCCAAGATCATCACCATCTAGCTCAAGAGGACTAGGTGCAAGGTATAGGTTTGCCCTTGATAGGTTTTCTATTTTAGGATAGATTGTCGTACTGTCAAGGGGGCTCTCAAGTGAGTAGCTTGATCGTATTATTCGTTGAGAGCTCGAACCATTTACATCCTTGCATCATATTTCTTGGTTCTTGTTTGGTGTTTCTCTTTGTGAGTTTTGGATCTTATGGTCATCTTCATGACAAGCTCGAGTTCATCGAAAATGGAGTCCATATGCATCTTCTATGATGTTTTCGATGTTGGAAATTTTTGCCGGTTCTTCATTCATAGAGGTCTCACTTCTCTATATCATTGGAATTTTCTAACTGCATGTTCTTAATATTTTATGTCGTTGTTGGAAAGCTCTTGTCATTGTGAATTCAACAAGCTTGAGTTTTCCCAATTCGAAGTTCGTATGCGAAAGTTAGCGTAGTTTCAGTATCCAGCGGTAGTACCGCTCCTGGTGCCAACGGTAGTACTGCCCCCGGAGCGGTAGTACCGCCCCTGGAGTGGTAGTAACTTTTTACTACCGCTCCCGGGTGGTTGTACTGCTCCCTCGGATGTTCTGGGAGCGGTAGTACCACTCCGAGCAGCGGTAGTACCGCTCCAGTCGGGCTGTGAGTGGGGGTAACGGTTGGATTCGTTCCCCCTCTATATAAAGGAGGTCTTCTTCCACATTGGACCTTATCTATCTGTAGAGCTCGTGTTCTTCCCCCATTGTTGACCTTCCTAGAGCTTTCTAATTCTCAATCCCTCCAATTATTATTGCTAGTTCTTGAGGGAAAAGAGAGAGGAGATCTAGATCCACATCTCCACCAATCACTTTCTCCTCTATGTTAGGGGAACCCCTTGGATCTTGATCTTGGAGTTCTTTGTGAACTCCTTGTTCTTCTTCTCATATTTCTCCATATCTTTTGTTGTTATGGAGGAATTTCAGTGTGAGGGACTTGACCACTTTGTGTGTTCTTGCCATTGTGAAAGTGCGTTATATCGACTAGAGGGGGGTGAATATGCGATTTTTAGAATTTCATCGCTGAGGAAATTCCTTTTGAGGAAATTCCTCACTCATGAATAACGTGCAATTTTCTAGATGAAGATTAAGAAAACGTTTTGCACAGTATGCAGGCACAGAACAAGCAGGTGAAGATTAACTGGTATGACGAATTTCAGGTTGAGGACATTCAGAGAAAGTCTTCAGCAAAATCTTCAAACAGTTACAATGAGAGTCTTCAACATACAATATTTGAGGAATTGAAAGAGTTGAAGAAATAGAACCCGTATCATGATGAACACAGTTGTTGATGACCCAGTTCCAACTGTTGTGAGAGTCGTACGTCTGGTTTGGAGTGGCTTGGTATTGAAACCAAAGGACACACAGTCCCGGGACACAGAGTTCCTACCGTATTCTCCTTGAGTTGAGGACACACGGTCCTCGCCCAACACTCGTGGTAAGTCTTCAGGGTAGACTTCCAAACCCTCACAAACTCGCTCACCCGGCGATCCCCATTGAATGCTAGATTGCTCTAGACCATGACGCCTAACCGTCTGGAGGATGCACACTCCTCAAAGGTAAAAGGCTTCAGTTCCACCTAGGAACAAATTCTTAAGTAGTGCTCAATCACTTGGTTTTTGGTTTGTGGTTTGGTGTTTGGGGTATTTCCTCACTTGATGATTTACTCTCGAAGACTCTGAGAAATTTGGGTTGCTCTAAATGACAAGTGTCAGCTTCTCGCGGAGCCGCCGACTAGCTAGTGGTTGTGGGGCGGCTATTTATAGCCTGGGAGCATCCCGACATGATTTGACATAAACTCCCTTAAATATTATGACCATTGGTGTGGATAAGATCGGTGAGGTGGCGCGAATCGCGACAACGGTCGGGACTCTCAACTGTGAGAGTCTTCATGTCTCTGATATTCGTCACTTGAGGCTTTTGTAGGTTTAGGCTTGGGTTGAGCATCACGAGGAAATTCATTCCGTAGTATTACCTCGACCCCCTTTAACACTACAGTGTTCCTATGACTCAAGAGTAAAGAAAATGAAACTGAACGAATAAATCTTCGCGCTTCAAAGTCTTCGGACTGATTTTCTTTAGGACATATTGAATTCCTCATCTTCAATATCTTCATGAGCAATATCAATTTCATCGCAATTTTTTCGCGATCAAAGTCTTCAGCATAAGACCAATTTCTTCAGTCGAAGACATACATTTTTAGGGGTCAATATTCATAGTATAACTCAAACTCCTCAGCGACTTATAGAGTCTGTGTACACTTATAAACACATTAATTACATAACCTATAAGTCTTCAAACCAGCATAATCACTAAGGGAACTAGATGTACTTACACATTGCATTAGTTGCATTGGTTTGAGTTCTCCACGGTGATACGTGGAAGTGAGAACTTGAGAATCTTATTACCCTAGGGTACTTGGTACCCCTAGAAGCTTGGTGGTGCCTCGGAGCTCAATCATTGTGGTGTACAGCTCCGGGCAAGCGACATGGTCTCCAATTAAGTTGTGGAGATTGCCCCGAGCATTTGCGGTCACCTCGAAGCCATATTCCATTGCGGTGAAGCTTCGTGATGGTGTTGGGAGCCTCCAACTAAGTTGTGGATATTGCCCCAACCTTGTTTGTACGGGTTCGGTGACTGCCCTCAAGGGTCCCTTAGTGGATTCACGACATCTTGCATTGTGCGAGGGCGGGAGGATATTACGGTGGCCTTAGTGGCATCTTGGGGAGCATTGTACCTCCACACCGCTCCAAACGGAGATTAGCATCCGCAAGGGTGTGAACTTCGGGATACAACGTCGTCTCCGCGTGCCTCGTTTATCTCTTACACGAACCCTTTACTTATGCACTTTACTTTGTGATAGCCAGATTGTTTCTTGTCATATATCTTGCTAAAACTTAGTTATTTATCTTGCTTAGCATAAGTTTTTAGTGCACATAGGCGAGCCTAGTTGTTTTAGATTGTGTGCTTGACAAATTAAATGTTAGTTTTATTCCGCATTTGTTCAATCCTAAACCGTAATTATTTTAAAGCGCCTATTCACCCCCCCACCTATAGGAAACATCCACGTCCTTTCAACGCTGAGTACTTTCCTGTAGACATTTTTGCACTTCTGACTTAGTACTATTTTTGCTGCACTCAGTTCATGAGTGAGGACTTTCCTCACTAGGAATTTCCTCAGTGATGAAATTGTGAAAATTGCCTATTCAATCCCCTCTAGTCGATATAACGCACTTTCAGAGAGCGAGCAGGTTGGTGCCCGGAGCGGCTCAGGCAACTCATCACTATGAGGAGGGCAATTACGGTGTTGAGGCCTCGTCCGCTTCCATCTCCAAGCAGACAATCATCATCGATATCGCCGAGGATGAGAAGTAGCTTGTCTTACTACCTCACTATAAGGACTTATGTTCAGTTAGCTAGCTATGCCAGTTAAGCATGTTTGGTTTACGTGTTGCATGTGTTGCTCCTGCCTTTGCTTAACAAATTCTGGTGAATTGTCCTATGTACTTTTACCATGCAATTTGATCCTCTGGTGTATATGTTCTATATGTCGTGCAATGTGGTGCTCACCGATACGTCTCCAACGTATCTATATTTTTTTATGATTTCATGCTATTATCTTGTCAAACTTTGGATGTTTTGCATGCCTTTTATACATTTTTTGGGACTAACTTATTAACTTAGTGCCAAGTGACAGTTCCTGTTTTTTCCATGTTTTTGACCCCTTTGAGAGGAGATTTTGAAACGGAGTCCAATCGGAATAAAATCCCCGAAAAGAATTTTTCTATAACGGAAGAAGATCAGGAGACTTGAGAGCCAAGGCAGGGGGGCCCCAGGGCCCCCACATGCCCTCACCTCACGGCCAGGGGGAGGCCGCGGCCCACAGGCTTGTGGGCCCCCTGGATGCCCTCTGCCCTAGGGGTTGCGCCTATGTATTCCCTAAAAATCCCAAACAAATCAGGAGATCATTGAAAGTACTTTTCCGGTGCCGCAAGCTTCTCTCTCCTCAAGATCCCATGGGGGGCACGTTCTGGCGCCTTGTCGGAGGGGGGATTCGGACACGGAGGGCTTCTTCATCAACACCATGACCTCTCCGTTGATGCGTGAGTAGTTCACCATAGACCTACGGGTCCATAGCTAGTATCTAGATGGCTTCTTCTCTCTCTTGGATCTTCAATACAAAGTTCTCTATCGATCTTATCTATGATCAGATTATCTATGAATCTTATTTGAGTTTCTTCTGATCTGTCTTATGCATGATTTCATATCCTTGTAATTCTCTTCGAGTTGTGGGTTTTGTCTCGCCAACTAGATCTATGATTGTTGCAATGGGAGAAGTGCTTGGTTTTGGGTTCATACCGTGCGGTGACCTCACCTTAGTGACAGAAGGGGTAGCGAGGCACGCATTGTGTTGTTTCCATCAAGGGTAAAAAGATGGGGTTTTCATCATTGGTTTGAGATTAGCCCTCTACATCATGTCATTTTGCTAAGGCGTTACTCTGTTCGTCATGAACTCAATACACTAGATGCATGCTGGATAGCGGTCGATGTGTGAAGTAATAGTAGCAGATGCAGAAAGTATCGGTCTACTTGTCTCGGACGTGATGCCTATATGTATGATCATTGCCTTAGATATCGTCATGACTTTGCGCGGTTCTATCAATTGCTCGACAGTAATTTGTTCACCCACCGTGATATTTGCTATTTTGAGAGAAGCCTCTAGTGAACACTATGGCCCCCGGGTCTACTCCACACCATATTTTCAGCCTTACACTTTTTACTTCGTTGCACTTTCCGCCTTCAGATCTCACTTCGAAAACAATCTTGAAGGGATTGACAACCCCTTTGAAGTGTTGGGTGCAAAGCTTGTTTCTGTTTGCGCAGGTGCTCTGGACTTGACGAGGCCCTCCTTCTAGATCGATACCTTGGTTCTCAAACTGAGGGAAATACTTACTGCTCCTGTGTTGCATCACCCATTCTTCTTCAAGGGGAAAACCAACGCAAGCCCAGTCTCCGTCAACTTGTCAATTTCTGGCGTTGTTGTCTGTTGCCGTAGCAGAAGAATTTCTGGCGCTGTTGCCGGGGAGGAAGATCAAGTCAAGAACACATCCAAGTAGGTGTTGCAAACTCATCTCTTGCATTTACTTCGTTTTCTAGTTGCCTCTCGTTTTCCTCTCCCCCACTTCACAATTTGCCTTTTTCGTTTGTCTTTTTTCGTTTGCCTTTTTCGTTTGCCCTTCTTCTCTCTTGCTTTCTATTCGCTTATGTGCCATGTGCCTTCAATATGCTTGCATCTTCGCTTGCTGAAAATCTAGTGATATGGATCCTCATCCACTTGCTAATCTCTTTAAGAGATCCAATTATGTTGATCCAATTGCTAGTGAGTTGAGTGCACTTGACTATCTTTATGGAGTTTTGCTTGCAATGCGTGAATCTGAAAATTGTGAGGAAGAAATTTATGAACTGATTCACGAGGGCTCCTTGGATTAAAAGCATGATTGCAATGGTTTCACTATAAATTCTATTAGTGACAATCATGCTAAAAGTTTGCAAAACACTAAGCTTGGGGATGGTAGTTTTGCTATGTCCACTACTTGTTGCAATGATCATGAGTGGGGCGATGGTTTTTCTTATGATCTTGAACATTTGTTTAAGCCTCATGATGAATGTAATATTTGCAATATTATTGAAAGTGGGTTTGGAGAAGTCATGACTTTAGTTGATGATAATCCCACTATTTTTGAAGAGCGTCAACTTTGCGTGCATGTGGATCATGAAAAGAATATCCTATGTGATAGTAACATTGTTGAATTCGAATATGATCCCACATGTAATTATTATGAGAGAGGAAAATATGGTGGTAGAAACATTCATATCACTAAATCACCTCTCGTTATGTTGAGATTGCTATTGTCTCTTTCTTCTTCCTTGCATTTGGTAACTATTGGTTGTCTTGACAATCTGTTTTCCTATAAAATGCATATGCATAGGAAGTATGTTAGACTTAGATGTGATTTTCACATGCTTTATGATGCTCTCATTGTTCTTCAATTCTTGTCTTTTGTGTGAGCATCATTGATTTATCAATGTCTAGCTAAGGGCGTTAAACAATAGCATTTGTTGGGAGGCAACCCAATGAATTTATCCTTTTCTTTTCTGTTTTCTTGCGTCCACACCATCATAATTCTGTTGTGCTTGTGTTTTTTCTGTTCTTTTTGTGTTGGTAATGGTTGTTTGATCGCGCTGGAAAAAGGCAGAAACTTTTCGCTCACGAGATGATTTTTCATTTTTATTCAGAAAGAGGTTTTGACTTGATTCTTTTTTCTGCTGGTTGATATGCCTTTTGCCCAGGCATTCGTATTTTTCAGATTTTTTGAGGTACCAGAAGTATACGAGGTATACAGATTGCTATAGACTGGTCTGTTTTTGACAGATTATGTTTTTGTTGAGTTAGTTGCTTGTTTTGATGAAACTATGGTTAGTATTGGGGGGTACTATCCATGGAAAAGTGAGAATACAGTAGCTCAACACCAATATAGATAGAATTCAAGTTTGCTACAGTACCAAAATAAGTGGTAGTTTGTTTTCTTGTGCTAATGTTATCACGAGTTTCTGTTTAAGTTTTGTGTTGTGAAGTTTTCAAGTTTTGGGTGATGTTCTCATGGACAAAGAGATAAGGAGTGGAAAGAGCTCAATATTGGGGATGCCCAAGGCATCCCAAGCCAAATTAAAGGACACCAAAAATCCTAAGCTCGGGGATGCCCCGGGAAGGCATCCCCTCTTTCGTCTTCAATCCATCGGTAACATGACTTGGAGCTATATTTTTATTCACCACATGATATGTGTTTTGCTTGGAGCGTCTTGTATCTTAGGACTCTTTTCTTTTTGTTGTGTCACAATCATCCTTGTTGCACACCTTTTTGAGAGAGAGAGACATGCATGTTGGAAATATGCCCTAGAGGCAATAATAAATTAGTTATTATTATATTTCTTTGTTCATGATAATCGTTTATTATCCATGCTATAATTGTATTGATTGGAAACACAATACTTGTGTGGATACATAGACAAAACACTTTCCTAGTAAGCCTCTAGTTGACTAGCTCATTGATCAAAGATGGTCAAGGTTTCCTGACCATAGGCAAGTGTTGTCACTTGATAATGGGATCACATCATTAGGAGAATCATGTGATGGACTAGACCCAACCTAATGAACGTAGCATGTCGATCGTATCATTTTGTTGCTACTGTTTTTCTACGTGTCAAGTATTTGTTCCTATGACCATGAGATCATATAACTAACTGGCACCGGAGGAATACCTTGTGTGTATCAAACGTCACAACGTAACTGGGTGGCTATAAAGATGCTCTACAGGTATCTTCGAAGGTGTCCGTTGAGTTAGTATGGATCAATACTGGGATTTGTCACTCCGTGTGACGGAGAGGTATCTCGGGACCCACTCGGTAATACAACATCACACACGAGCCTTTTAAGCAATGTGACTTAGTGTAAGTTGCGGGATCTTGTATTACGGAACAAGTAAAGAGACTTGCCGGTAAACGAGATTGAAATAGGTATGCGGATACTGACGATCGAATCTCGGGCAAGTAACATACCGAAGGACAAAGGGAATGACATACGGGATTTTATGAATCCTTGGCACTGAGGTTCAAACGATAAGATCTTCGTAGAATATGTAGGATCCAATATGGGCATCCAGGTCCCGCTATTGGATATTGACCGAGGAGTCTCTCGGGTCATGTCTACATGGTTCTCGAACCCGCAGGGTCTGCACACTTAAGGTTCGACGTTGTTTTATGCGTATTTGAATTATATGGTTGGTTACCGAATGTTGTTCGTAGTCCAGGATGAGATCATAGACGTCACGAGGGTTGCCGGAATGGTTCGGAGATGAAGATTGATATATAGGATGACCTCATTTGATTACCGGAAGGTTTTCGGAGTTACCGGGAATGTACCGGGAATGGCGAATGGGTTCCGGATATTCACCGGGGGGGCAAGCCCACCCGGGGGAAGCCCATAGGCCTTAGGGGTGTCACACCGGCCCTTAGTGGGCTGGTTGGACAGCCCAAGAATCCCTATGCGCACGAGAAAGAAAAATCAAAGAGAAAAGGAAAAAAAGGGGGAAGTGGGAAAGTGGAGAAGGACTCCACCTTCCAATCCTAATTGGACTAGGATTGGAAGGGGAGGACTTCCCCCTTGCTTCGGCCGAACCCCTTGGGGCTTCATGAGCCCCAAGGCAAGGCCCCTCCCCTCCCACCTATATATACGGAGGTTTTAGGGCTGATTTGAGACAACTTTGCCACGGCAGCCCGACCACATACCTCCACGGTTTTTCCTGTAGATCGTGTTTCTGTGGAGCTCGGGCGGAGCCCTCCTGAGGTTAGATCACCACCAACCTCCGGAGAGCCTTCATGCTGCCGGACAAATCATCTACCTCTCCATCTCTCTTGCTGGATCAAGAAGGCCGAGATCATCGTCGAGTTGTCCGTGTGCTGAACGCGGAGGTGCCGTCCATTCGGCACTAGATCGGAGCGGATCGTGGGACGGATCGCGGGATAGTTCGTGGGACGGTTCGCGGGGCGGATCGAGGGACGTGAGGACGTTCCACTACATCAACCGCGTTTCTTAATGCTTCTGCTGTGTGATCTACAAGGGTACATAGATCGGAAATCCCCTCTCGTAGATGGACATCACCATGATAGGTCTTCGTGCACGTAGGAAATTTTTTGTTTCCCTTGCGACGTTCCCCAACAGTTGTATCAGAGCTAGGTTCATGCGTAGATGTTATCTTGAGTAGAACACAAAAAAAATTTGGGCGGTGATGTTCGATTTGGTGCCCTCCTTAGTCTTTTCTTGATTCCGCGGTATTGTTGGATCGAAGCGGCTCGGACCGACATTACTCGTACGCTTACGAGAAACTGGTTTCATCGCTACGAGCAACCCTGTTGTTCAAAGATGGCTGGCGAGTGTCGGTTTCTCCAACTTTAGTTGAATCGGATTTGACCGAGGAGGTCCTTGGATGAGGTTAAATAGCAATTCATATATCTCCGTTGTGGTGTTTGCGTAAGTAACATGTGATCCTACTAGATACCCATGGTCACCACGTAAAACATGCAACAACAACTAGAGGACGTCTAACTTGTTTTTGCAGGGTATGCTTGTGATGTGATATGGCCAACGATGTGATGTGATATATTGGATGTATGAGATGATCATGTTGTAATAGTTAATATCGACTTGCACGTCGATGGTACGGCAACCGACAGGAGCCATAGGGTTGTCTTCAAACTAATGTTTGTGCTTGCAGATGCGTTTACTATATTGCTAGGACGTAGCTTTAGTAGTAATAGCATGAGTAGCACGACAACCCCGATGGCGACACGTTGATGGAGATCATGGTGTGACGCCGGTGACAAGAACATCGTGCCGGTGCTTTGGTGATGGAGATCAAGAAGCACATGATGATGGCCATATCATGTCACTTATGAATTGCATGTGATGTTAATCTTTTATGCGCCTTATTATGCTTAGAACGACAGCAGCATTATGAGGTGATCTCTCACTAAAATTTCAAGCTCAAATTGTGTTCTCCCCGACTATGTACCGTTGCCACAGTTCGTCGTTTCGAGACACCACGTGATGATCGGGTGTGATAGACTCAACGTTCACATACAACGGGTGCAAAACAGTTGCACGCGTGGAACACTCGGGTTAAACTTGATGAGCCTAGCATGTGCAGACATGGCCTCGGAACACATGAGACCGAAAGGTCGAGCATGAATCGTATAGTTGATATGATTAGCATAGAGATGCTTACCACTGAAACTATTCGCGACTCACGTGATGATCGGACTTGAGATAGTGGATTTGGATCATGTACCACTCAAATGACTAGAGAGATGTACTTTTTGAGTGGGAGTTCTTAAGTAATATGATTAATTGAACTAATTGTCATGAACATAGTCTAATGGTCTTTGTGAATTACGATGTAGCTTGCGCTATAGCTCTACTGTTTTATATGTTCCTAGAGAAAATTTAGTTGAAAGTGGATAGTAGCAAACTTTACAGACAAAGTCTGTAAAACTGAGGATTGTCCTCGTTGCTGCGCAGAAGGCTTATGTCCTTAATGCACCACTCAGTGTGCTCCACCTCAAGCGTCGTCTGTGGATGTTGTGACAATCCGACATAAACGTTTCTGATGACTACGCGATAGTTCAGCGCAAAATACTTAATGGCTTAAAAGCAAGGCGCCGAAGGCGTTTTTGAAACGTCACGGAACATAAAAGATGTTTTAAAGAGATGAAATAGTGATTTCATGCTTGTGCCTTTGTTAAGAGGTATGAGACCTCCGACAAGATTCATTGTCCACAAAGTAAAGGAGAAAAGCTCAATCGTTGAGTGTGTGCTCAGATTGTCTGAGTACGACAATCGCTTGAATCAAATGGGAGTTAATCTTCCAGATGAGATAGTGATGGTTCTGGAAAGTCACTGCCACCAAGCTGTGAGAGCTTCGTGATGAACTATAACATATCAAGGATAGATACAATGATCCTTGAGTGATTCGTAATGTTTAAACTGTGAAAGTAGAAATCAAGAAGAAGCATCAATTGTTGATGGTTAGTAAAACCACTATGTTTCAAGAAAGGCAAGGGCTAGGAGGGATACTTCGTGAAACGGCAAAATAGTTGTTGTACTTATGAAGAGACCCAAGATTGAACCCAAACCCGAGACTAACTGCTTCTGTTATGAGGGGAACGGTCACTGAGGCGGAGCTACCCTAGATACTTGGTAGATAAGAAGGTTGGCAAAGTCGACCGAAGTATATTTGATATACATAATATTGATGTGTACTTTACTAGTGCTCCTAGTAGCGCGAGGGTATTGGATACTGGTTCGGTTGCTAAATGATTAGTAACACGAAATGAAAGCTACGGAATAAACGGAGACTAGGTAAAGGCGAGGTGACGATGAGTGTTGGAAGTGTTTCCAAGGTTGATATGATCAAATGTCGCACGCTCCCTCTATCATCGGGATTGGTGGTAAAACCTAAATAATTGTTATTTGGTGTTTGCGTTGAGCATGAACATGATTGGATCATGTTTATTGCAACACAATTATTCATTTGAAGAGAATAATAGTTGTTCTATTTGCTTGAATAATTACCCTCAATAGTTTATTGAATCTCGATCGTAGTGTTACACATGTTCATGATGTTAGTGCCAAAGATACAAAGTAATAATGATAGTACCACTTAGTTGTGGCACTGCCACTTGAGTCATGTTGGTATAAAATGCATGTAGAAGCTCCATGCTGATGGATCTTTGTACTCACTCATTTTGAAACGTTTGAGACATGCAAACCATACCTATTGGTATAAATGCATGAAAAAACTCCATGAGAGATGGATCGTTTGGACTCACTTGATTTTGAATCACTTGAGACATGCAAAACAAGCCACATGAAACAAGAGAGTAACTTGTTGGGAATAATACATTTTTTATGTGTGCAGTCCAATGAGTGCTAAGGCACGCAGTGGATATCATTATGTTCTTACTTCACTGACGATTTGAGTAGATACAGGAATATCTACTTGATGAATCACAAAGTCTGAAATATTGAAAAGTTCAATTCTGTTTCAGAGTGAAGTTCGTCGTAACAAGAGGATAAACTCTCTACGATACGATCATAGAAATGAATATCTGAGTTACGAGTTTTGGTACGTAGTTAAGACAATGTGGAAATTGTTTCGCAGTTCATGCCACCTGGAAAACCATAGTGTGATGATGTGTCTGAACGTCATAGCCACGCCCTATTTGATATGGTGCATACTATGATGTCTCTTATCGAATTACCACTATCGATTATGGGTTATGCATTAGAGACAACCGCATTCACTTTAAATAGGGCACCGCGTATTTCCGTTGAGATGACATAGTATAGACTGAGGTTTAGAGAAATCTAAGCTGTCGTTTTTTGAAAGTTTGGGGCTGCGATGCTTATGTGAAAAAGGTTTCAGTCTGATAAGCGCGAACCCAAAGTGGATGAAAGCATCTTCATAGGATATCCAAAACAGTGAGATACATCTCCTATCTCAGATCCAGAAGCAAAGTGTTTGTTTCTAGAAACGGATCCTTTCTCGAGGAAAGGTTTCTCTCGAAAGAGTTGAGTGGAAGAGTGGTGGAACTTGATGAGGTTATTGAACCATCACTTCAACAAGTGTGTAGCAGGGTGCAGGACGTTGTTCCTGTGCTGCCTACACCAATTGAAGTGGAACTGATGATAGTGATCATTAGAGCTTCGGATCAAGTTACTACAAACCTCATAGGTCGAAAAAGGTTGCGTACTGCTACAGATTGGTACGGTAACTCTGTCTTGGAGGACATGTTGTTGAGCAACAATGAACCTACGTGTTATGGAGAAGCAATGGTGGGCCCGGATTCCGACAAATGGCTGGAGGCCATGGAATCCGAGAGGGAATCCATGTGTGAGAACAAAGTATAGACTTTTGAGGAACTGCTTAATGGTAGTAAGACTATTAAGTAAATATGGATCTTTAAAAGGAAGACAGACGATGATGGTGATAAGTCACTATTAAGAAAAGCTCGACTTGTCGTAAAGATGTTTCCGACGAGATCAAATAGTTGACTATGATGAGACTTTCTCACTCATAGCGATGCTAAAAATCTGTTAGAATTATGTTAGTAGTTGCTCTATTATTTATGAAATATTGCACATAGGATGTCAAAACTTTGTTTCCTCGATGGTTTCCTTGAGGGAAGATTGTATGTGATACAACCAAAAGGTTTTGTCGATCCTAAAGATACTAACAAGTATGCAAGCTCGAGCAATCCTTCAATGGACTAGTGCAGGCATCTCGGAGTTGGAATATACACTTTGATGAGATCATCAAAGATTTTGGGTTTGTACAAGGTTTATGAGAAACTTGTATTTCCAAAGAAGTGAGTGGGAGCGCTATAGAATTTCTGATAAGTATATGTGGTTGACATATTGTGGATCAGAAGTAATGTAGAATTTCTGCAAAGCATAAAAGGTTGCTTGAAAGGAGTTTTACAAAGGAATACCTGGATTGAGCTACTTGAACGTTGAGCATCAAGATCTATGGAGATAGATCGAAACGCTTAATAGAAGTTTCAACAAGATGCATGCCTTGAAAAGTTTTTGAAGGAGTTCAAAATAGATCAGCAAAGAAAGAGTTCTTGACAGTGTTGTAAGGTGTGAATTTGAGTAAGACTCAAAACCCGACCACAGCAGAATAAAGAGAATAGATGAAGGTCGTCTTATATGCCTTAGCCGTAGACTCTAAAGTATGCAATGCTGAGTACCGCACCTCATGTGTGCCTTGCCTCAAGTCTGTTAAGAGGTACAGATAGTGATCCAGGATTGAATCATTAAACAGCGGTCAAAGCTATCCTTAGTAACTAATGGACTAAGGATTTTTTTCTCGATTATGGAGGTGGTTAAAAGAGTTCGTCGTAAATGGTTACGTCGATGCAAGCCTTGACACTAATCCGAATAACTATGAGTAGTGAAACGGATTCGTATAGTAGAGTAGATATTTGGAGTATTTCCGAATAGCATGTAGTAGCAGCATCTATAAGATGACATAAAGATTTGTAAAGAACACACGGATCTGAAAGTTTTCAGAACCGCTGACTAAAACCTCTCTCACGAGCAAGACGTGATCAGATCCCAGAAGTATATGGGTGTTGGATTCGTTAGAATCATTGTGATGTGAACTAGATTATTGACTCTAGTGCAAGTGGGAGACTGTTGGAAACATGCCCTAGAGGCAATAATAAATTAGTTATTATTATATTTCTTTGTTCATGATAATCGTTTATTATCCATGCTATAATTGTATTGATTGGAAACACAATACTTGTGTGGATACATAAACAAAACACTGTCCCTAGTAAGCCTCTAGTTGACTAGCTCATTGATCAAAGATGGTCAAGGTTTCCTGACCATAGGCAAGTGTTGTCACTTGATAACGAGATCACATCATTAGGAGAATCGTGTGATGGACGAGACCCAAACTAATGAACGTAGCATGTTGATCGTGTCATTTTGTTGCTACTATTTTTCTGCGTGTCAAGTATTTGTTCCTATGACCACGAGATCATATAACTCACTGGCACCAGAGGAATTCCTTGTGTGTATCAAACGTCACAACGTAACTGGGTGGCTATAAAGATGCTCTACAGGTATCTCCGAAGGTGTCCATTGAGTTAGTATGGATCAAGACTGGGATTTGTCACTCCGTGTGACGGAGAGGTATCTCGGGGCCCACTCGGTAATACAACATCACACACAAGCCTTGCAAGCAATGTGACTTAGTGTAAGTTGCGGGATCTTGTATTCCGGGACGAGTAAAGAGACTTGCCAGTAAACGAGATTGAAATAGGTATGCGGATACTGATGATCGAATCTCGGGCAAGTAACATACCGAAGGACAAAGGGAATGACATACGAGATTATATGAATCCTTGGCACTTAGGTTCAAACGATAAGATCTTCGTAGAATATGTAGGATCCAATATGGGCATCCAGGTCCCGCTATTGGATATTGACCGAGGAGTCTCTCGGGTCATGTCTACATGGTTCTCGAACCCGCAGGGTCTGCACACTTAAGGTTCAACGTTGTTTTATGCGTATTTGAGTTATATGGTTTGTTACTGAATGTTGTTTGGAGTCCCGGATGAGATCACAGACATCACGAGGGTTTCCGGAATGGTACGGAGACGAAGATTGATATATAGGATGACCTCATTTGATTACCGGAAGGTTTTCGGAGTTACCGGGAATGTACCCGGAATGACGAATGGGTTTCGGATGTTCACCGGGGGGACGAGCCCACCCGGGGGAAGCCCATAGGCCTTAGGGGTTCCACGCCAGCCCTTAGTTGGCTGGTGGGATAGCCCAAGAAGCCCTATGCACAGGAGAAAGAAAAATCAAAGAGAAAAGGAAAAAAAGGGGGAAGTGGGAAAGTGGAGAAGATTCCACCTTCCAATCCTAGTTGGACTAGGATTGGAAGGGGAGGACTTCCCCCCTTGCTTCGGCCGAACCCCTTGGGGCTCCTTGAGCCCCAAGGCAAGGCCCCTCCCCTCCCACCTATATATACGGAGGTTTTAGGGCTGATTTGAGACAACTTTGCCATGACAGCCCGACCACATACCTCCACGGTTTTTCCTCTAGATCGCGTTTCGGCGGAGCTCGGGCGGAGCTCGGGCGGAGCCCTGCTGAGATTAGATCACCACCAACCTCCGGAGCGTCGTCACGCTGCCGGAGAACTCATCTACCTCTCCGTCTCTCTTGCTGGATCAAGAAGGCCAAGATCATCATCGAGCTGTACGTGTGCTGAACGTGGAGGTGTCGTCCGTTCGGCACTAGATCGGAGCGGATCGTGGGACGGTTCGCGGGGCGGATCGAGGGACATGAGGACGTTCCACTACCTCAACCGCGTTTCTTAACGCTTCTGCTATGCGACCTACAAGGGTACGTAGATCGAAAATCCTCTCTCATAGATGGACATCACCATGATAGGTCTTCGTGCGCGTAGGAAATTTTTTGTTTCCCTTGCGACGTTCCCCAACAATGCACTCATTGTGATTTTGCTAGAATGCTCATAGTGCTTCACTTATATCTTTTGAGCTAGATACTTTTGCTCTAGTGCTTCACTTATATCTTTTAGAGCACGGCGGTGCGTGACAAGGTAATTGGCTTATGCTATGAAAGTAGTCCCAAATGTGATAGGTACCCAAAGAGGATGCAAAAACCTCCATCTTCATGTGCATTGAGTAGAAAGAGAAGTTTTGATTCCTCTCAATTAGTTTTGAGACGTGGATTTGGTAATATTAAGAGCTATGTTAGTAG
The DNA here is from genome assembly GCF_904849725.1 of Hordeum vulgare subsp. vulgare. Classification (NCBI taxonomy): domain Eukaryota; kingdom Viridiplantae; phylum Streptophyta; class Magnoliopsida; order Poales; family Poaceae; genus Hordeum; species Hordeum vulgare. The sequence continues at coordinate 385,983,952 of NC_058523.1, read as the reverse complement.
GGTGTTGTGAATCTAGAAATACTTGTGTTGAAGTTAGTGATTCCCGTAGCATGCACGTATGGTGAACCGCTATGTTAGGAAGTCGGAGCATGACTGATCTATTGATTGTCATCCTTTGTGTTGAGGTCGGGATCGCGCGATGGTTAACACCTACCAACCCTTCCCCTAGGAGTATGAGTTTAGCACTTTGTTTTGATTAGTAATAAAAAGTTCCGCAACAAGTATCTGAGTTCTTCATGACTAATATGAGTCCATGGTATAGATGCACTTTCACCTTCCACCATTGCTAGCCTCTCTAGTGCCGCACAATTCTCGGCGGTGCACAAACCCACCACATGCCTTCCTCAAAACAGCCACCATGCCTACCTACTATGGCATTTTCATAGCCATTCTGAGATATATTGCCATGCAAATCCCACTGTTCCGTCTCATGACTTGTGCCGTCACTCTCATATTGCCATTGCATGATTGTAAGATAGCTAGCGAGATTTTTCAACGTCATACGCCATGCTAGATCGTTGCACATCCCGGAGGCATTTCCAATAGAGTCATCATCATTTTGAGCTGTGAGTAAATAACAGTGTGATGATCATCATTATTAGAGCATTGTCCCATGTGAGCAAAAAAAGAGAGGCCAAAGAGCCCAATATAATAAAAAGAGTCCTAAGAGCCCAATTGAAAAAAGAGAAAAAGAGAGAAGGGACAATGCTACTATCTTTTTCCACACCTGTGCTCCATAATAGCACCATGTTCTTCATGATTGAGAGCTTCTTGCTTTGTCACTACCATATTCTAGTGGGAATCTTAATTATATAGCTTGGCTTGTATATTCCAATGATGGGCTTCCTCAAAATTGCCCTAGGTCTTCGTGAGCAAGCAAGTTGGATGCACACCCACTAGTTTTCCTTTTGAGCTTTCACATACTTATAGCTCTAGTGCATCTCTTGTATGGCAATCCCTACTCATTCACATTGATATCTATTAATGGGCATCTCCATAGCCTTTTGATACGTCGAGTCAATGTGACCATCTCCTCCTTTTTGTCTCACAACCACCACCACACTCTATTCCACTTATAGTGTTATATCCATGGCTCGCGCTCATGTCTTGCATGATAGTTATAAAAAGTTTGAGAAAGTAAGAGTGCCTGAACAATTACTTGGCCAATACCGGGGTTGTGCATGATTTACATTAGTTTTGTGAGGATGATGGAGCATAGCCAGACTATATGATTTTTTAGGGATAACTTTCCTTGGCCTTGTTATTTTGAAAGTTCATAATTACCTTGCTAGTTTGCTTGAAGTATTATTGTTTTCATGTCAATACAAAACTATTGTTTTGAATCTTACGTATCTGAACATTCATGTCACGTGAAAGAAGTTGCAAAGGACAACTATGCTAGGTAGAATTCCACATCAAAAATTCATTCTTTATCACTTCCCTACTCGAGGACGAGTAGGAGTTAAGCTTGGGGATGCTTGATATGTCTCCAACGTATCTATAATTTTGGATGGTTTCATGCTATTATCTTGTCAAACTTTGGATGTTTTGCATGCCTTTTATATATTTTTTGGGACTAACTTATTAACTCAGTGCCAAGTGCCAGTTCCTGTTTTTTCCATGTTTTTGACCCCTTCGAGAGGAGATTTTAAACGGAGTCCAAACGGAATAAAATCTCCGAAAAGAATTTTTCTTGTAACGGAAGAAGATCAGGAGACTTGAGAGCCAAGGCAGGGGGGCCTAGGGGCCCCACAAGCCCTCACCCCGCGGCCAGGGGGGACGCCGCGGCCCACAGTCTTGAGGCCCCCCTGGACACCCTCTGCCCTAGGGGTTGCGCCTATATATTCCCTAAAAATCCCAAAAAAATCAGGAGATCATCGAAAGTACTTGTCCGCCGCCGCAAGCTTCTGTCTCCACAAGATCCCATCTGGGCACGTTCTGGTGCCCTGCCGGAGGGGGGATTCGGACACGGAGGGCTTTGTCATCAACACCATGACCTCTCCGATAATGCGTGAGTGGTTCACCATAGACCTACGGGTCCATAGCTAGTAACTAGATGGCTTCTTCTCTCTCTTGGATCTTCAATACAAAGTTCTCCATGATCTTCATGGAGATCTATCCGATGTAATCTTATTTTGCGGTGTGTTTGTTGAGATCCGATGAATTGTGGATTTATGATCAGATTATCTATGAATCTTATTTGAGTTTCTTCTGATCTCTCTTATGCATGATTTCATATCCTTGTAATTCTCTTCGAGTTGTGGGTTTTGTCTGGCCAACTAGATCTATGATTCTTGCAATGGGAGAAGTGCTTGGTTTTGGGTTCATACCGTGTGGTGACCTCACCTAGTGACAGAAGGGGTAGCGAGGCACGCATCGTGTTGTTGCCATCAAGGGTAAAAAGATGGGGTTTTCATCATTGGTTTGAGATTATCCCTCTACATCATGTCATCTTGCTTAAGGCGTTACTCTGTTCGTCATGACCTCAATACACTAGATGCATGCTGGATAGCGGTCGATGTGTGGAGTAATAGTAGTAGATGCAGAAAGTATTGGTCTACTTGTCTCGGATGTGATGCCTATATGTATGATCATTGCCTTAGATATCGTCATGACTTTGCACGGTTCTATCAATTGCTCGACAGTAATTTGTTCACCCACCGTGATATTTGCTATTTTGAGAGAACCCTCTAGTGAACACTATGGCCCCGGGTCTACTCCACACCATATTTTCAGCCTTACACTCTTTACTTCGTTGCACTTTCCGCCTTCAGATCTCACTTTGCAAACAATCTTCAAGGGATTGACAACCCCTTTGAAGCGTTGGGAGCAAGCTTGTTTGTGTTTGCGCAGGTACTCTGGACTTGACGAGACCCTCCTTCTGGATCGATACCTTGGTTCTCAAACTGAGGGAAATCCTTACTGATCCTGTGTTGCATCACCCTTTCCTCTTCAAGGGAAAAACCAACACAAGCCCAGTCTCCATAGCACTCACTTATTAACTGTTTGGTTAATTTGTTGTCATGTTCAGTTAACTGTTTGGTTCAATTCTACAATGTGATGTTCAATTCTTCTGTGTGCAATTTTGAATTGTATTCCATGTGAGAAATAAATCAAATTTGGATGTACAAAATACATGAGAAACAAATACAATTGCTATATTACCAAGTTGACAAGCATGCTTGGTTTGGTTAACTGTTTGATCTTCTAGTATGTTATATATCATACAATGTGGTGCTCACTTAATGTTTGGTTCATTTGTTGTGGTGTTTAATTAATTGTTTGGTTCAATTCTGCAATGCAATGTTCAATTGTTGTGGGTGCATTTTTTTATTATCCGTCATGTGAGAAATAAATCGAATTTGGATGTACTAAATACATGAGAAAAAATACAATTGTTGTATTTCCAAGTTGTTAAGCATGCTTGGTCTAGTTATCTATCTAATCTTCTATTAGAAGTATGTTATATTGTGTAATGTGGTGCTTAGTTAATGTTTGGCTTGTTTGCTGTGGTGTTTAGTTAAATGTTTGGTTCAATTCTGCAATGCGATGCCCAATTGTTGTGGGCACAATTTTGTATAGTTATGCATGTGAGGAATAAATCGAATTTCGCTGCACTTAATACATGAGTATATTTCCTAGTTCTTAATCATTCTTGGTTTGTATAAATGGATTTTCCATGTGGCTTGAATTAATCTGTTGAATCTGCAATGTGTTTATTTTTTATCAACATATTTTACTGATAGCATGGCAACCTTCACTTAACGTGATCAATAACTACCTTATATGTGTTGTAGGGAAACAATGGGAAGCACTCAGGTTTACAATCGAGGTTTGCACATGCATGGTCCTTTCTCTAATACTTCATCCATTCATAAATATAAGTCGTTTTATAGATTTCACTACGGACTACATACGGAGTAAAATGAGTGAATCTACACTCTAAAGTGTGTCTATACACATCTATATGTAGTTTGTAGTGGAATGCCTAAAAAGACTTATATTTAAGAATGGAGGGAGTAGCACATTACTGTGCAATTACAGGAACCATTCTAATATTTAGGTTTTTGACAATTCGGCCTTGCACATGTAGGTCCTGCTGTCAGAGGTTTTGACCCACTGTTCGACCCCTTTTTCATATGGGGAAATGAGTTGTCCATGAATAGCAGTCATGTCAAGAAACTCAGAAAGATTGTTAGGATAAAGAAACTAGTGGCAAAAAACAACAAGATCCTTGTCTGCATAATGAAGAAGACATCAGTGCACTACATCTAGAGAAGATATTTATGCATATCCTTGTCTTTTTTACCTTGTCTTTTTATTCCTTTGCGCCATTCCAAATCTAGAGAAGATATTTATGCATATCCTTGTTTTTGGGCCTTTACAAAGCAGTTCTCTCATGATTACCTCTCAAACCACCTGTATGGCCAGGAGGCGAGGAAGGTATTCATACAACACCCACGATACAATATTGAAGTCTCCCTGATGAGGACAAAGGATGGACGGTCAATCATCCACATGCACTATCCTAAAGTTGCAAAGACCTTCAATATCAATGAAGGCTCAATATGAGCCATCTGCTTCACGAGTTCTCTAGATGAGATTCATCTGTCTATCTACCGTCTAAGATGCTAATTTCCAAAGGTTATAGATGTTGCATGTGAAACTTCCTGTTGGTAAAGTTTTGTAATGGGGTAGCTAGCTTTATGCCTATATGGTGTAAATGAGTGCTGAAGCTATATTATGTTGTACTCTCATGTGTTTCAATTATGAAATCATGGTTCCGTAATACGATGAAATGCATTGTGTGCTTAATATGAAATGTTAATTTGTTGAATAAATGGAATACTAATAATAGGCCAATTAGCCTGCTAATTGAGGTTTTCTATTGCAAACGGTTAATGAGAAAACACCGTGGACGATGACCTAAGAAAACACACATAGTTTCTAGGAATAAAATGTTTGGATCGATGAACAACCACACACGACGTCCTCTTGAAAACTGTTTGTGTTAGGCCACCTTACGCAAATGTTTTCCACATAAAAATTGTGTGTGATGAACAGCCTATGCCACACAGTTTCTTCTATGCACCGTGCGTGATGCATTCAAGAATGCAAATGAAAAAAAATGTTCATATCGACTGCAATGGAATCGCTATCATAGACGATTTGATGGGGAAAATTGTGTGTGATGTACGTGCGACCGTAAACGTTGCATGGGATTCATCGTGTGGGGTGTACATATGAACAAAAATGTTTTTCTTGGCTTGACCGTGTCGGATATACATACAATCGGAAACATATTCCATGGATTGGCTGCGTGGGATGCACATACAAAGGGAAACGTTTCTCTGGGATTCACTATGTGGGATCTACTTACGAACAAAAACAATTGGGCATGTATGATTGTATGTGATGGCTAGCTCAATCGCACACGAGCTCATTTTGCACACCGTGTGTGACCGGAGGGCCTATCCTCATGGTTTCTTGGTCGTGCGGGAAGGACCCCCCGATCGCCCACACTCACTAGGTGGCGGTTTAAAATGTTGTCGCGCAAAGGGGTTAAAAATAGTTTGTATATGAGCTTGTTGTACTAGTGGCATGGTGATGAGGTGAGAGCATCCTTATGTCTGATTGAAATCTATTGTGTTGTTTGGATCGGGGGCGTGATAACCCACAAGTGTGTTTGATCGTTTGTGTCCTTTTTCCATAAGTAAGAGTGTCGAACCCAACAAGGATCTAAAGGTAGAATTAATACTCTCTCAAGTTCTATCAACCACCGATACAACTCTACGCACGCTAACGCTTACTTTACCTAGAACAAGTATGAAAAAACTTTGCGAGAAGGAAACTAGAAGTACTTAGTAGGTGTAATATATAGTTTTGCAAGGTAATAAAGAACAAGTAAATAAAAGTTAGGGGCTGTTTAGATAAAGATAAATAAGTAAGTTTTTCAGTAGAAAGCTTTTTGTAGAGCAAGAAAAATATTGTCCACACACAATTGCACATAACATGATAGATACTTGTCATATGCAATGAGTGAGAGGCATACACTAACAAACTTTCCATACTAGGATCATATGCCCTTATAATTGGAACTTAGCAAGCATCTGCAACTACTAAAGATCATTAAGGTAAAACCCAACCATAGCATTAAACATCAAGTCCTCTTTACTTCCATACGCAACAATCCCCTTACTCAGGTATAAGATTGTGTCACTCTAGCCACCCACTATAAGAAAATCATGAACGTATTGCAAAACCATCCAGCGGGAATCCCTCAAGTGTGCTCAACATGTAAGGCACCTCATGACATCACCATATTAATATGCAACTCATATCAATCACACCGTACCACAATTAACCCGTAGGACAAAAGAGATCTACTTAAACATTATATGATAGCCACACATCGTTGGATAATAATATATAGCATTAAGCACCATGTTTAAGTAGAGACTACAGAGGGGAAAAGAGGGTTTACACTCCTGCATGGAGGGGCACAGAGTTGGTGGTGAGGGCGGCAAAGTTGTTCGTGTAGATCGTCGTCATGTTGGTTACCCAGGTGGTGCTCCGGCGCCACAAGGAGAGAGGCAGAGAGATCCCCCCTCCTTCTTATTCTTCCTTGGTATCCCCCTAGGTGGGAGGAGAGCTTCCCCTCTGGTCCAGGGCTATCATGGATCCTAGAGGGAAAGAGACCATCCGAGATTGGATGTCTCTTCGTTTCTCTCCTATTTTCACTTCCGTTTTCTAGACCTTCACCGTTTCTTAAATATCTAGAGATCTCTAACTCTGACTGGGATGAAATTTTGAGGGCATTTTTATCAGAAAACTATATTTCTTGCAGCAAAAGTAGGTCCCCAACTGACTTAAGTGGGCACAAGCTATCAAGGAGCGACCACCACTTGGTCCTGCCCTGTTAGCTTGTGCCTACCTCTGGCACCATGTTGCATTGCTTCTTCTTCCCAAACTTCACATATATTCAAAAAAATCTCCGTAAATTTTTATCGTATTTGGACTTTGTTTTATATGGAATTTCTGCGAAACAAAAAACACACAACAAGCAGGAACTCGCACTGGGCACTGGATAAGAAGTTAGTCCCAAAAATAATATGAAATGTTGCCAAAAGTATAAGAAAATTGTAGAATATTGGAATGAAACAATCAAAAATTATAGATACGACACAGACATATCAGTATCCCCAAGCTTAATCCCTGCTCGTCCTTGAGTAGTTAAATGATAAAAAGATAATATTTGATGTGGAATGCTACCTCACATAATCTTGAACAAATGTCTAATCATGGCATGAATATTAAGATACAAGTGATTCAAGGCAATAGTCTACCATTTGACAAAAAGACATCCATACTCAGGTTTACTAGAAAACAGTCATGTCCTTTCAAAATAACAATGCTAAAGAACGATATCCCTACAAAATCATATAGTTTTTCATGCTTTGGTATTCCTTGTATGAAGTATAAATCATGAGCACCCTCGTGTCATACAAACTAATTGGACCGTACGTTTTAACGTGCTTCAACATTTTCTACCTCACTCAATATATGAGTGAACCATGGACATAGCATATAGGTGGAAGAGAATGTGGTGGTAGGTTTCAAAGGAGTAAAAGTGGAGTAGAAAGTTTCACATCAACTAGGCATATCAATGGATATGGAGATGCCGATCAATATATATCAATGCAAGGAGTAGCAATTGCCATGTAACGGATGCACTAAGAGCTATAAGTGTATGAAATATCAAATGCAACAAAGTGAGTTTGCATCCAACTTGCTTGCTTATGAATACCTCGGGCATTTGTGGAAGCCCATCATCGGAATATACAAGCCAAGTTCTATAATGAAAAATTCCCAATAGTATATGAAAATGACAAATTAGGAGAATCTTTATATGAACAACATGGTGCTACTTTGAAGAAGAAGTATGGTAAAGGATAGTAGCAAATACCTTCTCTCTTTTTCTCTCAAATATTTATTTTTCTTTTTTTTCTTTTCTTCCTTTTTTCTCTTTTTCTTTTTTCTTCGTGGACTCGCTTGGCCTCCCCCATTTTCCTCATTTTTTTCCGGAGTCTCATCCCGACTTGTGATGGAATCATAGTCTGCATCATCCTTTCCTGAATGGGGCACTACTCTAATAATGATGATCATCACACTTTTATTTACTTACAACTCGATATAAAAACTCAATGATGATATAATATGACTCTATATGAATGCATCTGGGAGTGTACCAGTATGTGCAATTATCTAGAGTAACAAAGATACAAAAAAATGAATAAGCCATGGAAATATCATGCTAGCTATCTTATGATCATGCAAAGTATGACAATGAATGCTCAAGTCATGTCTATGATGATGATGGAAGTTGCATGGCAATATATCTTGGAAAGGCTATGGAAATACCATGATAGGTAGGTATGGTGGCTGTTTTGAGGAAGATATAAGGTGGCTTATGTGCAACAGAGCGTATCATGTCGCGAGGTTTGGATGCACCGACGAAGTTTGCACCAATCCTCGAGGTGAGAATGGGCAATGCACGGTACCGAAGAGGCTACCAAATATGAGGTGGTGAGAGTGCGTACATCCATGGATTCACATTAGTCATAAAGAACTCGCATACTTATTGCAAAGTTTTATTAGCTGTCTTGAAGCAAAGTACTACTCGCATACTCCTAGGGAGTAGGTTGGGAGTAGTTAACCATCACGCGCCCCCAATTATAAAAGCATGAAGTATTTCAATCAAGGATAAATTATGCTCCAACTTCATCGCATAACTAGAGACTATACATGCATGCTTCGGGAATCACAAACCTTAATAGAAATATTCTTACTAAACCACAATCATTCACTAGTACACCCACATATTACCATATTAACATCGCAAAACTATTTCAAGGAATCAAACATATCATATTCACGGACCTACAAGTTTTATGTAGGATTCTATGACTAACCATGTAAATAACCAATTCCTGGTTACTCTCTAAATAGATATTAGTGAAGCATGAGAGTTTAATTCTTTCTAAAAAAGACCATGCTCTAATAAATATAAGTGAATCAAAATATCAATCTACAAATAACGGTTTCTATATGTAGAGAAACAAGTTTCCAACTTCAAATGATATAAGTGAAGCACATGAAGCATTCTATAAAGCCATACTCAAAAGATATAAGTGAAGCACAAAGAACATTCTATAAATCAACCATGGATTTTACCATACCAGCATGGTGCATTGCTAAAGGAATATAAAAGGTACACGATGCTCCAAGAATTTATGCATATCATCTGAACAAAACAAAAACCAAGACATACCGATAATTGTTGAAGAAGAAAGATGTGATGCCTTCCGGGGCATCCCCAAGCTTAGGCGATTGAGTCTCCTTGAATACTTACTTGGGGTGCCTTGTCCATCCCCAAACTTGAACTCTTGCCTCTCCTTATTCTTCTCATATCGATAGCTCCTCGATCTTCGAACACTTCATCCACACAAAACTCGATAGAACTTTTATTAGAAAGGTTAGTACATATAACATCAAATCCAATTAAGTCCTAACATAACATTATTGTATAATTATTATCCAACACTACCTACTATGTTCTATCACAATTCTATAGCTCCCAAGTCAAGGGACGCAACAAGAACTCAAACATAAGCACACAAAGCAACTATAATGGCAATCTGCGAAAAACAAGATAGTCTATAAAGATGTAGATGAATAATATACTTATGTGACTCAAAACATTTTGAAAAATTATGACTTGGTAAAAAAATTGTATAAAAGTATTGTGTAAAAGTTTCATAATCTTCTAACATTCCAGTAAAATATGAAAAATCAAACACTACATCCAAAGCTTCGGTTTTTGCACAACACATATCAAACAAGCCATTTAAACATCCTAAACTTTTCACATTATTTATGTAATACAATGGATTTGCACAAGGGAATAATTATTTTTGTTGAAAATTTGATGTTATCAAGTTTCACAAGGTTTCCATGGGCATGGACAGAAGTTCAAGGACATCCCCCACTTCAACGGTGCTCATCTTTCTCACTTTCACCTTTCTTTTTAAAAATTGTTTTAAGGCATATAGTGTTCAAGTAATTGATCCGCTCGGATTCCAAGGTATATCAAAGCATATTTTAATTAACAATGATTTTATAATTAAGTAGTTATGACAAAGTGATATATACCATGAGACAACAAAGTATAACTCTCTTCCAATGCATTGGCATGTCATAAAAGAACAATTCATTCACACAAAGTAAAGGCAAATACATAGCATAAGTGGCTTCTTGCAATTTCATCTTATTGGAAACATAGAAAGGTGAATATTTGGTTCCTATCTCATAATAATTGCAAGTAGGAGCATCAAGCACATAAATATTATATTCGTCAAAGTCATCATGATTAAGGTTAAAACTCAACCCATCAATATAACCGTTAATAAGTCAAAATGTCTCTGATATGGTGTAGTTGGGAGAATTCAGAAAGATAATAGGACTATCATGTGTGGGTGAAATAGCAAAAATTTCATGATTAACATAAGGAACTATAGCGAGTTCATCTCCATAAGCATGATTCATATTGGCATCATGGCCACAAGCATAGCAAGCATCAAGTTCATCAAAAGGGGATATTTCAAATGAATACAAGGGATCATAGCATTCATCCTTCGATAAGCACGAAGGGAAATTAAACAATGTATGAGTAGAAGATTTACCCTCATTAGAAGGTGGGCATGGGCAACTAATCTTCTCTTCCTCCTTTTGTTCATCACTCTCCTCCTCCTCTTCTTCATCTAATGAGCTCACGGTTTCAGCAATTTCTTGTTCCATAGATTCCTGCAAAATATTAGTCTCTTCCAAGGCACCAGACATTCTTTCAATAAATTTTTTACATAATCATAAGAAGCATTGTTTTCTTAGAAATATTTAAGTATGGAAAGATTTTGAGATTTGTAAAGAGTAGCATCACACTTTTCAATCAAAGAAGCAATTTCATAAGCACCCCTAAAAGCAACAAATTCTTCTGTTTGTTCAACATCATAATAACAATAGGCATCCTTGGCATAAGAAGATAATATTTCATTATCATTAAACTCAAATTGATAAGGAAGGTATTTTTTAGTATATTCAGAAAAAAAAGTAAAATCGTGCAATTCACATAAATCCAAGAATAGCAACACAAACTATTAATTGATGCCATATGAGTTTCCTTTTTGAGATAAGTGGTGTCGCACATAATAAGCATTCTCATTTAATGATTTCCCTCAACTAAGCTAGTTGTGTTTCTAGCATGAGCACAACGGGGTCGAAAATGATCCAAGTAAAAAAGCTTCACGAGTATAGTAGATTTTGGGTGGTTCCTCAACCACTAGGTTAGCAAGTACAACTATTTTATTTTGGTATTTTGTGTTTCCTACCCATAAATAAACATATGAAACAACTTAGAATAGAAAATAAAATTACTTAGTGAAAAAGCAAACAAGCACACACGATAATATCAACCACTACGCTATTGCTCCCCAGCAATGTCGCCAAAAAAGGTCATGTAATCCACAAGTGTACGGGATAGTTTGTAGCCTTTTTTAATAAGTAAGAGTGTAGAACCCAAAGAGGAGATAAAGTTAGAATTAATATTCTCTAAAATTCTATCAGCCACCGATAGAATTCTTTGCAAGCTAACACTTACTTTACCTAGAACAAGTATGAAAGTACTTTGCGAGGAGGAAACTAGAAGTATTTAGTAGGTGTAACAGATAGTTTTGCAAGATAATAAAGAACAAGTAAATAATAGTTAGGGGTTGTTTGGATAAATATTAATAAGTAAGTTGTTTAGTAGAAAGCTTTTTGTAGCACAAGATAAAGATTGTCCATATGAAATTTAATATAATGTTGGGGAACGTTGCATGGGAAACAAAAAAATTCCTAAGCACACGAAGACCTATCATGGTGATGATCATCTACGAGAAGGAGATCGGATCCACATACCCTTGTAGATTGCTAAGCAGGAAGCATTAAGAAACGCGGTTGATGTAGTGGAACATCTTCACGATCCAAATCCCGCCGTCCCAGAATCCGTCCCGATCTAGCACCAAATGGACGGCACCTCCGCTTCAGCACACCTACAACTCGATGACGATCTACGCCTTCTTGATCCAACAAGAGAGACGAAGAGGTAGCTGAATTCTCCTGCAGCACGACGACGTGGTGGTGATGATGGTGGAGCTACTCCGGCAGGACTTCGTCGTGTCGTACCGATCTAGCTACGAGGTGTCATGAAGTAGTGGAGGGAGAGAGATTTGCACAGAGGCTTGAGGTGCAAAAACCCTCTGACATCTTCACTATATATACGAGGAGCAAGAGGGAGGCTGCCTTGCATCCTAATCCAAGTAGGAGAGTTCGGACAAGCCAAGGAGGAAGGTCTCCTCCTCCAATTCGGTTTGGTGGAGAAGTCCTTTCCTTCTTGTCCACCTCCTTCCTTTTTTTATTTTTTTCCTTTATTTTTGCATTGGCCAAAATAGGCCTATTGGGCTGGCCTTACCAACCCACTAAGGGCTGGTGCTTCACCCATGGGCCTATTAGGTCCTCTCCCGGGTGGGTGCCCCTCCCGGTAAAACCCCAGAACCCATTCGTCACTCCGAGTACCTTACTGGTAATGCCCGAAATCTTTCCGGAAGTCAAATACAACAATCCTATATATCAATCTTCGTTTTCGGACTATTCCGGAGACACTCGTGACATCCGGGATCTCATCCGGGACTCCAAACAACATTTGGTTACCAACATCAATAATTCAACTATACCGAAAACATCACCGAACCTTAAGTGTGCAGACCCTGCGGGTTTGAGAACTATGTAGACATGACCGAGACACTCTTTGGCCAATATCCAATACCTGGACCTGGACATCCATATTGGATCCTACATATTCTACCAAGATCTTATCGATTGAACCTCTATGTCAAGGATTCACACAATCCCGTATAGCATTCCCTTTGTCCTTCGGTATGTTACTTGCCCGAGATTAGATCGTCGGTATCGCCATACCTATTTTAATCTCGTTACCGGCAAGTCTCTTTACTCGTTCCGTAATACAAGATACCGTGGCTAACTCTTTAGTCACATTGCTTGCAAGGTTTGTTTGTGATGTTGTATTACCGAGTGGGCCCCGAGATACCTCTCCGTCACACAGAGTGACATATCCTAGTCTTGATCCATGGTAACTCAACGGACATCTTAGGAGATGCCTGTAGAGTACCTTTATAGTCACCCAGTATCGCTGCGACATTTGATACACACAAGGCATTCCTCCGGTGTCAGTGAGTTACATGCTCGCATGGTCATAGGAATGTATACTTGACATGCAGAAAACAATAGCAACAAACTGACACGATCATATGCTATGTTTATAGTTTGGGTCTTGTCCATCACATCATTCTCCTAATGATGTGATCCCGTATCAAGTGACAACACTTGTCTATGGCTAGGAAACCTTAACCATCCTTGACCAACAGGCTAGTCAACTAGAGGCTCACTAGGGATATTGTTTTGTCTATATATCGACACATGCATTTGTGTTTCCATTCAATACAATTATAGCATGGATAATAAAAGATTATCTTGAAACAAGAAATATAATAATAACTATTTTATTATTGCCTCTAGGGCATATTTCCAACAGTCTCCCACTTGCACTAGAGTCAATAATCTTGCTTCATATTTCAATGTGATTTACAATGTAATGAATCTAACACCATACAGTTCTGGTGTTGATCATGCATTGCTCGTGGAAGAGTGTTAGGGCATAGATTATGCCTAAGTAATTTTGGTGATTGATGACAGTACCGCAAAGGACTAATCGTGTGTGTTAAGATTTCAGATAACACATGTCAACGGCACAAGACGACTCGCCCCCTCTTTCCATGGTACAGAAGCACGGTGAACTCTACGATTCTCCTTCTTTGAGTCATAGGAATGCCGTATTATTAAGAGGGGACCCGTAGTGGAAAGGTTTGAGTGGAATCAATTTTGCATGCACACAGTTTATCTCCTTTCCCCTTACCTGCAACTTTGGAGTGGGTCCCGCCTCTGTTTTTTATCTCATCTAAGCAAAAGGTCTATCAGCGGTAGTACCGTTGTGCCTAGCGGTAGTACCGTTGTGCCTAGCGGTAGTACCGCTGGGCCTAGCGGTAGTACCGCTCGCCCTAGAAGTAGTACCGCTAGTGCTGGCGGTAGTACCGCCCCTGGTCAGCGGTAGTACCGCTCCAGGAGCTTAGTACCGCCTTCCTAGCGGTTGTACTTCGTCGGACCTTTTTGCGAAGACTTTCTTGGCGGTGGTTGGCCCGGTAGTGCTTTTGCACTACCATGGTCCCAGTGGTAGTACCGTTGGAGTGCCAGCGGTAGTACCGCTGCAGCCAGCGGTAGTACCGCTCGAGTGCCAGCGGTAGTACCGCTGCAGCCAGCGGTAGTACCGCTAGGCTCGGGCTGTGAGTGGGAAAACGGTTGGATTTCCCCCCCCCCCCACTATATAAGGGGTTCTTCTTGCTGTAGAACCCTACCTTTGACCCTCCCAAGCTCCATTGTTGCTCCCTAAGCTCAAAAGTGCCCGATCTCTCTCCCTAGCCAATCAAACTTGTTGATTCTTTACGGATTTGTTGAGAAGGACTAGATCTACACTTCCATCAAGAGAAAAGTTGATTCCCCCACCAATCCCTTGCGAATCTTGTTACTCTTGGGTGTTTGAGCATCCTAGACGGTTGAGGACACCTCGGAGCCACATTCCATTGTGGTGAAGCTTCGTGGTCTTGTTGGGAGCCTCCAAGCTTTGTGTGGAGTTTGCCCCAACCTTGTTTGTAAAGGTTCGATCGCCGCCTTCAAGGCCACCTATAGTGGAATCACGGTACCTTGGATCGTGTGAGGGCGTGAGGAGAATACGGTGGCCCTAGTGGCTTATGGGGGAGAATTGTGCCTCCACACCGCTCCAACGGAGACGTACTTCCTGTCAAAGGGAAGGAACTTCGGTAACACATCCTCGTCTTCATTGGTTCCACTTGTGGTTATCTCTAACCTTTACTTCGTGTATGCTTATGTTGTTGTCTATCTCTTACTTGTCTTAGTTGTTCTTGTTGTTAGCTTCATATAGGTTCACCTCGTTGTTGCTATTTTAGTGAACCCGTATGTTGCTTACCCTCACTTGCTAAGATTAATTATAAAGTGGCCGTTGCCTATTCACCCCCCCCCCCTCTAGTCAACCATATCGATCCTTTCAATTGGTATCAGAGCCACATCTCTTTATTAAGGGTTTAACCACCCGAAGAGTATGGAAGATGATGAGGCAGTTCCCCGTGCACGAACCGAGGGCATGGACTTGACTTCGATAACAAGGGACGACTTGAATACGGCTATGGCCGCACTCAAGACGTCCATGACGAACGAGGTCAAGACCATGCTTAAAGATTTAATTGAGGGAATTAAAAACTCTCCCGAGCCGGCATTGGTGGTTAAACCCACCACCACGGATTCGGAAGCCAATTCCGTCAGGCAAACGGCTAAAGGTATGCAACCTTCCCGTCCTCTCGAAAATGATGGGAATGGGACGTATGCATCTGTTCCACCACCCTTAGTCTATGGAGGACCGGTTCCCACATCGCGTCTTAATCATGTTGGTCCTCCTCCTAAGCTTGTAAAAGGTGATTTTGCTAACTGGGTATTTTCTATTAAGTCTTGTTTGAATCACAGCTCAACAAATTTGTGGAGAATCATCGAGCAAGGATATTATCCCCATGATCCAAGCAACCTCACTCCAAGAGAAGATGCGGACAATCAATATAATCACTCTGCTTTGTTTATTCTCCAGTACGCAGTGCCACCTGAAGATCTTCCTCACTTGCGTCCCTTTACTTCGGCCAAGGACTGTTGGGAGCACATTATGGTGTTGTACAAGGGAAGCTCCAACATTCAACGGTCCAACTATGAAGTGGTACTCGATAAGGCCGATGAGTTTGTGATGAAGGAAGACGAGGACCCTCGTGATCTCTATCGGAGGGTGACTGCTATTGATGTGGCACTCAAGGACCATGGGAGCAAGGATGTGGATGATACATGGGTCAAGCGCAAGTTTCTCAAAGCCATCATGCCTTTCAATAAAACCATGTCATCTGTCATTCATCAGCGACCAGACTTCCACTCCTTGTCTTCCAGTCAGGTGTTGGATGAATTCATTGCAATGTCAATCATGAACGAGACAGCTGACAATACACTTGCTCGTGTTCGCTCAAAGACAGCTTCACCCAACCTTGCGTTAAAGGCAAAAGCAACTTTTTAAGAAGAAGAATAGGATGAGGAAGAGGAGAGCTGCCCTGAAGACACGAAGTATGCTTATCATGAGCACATGGCTCTTGCGTCAAGGCAATTCTGGGGCAACAAGAGGAACTCAAGACCCACCTTCACCAAGAACAACTCGAGTGGGTTCAAACCCAAGCAACGAGTGAGGACATGCTATAACTGTGGTAACGTGAGTCACTTCGTGGCCGAATGTCCCTATGAGAAAAGGGAAGACAACGGGGGCAAGCTCATTCGCAAAGACAAAACCAAGTCATTTCCAATCAAGAACAACTTTGTGAAGAAACCTCACCCAAAGGGCATGGTGGCCCTTGAAGAGTACCCTTCCGATGATGATGATGATGATACAGTGGCAACGGCAACTGTTGCTATTGCCACCCCCTCTACCAAGAAGGTGTCTCTCTTCAACGCCCCCAACGAGAACCACATCGCCAAGTGCCTCATGGCAAAAGGTATCAATCAGGTAACCCCCATCATTAAGACCAACATCGCTACTGCTCCTTCATTGTTAAATTGTGTTGATGATTGTGATGTTGGGGAACTTAATGAGCATGATCTTGATAAGTTTTTGTGCACTATTAAGGGAGAATCCAAGAAGCACTTTCTTGCTCTCTTGGAACAAATGGGTGAGGCCAATGACCTCATCGAGTCTCATGAGGAGACCATCTCCGAACTTCAGGGACACAGTCGTGACTATGCCAATGAAATTGCTGAATTATCTATTGCTCTAGAAAAGGAGTGCACTCTTCGTTTGGCTCTTGAGGAGTCATACAACGATGACTGCGCTAAAATGCAAAAGAAACTAGATCATGATATTGTTCTTACTCGTATGCTTAAGTCTGAGAAGTATGCTCTTGGGGTTGGCCATGACAGACTCAAAGTGGAGTTTCACACACTTGACAAGGCTCACAAGGTCTTGAAAGGTGTTCATTTCTCTTTGAAAGAGTCTCATGATCAACTCCAAGCAAAGCTTACCAAGGAGATCTCTACTTGTCCTCCCTTTGTGTTAATTGATAATGCTTGTACGACTAATCCTTGTTGTGAGCATGTACATCTTGTGGAGGAAAATGCCAAGTTAAAGGAGAAACTTGAGAAGGGCCTTGTGGCATGCATACAAGGTGAGAAGAGCCTGAACGACCTCTTGAGCAATCAAACGGGTGTTGTAGGAAAGGAGGGACTTGGACTTACCTCCAAGTCAAAAGGAAAAAGGAGGAACACGAACAAACGATCCCCTACCCTCATGGACATCTTTGTCAAAGAGGGCGAAGGGACTCAGGAGGTGAACAGGAACAAGGTGGACGATGGTAACGTCAAGAAGGGCAAAACCATTCCTACTAACACAGCCGGCAAACTCAATCCTTCCTATGTCTTATGTCGTGCTAGTGATGGGCATGTTTATACCAGATTTGTTGGTTCTTATTATAAGTCCATTGAATGGGCTATCTGGGTTCCTAAGACCCTTGTCTCTAACATTAAAGGACCCATTAAAAAATGGGTACCTAAAACCAAGCCTTGATCTATTGCAGGAGTTTGCTTCCGGTGGAGTGTCATGGTTGCTCGATAGTGGAGCAACAAATCATATGACCGGAAGCAAGGACTTAGTGGTGGATGTGCATCCTTCTCCATCTATGCCTACCCATGTCCAATTCACCGATGCATCCTCGTCAAAGGTATTGGGATTTGGTAAGGTGGTCATCTCTCAAGAGTTATCTATTGAGAAGGTCATGCTTGTTGAGTCTCTTGCCTACAATTTACTCTCGGTTCGTCAACTTGCAATTATGGGTTTTTCCACTTTCTTTAATCTTGATATTGTGGTCCTCCTGTGGAGCAAGACTCTTAAAGTAGCCTATGTTGGATATCTCAAAAATGGTCTTTATGTGGTGAACTTCTCAAAGCGACCCACTAAGACTGCGACGTGTTTAATGGCGAAAGTTGATGTGGGCTGGCTTTGGCATCGCCGACTAGCTCATGTCAATATGAGATCTTTGCAAAGTCTTCTAAAAGGGGACCATATTCATGGACTAACAAATGTGAGTTTTGCTAGAGATCGTGCTTGCAGTGTCTGCATTAAAGGAGAGATTCATGAAACTGCTCATCGTCCAACGACTCTCATTTACACTAAGAGGCCACTGGAGCTCCTCCATATGGATCTTTTCGGTCCTCCATCATTTGATAGTCTTGGAGGCAGAAATTACTACTTGGTGATTGTTGATGACTACTCAAGATACACCTGGGTATATTTCTTCAAAAGGAAGAGTGAGACTCAACAAAGTGTCATCAACTTTGCTAATGAAGCTCAACGTCAACATGAAGCAAAGATCTTGATGATTAGAAGTGACAACGACATCGAGTTCAAGAACTACACCTTGGATGAGTTTCTAGGTGATGAGGGAATAAAACATCAATATTCAGCACCATATACCCCTCAACAAAATGGCATGGCAGAAAGGAAGAACCGGGCCTTGATGGATGCTGCAAGAAGAATGATGGAGGAATTCAAATCTCCATATAACTTTTGGGCTGAGGCCATCAACACAGCATGTCATGCGTCCAATCGGCTCTATATTCGCAAAGGCGTGAACAAGACTCCATATGATATTCTCACTGGAAACAAACCCAATCACAAGTACTTCCGGGTATTCGGTTGTAAGTGTTTCATTCTCAAGAAAGGTGCACGTTTAGCTAAATTTGATTCTAGAGCACATGAGGGCATCCTTGTTGGTTATGCTACAAACTCCCATGCTTACCGTGTCCTCGACAAGTCCACCGGACTCATTGAGGAGACGTGTAACGTGGAGTTTGATGAAAATAATGGCTCCCAAGTGGAGCAAAGTGGTCTTTGTAATGTAGGTGATGAAATTCCTCCCCAAGCCATAAGAAGAATGGGGATTGGTCAAATACTCCCCATTGAGGAACCCCTTCTGGCCGAAGGAGAAGGACAATGCTCTACTCAAGTGGAGCCATCACCCCACAAGCCCCACACGCTTCCGATGAATAAAGAGAAGACTCTCAACAAGATGAACAAGCTCAAGGTCAAGATCAATTGCCCAACAATGGTGATGTCTCCCATGATATTCAAGCACTTACCCAAGGTTCCGAACCTGCTCATGATCAAGATCAAGTGCAACCACAAGATCCAGACCAAGTAGAAGCACAAGATCAAGATCAAGAGCAACCACAAGTACAAGGACAAACAAGTGAACCTGCTCAAGTCGAAAGTCAAGATGATCAGGATATTGTCTCGCAATTCCCTTCTGCAGCACCAACAGCCGGTGCTAAGGGAGGTTCAAGACGCAAGGGCAAGCAAAGTAAACAAGTCGATGCTCCCCAGTTATCCAATGCAGAACTCTTGGAGCGTCGAGCAGCCAAGATTGCGAACAAGCTGAGAGTCAAGTCACATCTTATGAAGAATGTACTTGGCAGTTTAAAAAAGGGAGTATCCACCCGTCAACAGATTTGGAATTATTGTGAGCATCACGCGTTTGTTTCGTATTGTGAACCTCAACAGGTACAGGAAGCACTCGATGATGAGGATTGGCTTATGGCCATGCACGAAGAGCTTAACAACTTCGAGCGCAACCAAGTCTGGGATTTAGTGCCTAGGCCAATGGAGGAACATAATGTCATCGGGACCAAATGGATATTCAAAAACAAGCAAGATGCCAATGGGATTGTGATTCGAAACAAGGCAAGATTGGTGGCTCAAGGCTACTCCCAAGTCGAGAGTGTCGACTACGGTGAAACCTTTGCCCCTGTTGCTCGTCTAGAATCTATTCGCATGTTGCTTGCATTTGCTTCTCATCATAATTTCAAATTACAGCAAATGGATGTGAAACGTGCCTTTCTTAATGGTCCTTTAAATGAGTTGGTCTATGTCAAACAACCCCCGGGATTCTAACATGCCAAGCTCCCCAATCATGTGTACAAACTTAATAAGGCACTCTATGGCCTTAAACAAGCCCCACGTGCGTGGTATGAGTATCTTACTGAGTTGTTACAAGATCGTGGGTTTGAAATTGGGAAGTTAGATCCCACTCTTTTTACTAAGAGGGTTAAAGGGGATTTGTTCATATGCCAACTATATGTTGATGATATCATTTTTGGTTCTCCTAACATTTCCTTCAATGAAGAATTTGTTGCACTAATGACCGAGAAATTGGAGATGTCCATGATGGGAGAGTTGAGTTCTTCCTCAGATTCAAGATTAAACAAGGCCTAGAAGGGACCTTCATCAAACAAGCCAAGTACACTCAAGACATGCTCAAATGGTTCGATCTTGAAGATGTCAAGCCGGTCAAGTTCCCCATACCGATAAGATGCAAGCTTGATAGTGATCCCAATGGTAAAGTAGTGGATCAAAAGGTTTATCGCTCCATGATTGGATCCCTCCTTTACCTTTGTGCATCTAGACCAGATATTATGTTGAGTGTAGGGATATGTGCACGGTTTCAATCCGCACCAAAAGAAAGTCATTATATGGCTGTTAAGCGAACTTTCGATATTTTGCTCATACCCCAAACTTTGGTCTATGGTATCCCAAAGGAGCAAACTTCAACCTAGTAGGCTATTCTGACTCAGATTGGGTAGGAGATTGTGTGGAGAGGAAGTCAACTTCTGGAGGATGCCAATTCCTTGGTCGCTCACTGGTAAGTTGGTCTTCAAAGAAGCAGAATTGTGTCTCACTATCATCCACCGAAGCTGAGTATGTGGCTGCTGCAAGTTGTTGTGCACAATTGCTATGGATGAGGCAAACTTTAAAGGATTACGGTGTCACTTGTGACAAAGTGCCTCTTCTATGTGACAATCAAAGTTCTATCAAGATTTCCCTCAACCCAGTGCAACATAGCAAGACCAAGCATATTGATATTCGCCATCACTTCATTCGTGAACATATCAAGCTTGGTGATATTGAGGTTCACTTCATCCACACTGAAGAGCAACTTGCAGATATTTTCACTAAGCCCCTAGATGAAGCAAGGTTCCGGGAGTTAAGGCATGAGCTAAATATCATTGATTCGAGTAATGTGGATTGAAGCTAGGCACTTTGCACCTCACTATGCATTCGATCTTGTTCTAGATGTAGGCATGGACATAGGGGGGTGTTGTTCTCTCAATGAACTTTTCCTCCCCCCATTATGCATAAATTGATCAAGTCTTTCACTTTAGCCATTACCAAATGGCACTTGTGCTTCGAAGACGAGCGTTGGTCATGAACCCAAGGATAATTCTTCGCGGTGTCATACCTTTGTCTCAAACATAGGTGGCCTCGGCCACCGCCCCCACCTTTCTCCCATATGAAAGAAAGGATACAAAATGACGAGTCAGTATATCTTGTTGGTGCTATCTTCTTATTACACTGACTTGTCGTTTTCCCACGTCTTTATCATGCAATCCTATGTCTTGTTGTGTCATTTTTAGCGGTACTACCGCCAGGGGTAGCGGTACTACCGCCAGGACCCCAGCGGTACTACCGCCAGGGGTAGCGGTACTACTGCCAGGACCCCAGCAGTACTACCGCTCGGGATAGCGGTACTACCGCCAGGACCCCATCCTACCACGACCTGACTAGGGCTTTTAGGGTTGTCTCAAGGGGGAGCGGTACTACCGCCAGGGGGAGCGGTACTACCGCTAGGACCCCACGGTACTACCACCAGGGGTAGCGGTACTACCGCGAGGACCCCAGCGGTACTACCGCTGGCCCGTACCCCTTGGACTATATAAAGGACGGGAGCCCGTTTTTCCTGCCCTCTTTCTTCTTCCTCGTGGCTCTCCCTTCCCCAACCCCGAACTCCCCCTATTTGGATCTCTTTTTGTGGAGCCCCTTCTCTCCGTTGAGTTGGAGGGTTTGATCCACTCCTCCTTCCTCCACCAAGTGCCATGGACTCCGGTAAAGCTCCTCCCTTTATTCTCTTGATTGGTATTTTCTTGTTCTAGGGGTAGGAGCATTGGTGATTTGGATCCATGACCATGGTTTTGTGCTTCGTTCTTGGATGGAACGAAGGAGATATTCTAGGGGAGTGTAGGTCCTATGATTCATTGCGTTTATATTGACATGCTCAAGGTTCTTCATGCTTTAGATCAAGCACTTTGTCTCTTATTTTGCATTAGATCTAAAACTTGGATCCTCTTGACTAGGCATGTCTTTATCTAGATGATTCTTGAGATCCTCATGTGTTTAGGGCTATGGTGGTTTTTGTAGTGATTATATGTAGTACCCATGGCCCTCGTAAATCAAATCTAGTCGTTCCTATGGGTGTTTTTCTATTCAGATCTGAAAGTCAACCCCCTAGCGGTACTACCGCTAGGACCCCAGCGGTACTACCGCCAGGTGTAGCGGTACTACTGCGAGGAGGATATTTTCTTCTTTTCCATTTTCTTGGCAATGTGAGTTTACTTTTATGCCCTTTTTGTTCATTACCTTGACTCCTTCTGTTGCTCTTTTTCGGTGTGTGTCTTGTGTGTCACAGGTGGTGCTCGCCGCTCAAATCCCCCACGGGACACCCAGCCGAAGCAGTACCGCACTCCAGATGCTCCAGAGGGCTCCGCCACTTCCGGTCTGCAACCCAAAAAGAAGTCTTTCAAGAAGACATCTCACAAGGGCAAGGGGATCAACGTTCGCACTATGCCCCCTAAGGATTTTCTGCGGTTCCGCACCAAAAATCACTATCTAGAAGAGAAGGCTCAGTTCAAGGATGTCGAGCATGTTTGGTCACGAGATCACTTCAGGATCTATCGCGACATCCTCAAGCACTTTAAGAAGATGTTTGTTCCAGTTCAGTGGACTCACTTGGCTCACCTTCAGCGGAACCCGGATTACTTTGGTGAGGCTCTCTCTTTGATTGACAGGCTTGGCATTAAGGAGATCATCACCTTCAAGCGCGACTTTGATCCAGATGTTGTCGCCCAATTCTATGTCACTGTTCACTTCTCGCCTCATGAAGAGCGCACCATGACTTGGATGACTGGTACTCAGAAGATGACAGGTTCCTGGTCAGAATTCATGAAGTTTCTCAAGGTCGACTTTCAGGAAGCTGACAATCCTCTTGGGTCGCGTCCTGATGCTCCAGCTTCATCTACTAGGGCCCCCGCCAAGGACAGGCTGCAACAACTTTATGTGAAGAAAGGTGTGCTCCCCAAGCATCTGGATATCATGCATCGGATCTTCCGCAACACTCTCTTTCCTCGCATTGGCAACTTTGACGAGGTGCATGGTTATCTAGCTGAGATGCTTCTTCTTTGTGAGGAGGCTAGGACTAAGGAATCTGCCCCTCTCGATATTTCTGACGTGTTGTTCAATGAGCTCTCGAACTTCATCATGAACCGCAAGGTTCCCATCTACGGGCCTTACTTGTTTGCCTACATTCGCCAGAGGTGGCACGACGTCTATTTGAATGAGGAGTTCCACCTTCAGGCTGATTACTTTGTGCACGATCCTATCATGCTCCACATCAAGGACAAATGGGCCAACCCATCCACTTCGTCTCAGCACATGGACACTAACACAGAGACTACTGCTGAAAGAGGCCCCGCTTCTCAGTCCCACTCTTCTGCTATGCCATCTTGGGCAGTGAAACTGAAGGATAAAATGAAGACTCTCTTCTGTATACAGGCCAAGGGATAGTATCAGACTCATGTGGCCCAGAAGGAGAACCGTCAGAGGCACAAGCGTGTCCTGAGGACACTTGATGTTGATATCTCCAGCAGCTCAGAGGACGACATCACTCCAGAGTCTGCTTGGATGTGGGCTCACGGTTATCAGTGGTCTGATGCAGAGGAGGAAGCGTATGAGGAGGACAATGAGGAGGATCAGGACGATCCGGATGCCACGGACGAGTCTGGGGCTGATGAGGATGAGGAGTGACCACCTGTGTCATTAGCTGTGCCCATTTTTGGTGTCTTGTGCCAAAGGGGGAGAGAGTCTAGGAGCTGGATTGGAGATTTGAGCTTTGCTTATCTTATCGTGTTTGCTTTGAACTTGGTTTGCTTTTATTTGCTATCTTTTCTTTGTGTGATGTGAGACTTGAACTAGTGTGAGATGTATTTCTATCATATGATGTGAGTCATATGCTCCTTATTTTTCTATACCACTATCTTTATGTTCACATGCTATTCACTGTGCAAATCCGGTATTGTCATCAATCCACCAAAAAGGGGGAGATTGTTAGGGCATAGTTTATGCCTAAGTAATTTTGGTGATTGATGACAGTACCGCAAAGGACTAATCGTGTGTGTTAAGATTTCAAATAACACATGTCGATGGCACAAGACGACTCGCCCCCTCTTTCCATGGAACAGAACCACGATGTACTCTACGATTCTCCATCTTTGAGTCATAGGAACGTCGTACTATTAAGAGGGGACCCGTAGTGGAAAGGTTGGGGTGGAATCAATTTTGCACACACACACTTTATCTCCTTTCCCCTTACCTGCAACTTTGGAGTGGCTCCCGCCTCTGTTTTTATCTCATCTAAGCAAAAGGTCTCTCAGCGGTAGTACCGCTGTGCCTAGCGGTAGTACCGCTAGCACTAGAGATAGTACCGCTAGCCCTGGCGGTACTACCGCCCCTGGTCAGCGGTAGTACCGCTCCAGGAGCTCAGTACCGCCTTCCTAGCGGTTGTACTTCGTCGGACCTTTTTGTGAAGACTTTCTTGGCGGTGGTAGGCCCGGTAGTGCTTCTGCACTACCATGGGCCCAGCGGTAGTACCGCTGCTGCCAGCGGTAGTACCGCTAGGCTCGGGCTGTGAGTGGGAAAACGGTTGGATTCCACCCCCCCCCACTATATAAGGGGTTCTTCTTGCTGTAGAACCCTACCTTTGACCCTCCCAAGCTCCATTGTTGCTCCCTAAGCTCAAAAGTGCCCGACCTCTCTCCCTAGCCAATCTAACTTGTTGATTCTTTAGGGATTGGTTGAGAAGGCTTAGATCTACACTTCCACCAAGAGAAAAGTTGATTCCCCCACCAATCCCTTGCGGATCTTGTTACTCTTGGGTGTTTGAGCATCCTAGACGGTTGAGGTCACCTCGGAGCCACATTCCATTGTGGTGAAGCTTCGTGGTCTTTTTGGGAGCCTCCAAGCTTTGTGTGGAGTTTGCCCCAACCTTGTTTGTAAAGGTTCGGTCGCCGCCTTCAAGGCCACCTATAGTGGAATCACGGTACCTTGCATCGTGTGAGGGCGTGAGGAGAATACGGTGGCCCTAGTGGCTTATTGGGGAGCATTGTGCCTCCACACCCCTCCAACGGAGACGTACTTCCTGTCAAAGGGAAGGAACTTCGGTAACACATCCTCGTCTTCATTGGTTCCACTTGTGGTTATCTCTAACCTTTATTTCGTGTATGCTTATGTTGTTGTCTATCTCTTACTTGTCTTAGTTGTTCTTGTTGTTAGCTTCATATAGGTTCACCTCGTTGTTGCTATTTTAGTGAACCCGTATGTTGCTTACCCTAACTTGCTAAGATTAATTAAAAAGTGGTCGTTGCCTATTCACCCCCCCCCCTCTAGTCAACCATATCGATCCTTTCAAAGAGGTTTTGTCAGGGATCTGCAACATTCAGATCCGTGTGCACTTCGCAAATATTTATGTCCTCCTCCTTGATGTAATCGTGGATGGCATTGAAGCGTCACTTTATGTGTCTGGTCCTCTTGTGAAACCTTGGTTCCTTGGCTAGAGCAATGGCACCAGTGTTGTCACAGAACTGATTGATTGGATACAGTGCACTTGGCACTACTACAAGATCTAACATGAACTGCTTCATCCACACACCCTCCTTAGCCGCCTCTGAGGCAGCTATGTACTATGCTTCGCATGTAGAATCAGCAACGATGCTTTGCTTGAAACTGCACCAGCTTACCGCACCCCCGTTAAGAATAAATATGTATCCGGTTTGAGACTTAGAGCCATCCGGATCAGTGTCAAAGCTTGCATCAACGTAACCCTTTACGACGAGCTCTTCATAAACGAGAAGAATTTCCTTACTCCTTTTCATGTACTTCAGAATATTCTTGACCACCGCCCAGTGTTCCACTCCTGGATCACTTTGAAACCTGCCTGCCATACTTATGGCCAGGCTGACATCCGGTCTTGTGCACAACATTGCATACATGATAGACCCTATGGTTGAAGCATAGGAGACGACACTCATCTTTTCTCTATATTCTTCAGTTACTGGACATTGAGTCTTACTCAACTTTATACCTTGTAACACAGGCAAGAACCCCTTCTTGGATTGTTCCATTTTGAACTTGTTCAAAACTTTATCAAGGTATGTGCTTTGTGAATTAGCTATTAGGCGCCTTGACCTATCTCTATAGAACTTTATGCCCAATACGTAAGTAGCTTCTCCTAGGTCTTTCATTGAAAAACTTTAATTCAAGTAATCCTTTACGCTTTCCAAAAACTCTACATTGTTTTCAATCAGCAATATGTCATCGACATATAATATTACAAATGCTATAGAGCTCCCACTCACTTTCTTGTAAATACAAGCTTCTCCAAAAACTTGTATAAACCCAAACGCCTTGATCACCTCATCAAAGCATTGATTCCAACTCAGAGATGCTTGCACCAGTCCATAAATGGGTCGCTGGAGCTTGCACACTTTTCAGCATTCTCTGGATCGACAAAACCTTCGGGTTGCATCATATACAACTCTTCCTTAAGGAACCGGTTAAGGAACGCCGTTTTGACATCCATCTGCCAGATTTCATAATCGAAAAATGAGCTCTTGCTAACATGATTCGGACGGACTTAAACATCGCTACAGGTGAGAATGTCTCACCGTAGTCAACTCCTTGAACTTGTGAAAAACCCTTTGCCACAAGTCGAGCTTTATAAAATAGTCACATTACCGTCCGCGTCTATCTTCTTCTTAAAGATCCATTTGTTCTGAGTAGCCTTGCGACCTTCTGGTAATACTTCGAAAGTCCATACTTTGTTTTCATACATAGATCCTATCTCGGATTTCATGGCTTCTAACCATCTGTTGGAATCTGGTCCCACCATTGCTTCTCGAGAATTCAAAGGCTCAATTTTGTCCAACAACATGATTGACAAGATTGGACTACCGTACCACTCAGAAGCAGTACGTGCTCTTGTCGACCTACGAAGTCCGACAGTAACTTGATCTGAAGCTTCATGATCACCATCATTAGCTTCCTCTTCAACCGGTGTTGCCTCGATAGAAATTTCTTTCTGTCGTGCGCCACCAACTTGTTGAAGTAGAGGTTCCGCAACCTCATCAAGTTCTATCTTCCTCCCACTCAATTCTTTCGAGAGAAACTCTTTCTCAAGAAAAGCTTCGTTCTTAGCGACAAACACTTTGTCCTCGGATTTGAGATAGAAGGTATACCCAACTGTCTCTTTTGGGTAACCTATGAAGAAGCATGTTTCCGCTTTGGGTTCCAGCTTTTCAGGCTGAAGCTTTTTGACATAAGCATCACATCCCCAAACTTTAAGAAATGAGAATTTTGGCTTCTTGCCATACCATAGCTCATATGGCGTTGTCTCAACGGATTTTCATGGTGCCCTATTTAAAGTGAATGCAGCTGTCTCCAATGCATAGCCCCAAAATGATAATGGCAAATCGGTAAGAGACATCATAGAACACACCATATCTAATAAAGTACGATTACGACGGTCGGACACACCATTACGCTGTGGTGTTCCAGGCGGTGTCAACTATGAAACAATTCCACGTTGTTTTAAGTGAGCACCAAACTCGTAACTCGGATATTCACCTCCTCGATCAGATCGTAGGAACTTGATCTTCTTGCTATGATGATTTTCAACTTCACTCTGAAATTGTTTGAACTTTTCAAACGTTTCAGACTTGTGCTTCATCAACTAGATATAGCCATACCTACTCAAATCGTAAGTGAAAGTGAGAAAATAACGATATCCGCCGCGTGCCTCTATGCTCATTGGTCCGCGCACATAAGTATGTATGATCTCCAACAACTCACTTGCACGCTCCATTGTTCCAGAGAACGGAGTCTTAGTCATCTTCCCATGAGACATGGTTCGCATGTGTCAAGTGATTCAAAATCAAGTGACTCCAAAAGTCCATAAGCATGGAGTTTCTTCACGCACTTAACACCAATATGACCTAAGCAGCAGTGCCACAATAAAGTGGCGCTATCATTGTTAACACTACATATTTTGGACTCAATGTTATGGATATGTGTGTCATCACAATCGAGATTCAATATGAACAAACCCCTCACATTGGGTGCATGACCATAAAAGATATTACTCATATAAATAGAACAACCATTATTCTCTGACTTAAATGAGTAACCGTCTCGCAATAAATAAGATCCAGATATAATGTTCATGCTCAACGCGGGCACTAAATAACAATTGTTTAAGTTCATCACTAATCTCGATGGTAACTGAAGTGAGACCGTGTCGACGGCGATCGCATAAACCTTGGAACCATTTCCCACACACATCGTCATTTCATCCTGCGCCAGCATTCGTTTATTCCGCAGTTCCTGTTTCGAGTTGTAAATGTGAGTAACAGAACCGGTATCAAATACTCACGCACTACTACAAGAGCTGGTGAGGTACACATCAATAACATGTATATCATATATACCTTGTTTGGCGTTGGCCGCCTTCTTATCGGCCAGATACTTGGGGCAGTTGTGCTTCCAGTGACCAGTCCCCTTGCAATAATAGCACTCAATTTCCGGCTTAGGTCCAGCCTTGGGTTTCTTCATCAGAGGGGCAACAACTTTGCCACTCTTCTTGGAGTTACCATTCTTGCCATTGCCGTTTTTCTTGAAACTAGTGGTCTTATTGACCATCAACACTTGATGTTCTTTCTGGATTTCAGACTGTGCGACTTTCAGCATCGCAAATAACTCGTTGGGTGACTTATTCATCCCTTGCATGTTATAGTTCCACACGAAGCTTTTATAGCTAGGTGGGAGTGACTGAGGAATTCTGCCAGTGATAGCTTCTTGCGGGAGTTCAATCCCCAACTCAGCTAGACGGTTAGAGTACCCAGACATTTTGTGCACGTGTTCACTCACAAACGAATTCACCTACTTTTGCAAGCATAGAACTTATCGGAGGTCTCATACCTATCGATCCGGGAATTCTTCTCAAAGATAAACTTCAACTCCTGGAATGTCTCATATGCTCCATGATGTTCAAAAAGTCTTTGAAGCCCGGTTCTAAGTAATACAAAATTGCACATTGAACTAGTGGGTAGTCATCCTTACGTGTCTGCCAACTGTTCAAAACATCTTGGTCTGCCGTAGCGGGTGGTGCATCACCTAGCGCAGCATGAAGCACATATTGCTTTTGGGAGGCTTGGAGGATAAGCCTCAGATTTCGAGCCCAGTCAACAAAGTTGCTTCCATCATCTTTCAGTTTAGCTTTCTCTAGGAACGTATTAAAATTCAGGGTTGCTACTGCGCGAGCCATTTTTCGACAACATAAAATTTTGCAAAGATTACTTAGACTATGTTCAAGACAATTGACATTAGCTAATCATATTACTAATAAACTCCCACTCAAATAGACATCCCTCTAGTCATTCGAGTGTCGCATGATCCAAATTCACTAACTCAAGTCCGATCATCACGTGAGTTGAGTATAGTTTTAGTGGTGAACATATCCATGTTGATCATATCAACTATATGATTCATGCTCGGCCTTTCGGTCCCTTGTGTTCTGAGGCCATGTTTGTACATGCTAGGCTCGTCAAGTTTAACTCGAGTGTTCCGTGTGTGCAACAATTTTGCACCCATTGTATGTGAACGTTGAGTCTATCACACCCGATCATCACGTGGTGTATTGAAATGATGAACTGTGCTTCTTGATCTCCATCATCATGATCTCCTTATAATGCTACCGTCGTTCTAACCAGAATAAGGTGCATGAAAGGATTAACATCACATGCAAATCATAAGTGACATGATATGGTCATGAACTTGTGCTTCTTGATCTCCATCACCAAAGCACCGGCATGATCTCCATCTTCGTGCCGCCATCGAGGTTGTCGCGCTATCTATGCTATTACTACTAAAGCTACAACCTAGCGATATAGTAGAAGCATCTACAAGCACAAACGTTAGTTTAAAGACAACCCTATGGCTCCTGTCGGTTGCCGTAGCATCGACATGCAAGTCGATATTAACTATTACAACATGATCATCTCATACATCCAATATATCATATCATGTCTTTGGCCATATCACATCACATGCATACCCTGCAAAAACAAGTTAGACGTCCTCTAATTTGTTGTTGCATGTTTTACGTGGCAGCTATGGGCATCCAGTATGATCGCATCTTACTTACGCAAAGCCACAATGCTGATATGCAAATTTCTATTTAACCTTCTCCAAGGACCGCCTCGGTCTAATCTGATTCAACTAAAGTTGAAGAAACAGACACCCGCCAGTCATCTTTATGCAACAAGTTGCAAGTCTATCGATGAAACCGGTTTCTCGTAAGCGTATGAGTAAAGTTGGTCCGGGCCGCTTCAATCCAACAATACTGTTGAATCAAGAAAATACTAAGGAGGGCAGCAAATTGAACATCAACGCCCACAAACTCTTTTGTGTTCTACTCGAGATATCATCTACGCATGAACCTAGCTCTGATACCACTGTTGGGAAAGTTGCATGGGAAACAAAAAAATTCCTACGCAAACGAAGACCTATCATGGTGATGATCATCTACGAGAGGGAGTTTGGATCCACATACCCTTGTAGGTCGCTAAGCAGGAAGCGTTAAGAAACGCGGTTGATGTAGTGGAACATCTTCGCAATCCAAATCACCGACGTCCCACGATCCGTCCCGATCTAGCACAGAACGGACGGCACCTCCGCGTTCAGCACGCGTACAGCTCGATGACGATCTCCGACTTATTGATCCAGCAAGAGAGGTGAAGAGGTAGTTGAATTCTCCGGCAGCATGACGGTATGGTGGTGATGATGGAGGAACTACTCCGGTAGGGCTTCGTCGTGCCGTACCGATCTAGCTACGAGGTGTCACGAAGTAGTGGAGGGAGAGAGGTTTGCACAAAGGCTTGAGGTGCAAAAACCCTCTCAAATCTCCACTATATATAGGAGGAGCAAGAGGGAGGCTGCCTTGCCTCCTACTCCAAGTAGGAGGGTTCGGCCGAGCCAAGGTGGAAGGTCTCCTCCTCCAATTTGGTTTTGTGGAGGAGTCCTTTCCTTCTTGTTCACCTCCTTCCCTTTTTTTCTTTATTTTTCCTTTCTTTTTTCCTTGGCCAAAATAGGCCTATTGGGCTGGCCTCACCAGCCCACTAAGGGCTGGTGTGCCACCCATTGTCCTATTAGGTCCTCTCCTGGGTGGATGGGCCCTCCAGGTAAAACCCCGGAACCCATTCGTCACTCCCGGGACTTTACCGGTGATGCCCGAAATCTTTCCGGAAGCCAAATGCAACAATCCTATACATCAATCTTCATTTCCGGACTATTCCGGAGACACTCGTGATGTCCGGGAACTCATTCGGGACTCCGAACAACATTCGGTTACCAACATCAATAATTCAACTATACAAAAACGTCACTCAACCTTAAGTGTGCACACCCTGCGGGTTCGAAACTAGGTAGACATTACCGAGACACTCTCCAGCCCATATCCAATAGTGGGACCTAGAAATCCATATTGGATCCTACATATTCTACGAATATCTTATCGGTTGAACCTCTATGTCAAGGATTCACACAATTCCCTATATCATTCCCATTGTCCTTCGGTATGTTACTTGCCCGAGATTTGATCGTCGGTATCGCCATACCTATTTCGATCTCGTTACCAACAAGTCTCTTTACTCATTCCATAATACAAGATATCGTTACCAACAAGTCTCTTTACCCATTCCCATTCTCCTAATGATGTGATCCTGTCATCAAGTGACAACACTTGTCTATGTCTAGGAAACCTTAACCATCCTTGACCAACATGCTAGTCAAATAGAAGCTCACTAGGGACATTGTTTTGTCTATATATCTACACATCCATTTATGTTTCCATTCAATACAATTATAGAATGGATAATAAACAATTATCTTGAAACAGGTAATATAATAATAACTATTTTGTTATTGCCTCCAGGGCATATTTCCAACATATAACATGATAGATACTTCTCATATGCAATGAGGGATAGGCATACGCTAACACACTTTCCATACTTGGATCATATGCACTTATGATTGGAACTCTAGCAAGCATCTGCAACTACTAAATATCATTAAGGTAAAACCCAGCCATAGCATTAAACATCAAGTCCTCTTTACTCCCATACGCAACAATCCCCTTACTCGGGTGTAAGATTCTGTCACTCTAGCCACCCACTATAGGTGAATCATGAATGTATTGCAAATACCTCCAAAGGGAATCCCTCATGTGTGCGTGGTATGTAAGGCACCTTAGGACATCACCATCTTAACATACAACTCATATCAATCACACCATGCCACAATTAATCCGTAGGGCTATAGAGATCTACTCAGACATCATAGGATAGCCACACGTCATTGGATGATAATATATAGCATTAAGCACCATGTTTAAGGAGATATTACGACAAGGAAAATAGGGTTTACACCACTGCATAGAGGGGAGAGAGTTGATGGTGATGGCGACGAGGTTGTTGCTGTAGATCGTCGTCACAATGGTCGCCCCGGCGGCGCTCCAACGCCAACGGGAGAGAGGAGGAGAGAGCCCCCTCTTTATTTTTCTTACTTGGTATCCCCTAGGTGGGAGGAGAGTTTCTCCTCTCGTCCATGGCTGCAATGGCTCCCGGAGGGCAAGAGCCCCTCCGAGATTAGACTTCTATCTTTGTTTCTCTCCTGTTTTTGCTTTCGTTTTCTCGCCCTTCACCGTTTCTTAAATATCTGGAGATCCGTAACTCCGATCGGGCTGATATTTCTAAGGGATTTTTATCGGAAAATTATCTTTCTTGCGGAGAAAGTAGGGCCCCAACCGACTTAAGGGGGAGGCACAAGCTATCAGGGTGGTTCCACCCCCCTAGTCGCGCCCTGTTAGCTTGAGCCTCCCTTGGGCACCGTTTTCGTTTATTCTTCTTTTCAAAATTCACATATATTCCAAAAACTATCTCCATATATTTTTATCGCATTTGGAATCCATTTGGTATGGAATTCTTTGAAATAAAAAACACACAAAATACAGGAACTGGCATTCGGCTCTTCATAAGTAATTAGTCTCGAAAATATTATAAAATGTTGCCAAAAGTATATCAAAGTTGTAGAATATTGGCATGAAACAATCAAAAATTACATATATGACGGAGACGTACCAAGGCACGGTGGTTAACTCCAACAAACCTCCTCCCTAGGGGCATGCCGTAGTACTTTGCTTCGAGAGATCTAATAAGGCTTTATAATAAGTATATGAGTTCTTTATGACTAATGTGAATCCATGGATATATGCACACATACCTTTCCGCACTTTGCTAGCCTCTTCGGTACCATGAATTGCACATTCTCACCTTGGGATTCAGTG
Organism: Hordeum vulgare subsp. vulgare; assembly: GCF_904849725.1. Classification (NCBI taxonomy): domain Eukaryota; kingdom Viridiplantae; phylum Streptophyta; class Magnoliopsida; order Poales; family Poaceae; genus Hordeum; species Hordeum vulgare. The sequence continues at coordinate 385,950,077 of NC_058523.1, read as the reverse complement.
CAACTTTCTCCTATGCATCCAAACCCCATGATATGATACACTCTATCACACATAAGCCTATTGATATCTTCCTCAAAACAACCACGATCCCTACCTATCATGACATTTTCATGGTCGTTCTGAGATATATTTCCATGCAACTTCCACCGTTCTGTCACATGACTTGTGTGTTCATCATTTTATTGCTTTGCATGATCATATAGTTGACATAGTATTTGTGGCACACCACCGTTCATCATTATCTACATGTTATGCTACATGATTGCATATACTGGTACACTGCCATACGCATTCATATAGATTCATCTTGTGTACTTTATTTTATCAAGTTGTAAGTAAATAAAAGTGTGATGATCATCATTATTAGACCATTGTCCCGGTGAGAAAAGGATGATGGAGGTTTTGATTCCCTCACAAGTCAGGATGAGACTCGGGACGAAAAATGAAATAAAAGAAGATAAAAAGATGGGGGAGGTGGAAAAAAGAGAAAGTACGCCATGAAAAAATGAGAGAAAGGAGAGAAGGGGCAATAGCTACTATCTTGTTACCACACTTGTGTTGCAGTAGCACCATGTTCTTCATATAGAGAGTCTCCTGAGTTGTAAATTTCATATTATATTGGGAATTTTTTGTTATAGAACTTGGCTTCTATATTCCAATGACGGGCTTCCTCAAATGCCCGAGGTCTTCATGACTAGGCAAGTTGGATGCACACCCACTTAGCTTCATTTGAGCTTTCATACACTTATAGGTCTAGTGCGTCCATTACACGGCAATCTCTACTCCTAGCATTAATATCGATTGATGGGCATCTCCATAGCCCATTGGTCCACCTAATTGTTGCGATACTTTCTTCCACTTTTGACTCCTTTGATCTCTACCACCATGCTCTATTCAACCCATATGTTATATCCATGGTTCATGCTCATGTATTGTGTGGAGTTGAAAGTGCTAAAGCACATTAGTAGTACAATCCAATTGCTTGGTTTGGCATTGTGGTGCTCATGATTTATACTTATGCAGTGAAGACGGAGTCATGCCATGGTAATATGAAAAAATGCGTAGGGAATAACATTCTTTAAGGATCGTATATTTTGAATATTAGTGATTATGCTGCTTGTGTTAATGGATATTATTACATTGATATCAATTGTTTCTCAATGATTATACCTAAAAGAGATTACATGTTGGGTAGCATGCCACAACAAAAATTCCATTTTTATCATTTACCTACTCGAGGATGAGTATGAATTAAGCTTTGGGGATGGTGATATGTCTCCAACATATCGATAGTTTTTAATTGTTTCATGCTATCATATTATCAATCTTGTATACTTTATATACAATAATATGCTAGTGTATATCATTTTTGGGAACTAATCTATTAACCTAGTGCCTAGTGCTAGTTTTCAGTTTTTTGCGTGTTTTTGAATTTTTTAGAAAATCAATATAAATGGAGTCCAAACATGATGTAACTTTTTGGTGATTTTATGGAAGATTTTGGACCCACGAAGCTTCGGTAGGAGGCGAGACATCGTACGAGGTGTCGACAAACCTGCAGGCATGCCATGGGGGCATGGTGCGCCTAGCAGGCTTGTGGGTCCCTCGCAAAGCCCCCTCACCTAATTACACTTCTATAAATTCTGAAATATTACAAAAACATTAGAGAGCCACCACAAACACTTTTTCCACCACCGCAAGCCTCTATTCTGCCGTGATCCCATCTGGAGACCTTGTCCGATGCCTTGTTGCAGGGGGAATCAATCGCGAAGGCCATCTACATCAACCTTTTTTCCTCCATGATGATATGTGAGTAGTCACGACAGACATAGAAGTCCACAGATTGTACCTAGATGGCTTATTCTCTCTCTATGATCTTCAATGCAATGTTTGTCGTGATTTCCACGTGTTATATTGGATGTAATCCTCTTTTGTGGTGTGTTTGTTGGGATCCGTTGAATTGTGGGTTTATGATCAAATTATTTATTGAAAGTAATTGAGCCTCCTCCGAATTCTATTATGCATGATTATTATAGCTTGGTATTTCTCTACCATCAACCCATTTATTTTAGTCGACTAGATTGATTTATCTTTAGTGGGAGTGGTGTGTTGTAGTGGGTTCAATCTTGCGGTGCTCTATATCCTTGTGACAGAAGAGGACAAGACACGTATTTGTATTGTTGGTACTAAGGATAAAATGATTGGGTATGAACATATTTCTTGTCTTACTTTGTCTACATTATGTCATCTTGCTCCAAGCATTACTCTGTTTGTCAAGAACTTAATACCTAGAGAGGCAAGCATAGAAACGCTCTCGAAGTAGAGTAATAGTAGTAGATGCAGGACTGTTTCGACCTATTTGTTTATGTACATGATGCCTATATATACATAATCATTGTCATGAATAACATGTCATAACTATGCGCTATTCTGTCAATAGCCCAACATCAATTTATTTACCCATCGTGTGCCATGTTCTAGAGAGACGCCTCTAGTGAAAACTATGACCCACGGGTCTACTTAATCATATTGCCAAAAACCAAAAAATAACTTATTGTACTTCTATTAATATTTATTTAGTTTCATTATTTATATTATCTATCAATCAGAATTAAACCTTGCAAGTAACGAGTTCAAGGGGCTTGACAACCCTCTTGCTTGAGTTGGGTGCAAGTGTTTGGTTTTGTGTGTGTAGGCGGCGACGATGAGAGTTTGGTCGATTCTCCTATTGGCTAGATGAACTTGGTTCTCACTGAGGGAAATACTTATCACTACTATATTTCTTCAGCCTTCCTCTTCAGCCTTCCTCTTCAAGATAAAAATCCAACATAGCTCACAACACCGAAATGTCATAACTTTTGCATACAAGCTTCGAATTGAGCAAACTCAAGCTTGTTCGATAGAGGGCGACAAGAGTTATCGAATGGTTTGTACTAAGAACAAGCAATGGATAATAAATGTCAAGAGGATAAGGAATATGACATTCCCAAATATGATTCGGCAAAATCTCCAACACCAACAACACAAACATGATGCATACAGAATCCATTTTCGATGAACCTGAGATTATCACGATGAAGACCATAAGCTCCAAAACTCACGTTGCAAGAAGGCAAACAAAACCAAGGAAGATGATGATGCCAAGAATGCAATGGTTTCAGCTCTCTATGAATGATACAATCAAGTTACTCACTCGAGAGCCCCCTAGATAGTACGATAATGGATCCTACAACCTGGTTTCTAAACTAACACCATGAGAATGGTAAAATAAAAAAGCTATCACGGACAAACCTTTGCCTTGCGCATAGTCCACTTGAGCTAGATGATGATGATCTTATCCTTCTCAAGTTGGACTGATACGTCTCCGTCGTATCTATAATTTTTGATTGTTTCATGTCAATGTTCTACAGTTTTCATATACTTTTGACAACATTTTATATTATGTTTGGGACTAACTTACTTATCGAGTGCCTAGTGCTAGTTCCTGTTTTTTGTGTGTTTTGTGTTTCATAGAAATTCCATATCAAACAGAGTCCAAACACAATAAAAATTTATGGATATTTTTTGGAATATATGTGAATTTTGGGAAGAAGAATCAATGCCATACGATGCTAGAGGCTCTCACAAGGCAACATGGCATGGCCAGGGGGTCGCACCTAGATGCCTTGTAGATCCTCCTTAAGTCGATTGGGGACCTACTTTCAACATAATAAAAATAATTTTACGATAAAAATCCCCTCAAAATTTCATCCCGGTCGGAGTTGTGGATCTCCAGATATATAAGAAACAATGAAGGGCCAGAAAAAAATAGCGAAAAGAGAAGAGAAATAGAGAGATAGATCACATCTTGGAGCTGCTTCTGCCCTCCGGGAGCCATGGAGGCCATGGATCAAAGGGGAAACCCACCTCACACCCAGGGAGGAAGCCAGGGAAGAAGAAGAAGGTGGGGGGCTCTCTCCCTCTCTCTCCTAGTGGCACCAGAGCACCACCGGGGCAACTATCGTGATGACAATCTACACCGAGAACTTCGCCTCCGCCACCACCAACTATCGTGATGTAAATCCTCTTCTCCCTGCTATAACCTCTACTTAAACATGGTGCTTAAAACTATAAATTATTATCCAATGAAGTGTGGCTATCCTATGATGTTTGAGTAGATCTATTTTATCTTACATGTTAATTGTTGTATGATGTTATTGATATGAATTGTATGTAGATATGGTGCTCTCCTAAGGTGCCTTTCCTGAGGCGCACACATGAAGGATTCCCGCTGGAGGGTTTGCAATATATTCATGATTCCTTATGGTGGGTGGCAAGAGTGATAGAAGCTTACACCCGACTAAGGGAGTTATTTGCGTATGCGAGTAAAGAGGACTTGATGTTTAATGCTATGGTTGGGTTTACCTTAATGATTTATAGTAGTTGCATGTGCTTGCTAGAGGTCCAATCATTAGTGCATATGATCCAAGTACAGAAAGTGTGTTAGCAGATGCCTCTCCCTCATTGCCTATGATAAGTATCTATCTTGTTATATTCAATTGCCTTTGTACAATCTTCGTCTTGCGTCACACCAAAAAGCTTTCTACTAAACAACTTAATTATAAATATTTATCTAAGAAGACCCTAAATTTTTTTTACTTGTTCTTTATAAGCTTGCAAAACTATCTAGTACACCTACTAAGTACTTCTAGTTTTATTCCCGCAAAGTAGTTTCATACTTGTTCAAGGTAAAGTAAGCATTAGTATGCGTAGATTTGTATCGGTGGTCGATAGAACTTGAGAGAATATTAATTCTACCTTTAGCTCCTCATTGGGTTCGACACTCTTATCAAAAAAAGGCTAGAAACGATCCCATACACTTGTGGGTTATGAAGACCTTTTTCGCGCACTATTGTTGGGGAGCAATAGCGTACCGGTCGATATTCTCATGTGTGCTTGTTTGCTTCATCACTAAGTAATTTTATTTTCATTATAAGTTATTTTCTATCTTTAGTTATGGGTAGGAAATGCAAAATACACAAAAAAATTAGAAGTACTTGCTAACCCAATGGTTGAGGAACCACCCAAAATGTATTGTACTCTTGAAGCTTTTTACTTGGATCATCTTCGACCCCTTTGTGCTCGTGTTGAAAACCCAACTAGCTTAGTTGAGGGAAATCATTAAATATCCATGCTTATTATGTGTGACACTGCTTATCTCAAAAAGGGAAACTCTTGTGGCACCAAATTAATACTTTGTGTTGTTATGCTTGAAATTTATTTGAAATACATGATTTTACTTGTTGTTCTAAATAAAACAAAAACACATTCCCTACCAATGTGTGTTTCATGATAATGAAATACTATCTTCTTATGCCAAGGAGGCCTATTATTACTATGATGTTGAACAAACTGAAGAATTTGTTGCTCTTCAGGGTGCTTATGGAATTTCTACTGTGATTGAAAAGTAAGATGCTACTCTTTAGAAATCTGAAAATTTTGTCGTACTTAAATATTTCTATGAAAATTATGCTTCTAATGTTTATGTTAAAGAATTCATTGAAATAATATCTGTTGCCTTGGAAGAAATTAATATTTGGCATGAATCTATGGAAGAAGAAATTGTTGAAACTGTGAGCTCATTAGATAAAAAAGATGAGGAAGGGAGCGAAGAACAAAAGGAGGAAGAGTGGATTAGCTACGCGTGCCCACCTTCCAATGAGAGTAACTCTTCAACTCATAAATTGTTTATTTTTGCTTCGCACATACCGAAGGATGAATGCTAGATGATTGCTATGATCCCTTGGATTCGTTTGAAATATCCCTTTTTGATGAACTTGATGCTTGTTATGCTTGTGACCATGATGCCAATATGAATTATGATTATGGAGGTGAACTTGTTATAGTTCAATATGTTAAGGATGAAATTATTGCTACTGCACCCACACACGATAGTCCTATTATCTTTTTAAATTCTCCCAACTGCAATATATCGGAGAAGTTTGCAATTATTAGGGACTATGTTGATGTGTTGCATCTTAATGTTACACATGGTGATTTTGATGAATATAATATGCAAGTGCTTGCTGATCCTAATTGCAAGTATTATGAGAGAGGAACCAAATCTTCACCTCTGTGTGTTTCCGGTATGATAAAATTTGCAAGAAACTACTTGTGCTATGTATTTGCTTTTACTTTGTGTAAATTAATTGCTCTTTTATGACATGCCAATCCATATGAAGAGAGTTATACGTTGTTGTCACATGATAGATATCACTTTCTGCTCACTAATTAATTACAAATCACTGTTAATTAAAATTGGCTTTGATATACCTTGGGATCTGGGTGAATCAATTACTTGAGCACTATATGCCTAGCTTAATGGCTTTAAAGAAAGCGTTGCGAGGGAGACAACCCAGAAATTTTAGATATTTATTTTATTCATTTCTGTGCTTTTAAATAGTTCAAAAATAAAGTGGGGCACCTATAAAATTTCAAAAATAAAAGTGAAAGTGAGAAGGACGAGCACCGTTGAAGTGGGGGCTAGCCTTGAACTTTGTTCATGCCCATGGAAACTTTGTGAATCTTGATAACATCAAATTTTCAACACAAATTATTATCCCCTTCTATAAATACATTGTATTATAAAAATAACGTGCCAATATTTACCTTTAGGATGCTTGTTTGATATGTGTTGTGCAAAGACAGAAACTTTGGCTGTAGTGTTTGATTTTTCCTATTTTACTAGAACGTCAAAAAAGTCTGAAAATTTTACATTGTACAGTTATGCAATTTTTTTACAAAGTCCTAAGTTTAAGAGTTTTCTGTGTTACAGAAGTATATGTTCCATCTGCATTTTTCGAGACTATCGTGTTTTTCACAGATTGTTGATATAGTTGCTTTGTGTGCTTATGTTTGAACTCTTGTTGATCCCCACTGACTTGGGAGCTGTATAATTGTTATAGCATATAGTAGGTAATGTTGGACATGGTGATATTTTATGCTATATGAACTAACCTCTCTAATGAAAGTTCTGATAAGTTTTGTGTGGATGAATTGTTCGAAGATCGAGGAGGTATCGATATTTGAAGAATAAAGAGAAACAATAGTTCAAGCTTGGGTATGACTAAAGCACCCCAAGTAAATATTCAAGGAGACTCAAGCGTCTAAGCTTGGGGATGCCCCAGAAGGCATCCCATCTTTCTTCAACAATTATCACTATGTCTCGCTTTTGATTTGTTCACATGATATGCGTAAATTCTTGAAGCGTTGTGTGCCTTTCATTTTCCTTTTAGCAATGCACCATGCTGGTATGGGGAAGTCCATGGTTGATTCATAGAATGCTTCATGTGCTTCACTTATATCACTTGAAGTTGGATGCCTATTTCTCTACATATAGAAAACTGTTATTTGTAGAATGCTCTTTTGCTTCACTTACATTTATTACAGCATCCTATTTTGTACAAAGAATTAAACTGTCATGCT